>NW_023270816.1:8116455-8418108 GCF_011800145.1 Mirounga leonina
AGAAAGAAAGAAAGAAAGAAAGAAAGAAAGAAAGAAAGAAAGAAAGAAAGAAAGAAAAAGAAAGAAGAGAAAGAAAAAGAAAAAGAGAAGAAGACAGGCAATGTATCTTAGTACTAGAAATACTTGTAATGACAAAAGATTGACATTTTCTCAAAAGCACTGAAAATGCTTTCTCAAGTGTGGTTACATTTCCATCAAACTGAAACACTGGAGAAGTTCTGGGACAAGCACAGGAGCCCAAAAGGGTAAAGCTTCCTACAGAGGAACAGTTCCTTCCCATCATCAGACTCCATTAGGCAAGTTGACCCCCTGTAAAGGCAAAATACTCAAGGAAACGGTGCCTTGAAATCAGGAAGGGGTCAACTTTAGGAATGGCAATATCTAATGGAGTGCCACACCTCTTCAATTCAATAGGAACAATTTAAAATGAGCCTTGACATCTAATCAGCTACCAGACATCAGTACTACACTGGAGGGAGGAGAGGAACAGGGAGAGCCCGGAACTTCTGGTACCAAGGAACAGCCCTTCCGCTTGCTAGGAAGGAGGGGTTTCTCAGGACATGGGATGCTCTGAGCTAAAACTGGGGAATTCCCAGGTCAGCCAGGACCCACTGATCAGCTTTCCCAGTACAGATATGACAAGGGTATGTGATTTAGCCAGGGTAAGGGTCAGCCAAACACAAAATCAATATTTCTTCATTAGTAAACATACAGTCTTAAGTTTTAGGTGTACAATCTAGTATTTCAACAATTCATACATTACTCAGGCTAATCAGGATAAGTGTTCTCTTAATCCCCTTCACCTATTTTACCCATTCCCCCACTCTCCTCTAATAACCATTAGTTTGTTCTCTATACTTAAGTCTGTTTTTTGGTTTGTCTCTCTTTTTCCTTTGCTCATTTGTCTTGTTTCTTAAATTCCACATATGAGTGAAATCATATGGTAGTCTCTGACTTACTTCACTTAGCCTTATATTCTCTAGCTCTATCCATGTGATTGCAAATGGCAAGATTTCATTCTTTTTATGGCCGAATAATATTCCATTATATATATACACCACTTCTTTATCCATTTATCAGTCACTGGACACTTGGGCTGCCACCATATCTTGGCTATTGTAAATAATGCTGCTATAAATATAGGGGTGCATGTATCCCTTTGATTCAGTGTTTTCATATTCTTTGGGTAAATACCCAGTAGTGCAATTACTGGATTATATGGTAATTCTATTTTTAACTTTTTGAGGAGCCTCCAAACTATTTTCCACAGCATCTGCACCAGCTTGCATTCCCATCAACAGTGAACCAGGGTTCCACTTTCTCCACATCCTTACCAACACCTGTTGTTTCTTGTGGTTTTGAGTTTAGCCATTCTGACAAGCATGAAGTGATATCTCATTGTAGTTTGGATTTGCATTTCACTGATGATGAGTGGTGTTGAACATCTTTTCATGTGTCTGTTGGTCATCTGGATGTCTTTGGAAAAATATCTCTATGTCTTCTGCCCATTTTTAAATTGCATTATGCATTTTGGAGGTGTTGGGTTGCATAAGTTCTTCATATATTTTCGATACTAACCCTTTATTGGATATGTCATTTGCAAATATCTTCTCCCATTCAGTAGTTTGCCTTTTAGTTTTGTTGATTGTTTCCTACGCTGCACAGATTCTTATTTTGATGTAGTCTCAATAGTTTATTTTTGCTTTTATTTCCTTTGCCTCAAAAGACATATCTAGAAAAGTTTTGCTACAGCCAATGTCAGAGACATTACTGCCTGTGGTTTCTTGTAGGATTTTTATGGTTTCCGGTCTCACAGTGAGGTCTTTAATCCATTTGAGTTTCTTTTTTGTGTATGGTGTAAGAACGTGGTCCAGTTTCATTCTTCTGCATGGTGCTGTCTAGTTTTCCCCACACCATTTGTTGAAGAGACTTTTTCCCATTGGACATTCTTTCCTGCTTTGTTGGAGATTAATTGACCATATAATTGTGGGTTTATTTCTGGGTTTTCTATTCTGTTCCATTGATGTGTCTATTTACTACCATACTGTTTTGATTACCGCAGCTTTGTAGTATACTCTGAAGTCTGGAATTGTGATGCCTCCAGCTTTGCTTTTCTTTTTGAAGATTGCTCACAAAATCAATCTTAAGAGCAAAATAAAGCCACTGCCCTTCTGCCTTAAGGATCCATCTGTATTTGCACAAATTCTCAATAGTGAAGTAAAGTATCAACGGTAGAATAATCCCACAGAAATTAAGGCTGCTTTTCCCTAAAATAAATTACACACATTAATTAAATGTTAGAAAAGTGATCAATAAAATAATGAGAGAAGAACATAGTGACCCTGCTTTTCTGATAGCAAAAATAATATATAGATACATATGTACACATATGTGTTGTTAAATGTGTACTTGCTACATCGGTAGATCTGGTACAAAAGAAAACCACCTGGACCAATATAACTGTGTAGTCATTTGGAAGCTTTCTTACTCAACAAAAATTTACCTCACGAGTTACACAGGAAAGAAACAGGGGCAGAATTCACTGTGACAGCAATTCTTGAGTCTAAAACCCAGATACTGCTTTGGATCCGAAACCTGCCCTTGCCACAAATACAGAAAAGGCAGCTGAGGATTCTCCAAAGGCGGTCCTGTGTCGCCTACGTGTACCAGCCTGTCTCCTCACATCACAGTAGCTCACCTCAGCATCTGACATAAAAGCAGCTGCAATCCACACGCTCAGAGCCTGCCATCCAGGAGGAGAGAACAGTCCATACGAAGGAAGGGACACACGGGAAGAAAGTCACTTGAGCCAGAAGATCCAAGAAGTGCATGGTTCTTTTCCACATGGAGAGTCACAAAGGGAGACTCAGCCATTTTTCAGGCCTCTTCGTGTCCTTGCTGTTGTATTTACAACTGAGTCAGCCCCCATTGACCATCCCCTCCCTGGGGCAAGATCGTGGTGATTTGTACTGGCTTCCCTCCTCTTGCAGTAGCCTTGTGCATGTGAGCTTCACACCTAGAAGTGCAAACCCTCCCCTGAAACGTGGACGATGCAGTGGGTTGGGTAAGCACTGATGAACAAGGAATAGAAGTGCAGGGCCACGCAGCTAACCAGAAGAGCCCTTGGCACACAGCCCGGCCGTGGGCTCTTCCCGAGGTTAGCTCGAGAGAGGCATGCAGTGTACTGATCAAGTGTAGAACTGCCTCAAGAATCAGACAAACGCGAGTTCCAGCCCCCCAGAGCACCCTGGACAAGTTCCCCAAACTCTGGTGTGTTGTGGCATTTGTAATCCCTAGATTACAGGGAGGTTGTAGAGATGACATGAGTGGACACATTTAATAAGCACCCAGTCAATCTGACCTGCACTAACTTTCAAGGCCTCAACATACACTAAGCTACAATTCTAAAATGAAGAATCTGTTTCAAAGAAACTAAGAACACATTTCAATTTTTCCCTATTCATATCGCTCTACTCCTCTCCGTTAATGGTGTTATTTTCCTATCAGTTCCTCTTCTCTAATTTAAAAACTTGACATGCCACTCAGTATTCCGGGCCATGATACTTTCCCTTTTTTTTAATACCACGGGCCAGTCTCTGTGTCCACGCAATAAAGACAGCACACAAAGCAGCTTTTTGTTGTCTTTTGTGTTTCCTCTCCGACCCCCACACCACCCCAGCATTGTCTGAATATGGGGAGGTGCTGATGGGTAGTAGAAATGGAAGAGGAGATACTTCTTGTAGGTTTTCA
This sequence comes from Mirounga leonina, assembly GCF_011800145.1. NCBI lineage: Eukaryota > Metazoa > Chordata > Mammalia > Carnivora > Phocidae > Mirounga > Mirounga leonina. Next base: position 8,120,206 of record NW_023270816.1, read on the forward strand.
AATAATCCCTCAGGATACGTCAACCCTGGAGCACCTGCCTGTTAGCTCTGCTCTTACTGCTGTCAGAAAGCACGCCCGAGAGCCCTAGTCAGGTAGTGGTGGCTGACTCGGCTGTTCCCTGCCAGGAGCAGCCCCGGAACTGGTCAAGCGCTGAGCAGAGCTATTTAAGGCCAAAGAAAAGAGAAAATGTCTAATAAAAGAATGGATACAGTTTAAGGTGGACTGGCCGAAGGCAGAGGATGAGGAAGGCAGGACATTGCTTCAGATGGTGGTGAATTTCACAGAAGAGTCCAGACCACTCTGGACCCAACTTTTGGTTCTAGAACAGATGTCCTATCAGAACAAAAAAGGTGGAGTGAGATACAATTGCTCACACTTTTATTCTTATCTCCAATTCTTATTCTATATAGTGTACTAGGGGCACCTGGGTGGCTCAGTCAGTGAAGCGACTGCCTTCGGCTCAGGTCATAATCCCAGGGTCCTGGGATCGAGCCCCGCATCGGGCTCCCTGCTCAGCGGGAAGCCTGCTTCTCCCTCTCCCACTCTCCCTGCCTGTGTTCCCTCTCTAGCTGTCTCTCTCTGTGTGTCAAATAAGTAAATAAAATCTTAAAAAAAAAAAAAATATATATATATATATATATAGTGTACTAAGTATTTGAGGAAAAAAAAACTTCTTAAAAGATCTTAATCAAATTTATCTGTTGCTGATGGAAATTACACTGTGAAGCAAACTATGTATTTTCAAGATACATTCATAACATTTAGAGAAAACTGGAACTGATATTCACCAAATTTAAGCTTAAAAAATGACTAAGCTTCTTAAAGTATGAACTGCCTATAATGCTCACAATATAAACTTAGAAGGTCAAAACTGATTCTTCTGGCATTGAGAAGACCTTTTTCCTTTCAAATTTGGCAGGTTGCATATGATTGTCATCGGTAAAGGAATATGGGAGCTGTAAAGAAGAGCAAATCCCAGACACAGAGAGGCCTCTCCTTCATTTTCTGTCATACCCGTTGTTGCTAACTGATAGGTTCTTTTCCTAAACTGTTTTCCTTTCTTCTGTAAGAGTTAAGCTCTATGGTCAAACATCAGTCTAGACGTTACTGTGAAGGTAATTTTTGGATGTGATTAGCATTAAAATCAGTCAATCCTCCATAATGTGGTGGGCCTCGTCCAATCGGTGCAAGGCCTTAAGAGCAAAGACTGAGGTTCCCCCGAGAAGGAATTCTCCTCAGGACTGCAACACAGAAACCCTGCCCCAGTTTCCAGCCTGCTGCCCTACAAAATTTGGACTCAAGACCACAAACGCCAATTCCGCCTGAACTTCCAGCCTGCCATACAAATTTCAGATTTGCCAGCCCCCACAATCACATGAGCCAACTCCTTAAAATCAATCTGTTTCTCTTTGTCTCTGTACCCACACACCCGTAACTGGTTCTGGTTGGGATTAGCTCTGCTTCCCTGGACAACCTTAGCCAACACACTTCTTCTCCACCCTAAAATACCTAATAAAATCCGTATGGTAAAACATGCACGCATCTGCACACACACGCGCACGGACACTGGAGCCATCAGAAAGCACCTGCTGTAGAAAAGTTCATGCCAGAAAGAAATCCTGTAAAGAAAGAAATTTCTTTATAATCACTTCAGATGCCAAGGGACTCGGTCCTGCCCTATGCCGTTAAGCCTGTGACAGAGGAACTGCGGGGAGAGGGAGCGGGAGGGAGAGAGGGAACCAGAGAACCTCAACACTGGCAAAAAGCAAATGCCAGAAATGTTATCAAAGAAAGTGCATTTGAAACATAAACTTCTAAAAATGGCACAAAATTATTAAAATATTTTAAATTTACTTAAAGAAAGAAGGAGTCGTAGTTGGGAAAACATCACAGAAGATAAACGCTCCAGATGCCAATGACTGTCATTTATTAATAAGGCTGCCTGCCTCTCAATCCTTCCCTTGAAAGTGGCTTATTCTCCTTGCTTTAGACCTAGTGCCAAACCTTGATTATCTGGATCACAAAGAGATGCCGAGGTACATCAACACAGCAAACAAAAAACGGCTGTAAATTATAAAACTCTTAAACCATCAGAAATGAAGAGAAGAGTACCACTCTGGGATCCACTCTGCCCAGGTATTTGAAACTCCCTGTGCTCACAGGCCAAGTGACCTAATCTCTCGGGCGTTTGCTTTCCTCACATATTCACAGAGGATAATCATCAGTATCCCACCAGGAGGTACTGAGGCTTCAGTACAATAATCCAGGCAAACTGTTCAGCACAGTGCCTGACACAGAGTAAGCTGGCACTAATTTCCACTTACTTCTATCCAGACAAGGTTAAGTGATCTTAGTTTGCTCTGATTTGGAAGTCATAGCAGCGCACCTCATTTTTTTTTTTTAAGATTTATTTATTTATTTATTTGAGAGAGAGAATGAGAGAGAGAGCATGAGGGGGGTGAGGGTCAGAGGGAGAAGCAGACTCCCCGCCGAGCAGGGAGCCCGATGCGGGACTCGATCCCGGGACTCCAGGATCATGACCTGAGCCGAAGGCAGTCGCTCAACCAACTGAGCCACCCAGGCGCCCTAGCGCACCTCATTTTTAAGCAAAATTTAAAAGGCTTCTCCCCAGAATGCTTAGTTTTTTTCAAGTATGGTGCTTCGAAAAGTGCTAAAATTCACTAATCCACGAAGCTGGTCTAAACCTCCAGAATTACGGACTACAGAGACACTGTGACTGCATTTTCCTCACCGTAATAAGAATTGCAATGCTCTGAACACCCAAAGTGTTGACCTTAAAAAAAAAAAAATCCAGGTATTGAAAAGACCCCTTACTCCACTGAGGGCAACAGACCGATGGGTTTAAAAGGCCCAGACTTTTGTCACAGTTATCAGAATCCCTGATACCAGATTTTCATGCTGTGTGTGTGTGTTTTTAAACCCAGAGATAAATGACTTTACACTATTTCAGGATTTTTGATGTGCAAGTGGGTAGATGGTGTGGGAAGATGTGATGAGTAAGCGTTGAGAGAACTTTTGCAGAGCCCCTAAGAGTTGAAAAGTTAGTCTGCAGTGTGTGAGGGACACGGTCGGTCGGCGTTCGGCAGCATGCTCAAGGCACAGGACCGAATCAGCTGGAACACAGAGAAGTTAACTACAAAGGGCCCACTGCATAGCGTGTATTCTTTGCTCTCCTTAGGTGACAACATGAAAACAGAATTAGGAAGAAAGAATTGCAGAAAGCTGCATGCTACCCGAGGTGTGACCTCAACAGCCTCTAGCTAAGGCTCTACCCAAAAGTCTTTTCCCTAACCTGGTTGTGAATACCTCATCCTGCATTCCAAAAGCCAGGAAACAAGCCATTTGAATGACACGTTCAAATTGAAACTTTTTTTTATTTTCTTAATGAGATATAAATTAATTTATAAACTGTCCAAGTAAAGCACGAAGAAATATTAAAAACTACTCTCAATTAGCCTAGTTTGAGTTATGAGGTTTCTCTTAATTCAAGTACACTTGAGAATTTTAATCAGCTGAGAAGCAGCAATTGCTTTCAATTTAAAAACGAACAAGAATTGTTATATTAAATCATTTTTACTGTGCTAGTTTCATTTTGGTTTCAATTAAACCCCATTGTCAATATAAAGAACTCTTTCGCAATTAGGAAAAATTGCACGTGAAACACTCATTATCTGAAACCACTTCACGTTCCTTGAAATCTTCATAACTTCAGTACAAAAGCAGAGAAGCCAAGCATGGCTATTTCGACATTGATTTGAATGTACTTTAAACTGTAATTATGTGGAGAATGGATTTTAGTAATTCCATACAATTTAACATATAATGACTTGCAGGAATCATACAGACTTGCTCTCCTCTTTCTCCCTCCCCCCACCCTCTGTTGAATAAATGATTAAGGGAGTATGTGTGAATGGGATCGAAACTTCTCCAGGTAGATCTCTGAAGCCATTTATGGAACTGGATGAACACTGAGCAGAACGTCCCACCACCTGTACTGCCCAGGAAGCAGTGAGTGGGGAAGAGTACAATAGGGTGGGTGGCGCTTATGATAGACATAAGCATAGGATAAAATCAACTAGGTTGAAGGTCATAAAATCAACTAGGTTCATTGAAATATTCATATTATTTGGGCTTTTTAAAATAGCTATATTGAGATATAATTCACATGCCATATAACTAACTCATTCAGAGTGTACAATTCAATGGTTTGTGGTATATTTTTCCAATTGTGGTAAAAAATTTGTAACATAAAATTTGCCATTTTAACCATTTTTAAGTGTACAATTCAATGGCAGTAATGACAGTCACAATGTTGTGCCTCTGTTTCAAAACTTTTTCAGGATCCCCGAACAAAAACTGTAGCCATTAAATACTCCCTTCCCTTTCTCCCCTCCCCACCTGCCCCAGGATGGTAACCTCTTCTACTTTCTGTCTCAATAAATTTTCCGATGCTGGACAATTTGTCTAAGTGGAATCACACAAAATTTATCCCATTGTATCTGGCACAACGTCCTCAAGATTCATCCACGTTGTAGCATGTGTCAGAATTTCTTTTCTTTTTAAGGCTGAATAATATTCAATTGCATATATACTCCATATTTCATTTCTCCCTTCATCTGCTGATGGACCCCTGGGTTGTTTCCACCCTTGGCTGTTGTAATGCTGCAGTGGACATTGGCATACAAGTAATTGTTCTAATCCCTGGTTACGGTTCCTCTGGGCACACACCTATGAGTGGAATTGCTGGGTCACATGGTAATTCTATGTTCAGCTTTTTGAAGACCCCCAAACTATTTTCCACTATGGCTGCACTGTTTTACATTCCCACCAGCAGCGGGCAAGGTTCTCCCCATCCTCACCAACACGCATTTTCCTTTTTTTTTTTTTTTATTTTTTATTATAGCCAATGTGGTAGGTGTGAGATGGTGTCTCATCGTGGTTCTGATTTGCATTTCCCTAATGACTAATGATGAGCATCTTCTCATGTCCTTATTGGCAATTTGTGTGTCTTCTTTGGAGAAATATCTATTCAAGTCCTTTGGTCATTTTTGAATTGAGTTGTCTGTCTTTTTGTTCTGGAGTTACAGGAGTTCTTTATATTTTCTGGATACTAAATCTTATCAGATAAATGATTTCCAAATACGTTCTCCCACTCTGTAGGTTGTCTTTTCACTTCCTCGAAAGTATTCCCTTTGTACACAAAAGTTCTGAATTTTGATGAGGTCCAGTTCATCTATTTTTTTCTTTTGTTGCTTGTGCTTTTGGTGTCCTACCTAGAACCCACTGCCCACATTATTTGTTTCTGAAGGAAGTCGTTCCTTTTCATTCTTTGTTCTAGTTCTTATTCTGCATCACACTCTGAGAACACTCGTTCTGACCGAAATGACTAACCATGGTAGCACATGCTCACAGAGCATATCTGAAAAAGAAAAATTCTTCTACCGTAGAAAAATTCTTAGAGAAATGTATACTTGACAACCCTGTTATTTCAGATACAGACAGGGAAAAGGTGAAGTAATCTCACAAAAAGCATGATGCCTGCAGCCTAGAAAAATATCTAAGGTGTAGCACCTTTCTACTTGCTAAGAGTGAGTCTTCTCAGTGGAAAGGGTGAAGAATAAAGGAAATCTTGGAGAGACAGAACAAAAAGGACAGCTCTTCCAGAATCAGCTGGATGGAGTCCTCACTTGCTCCAAGTCTAAAGCTCTGCCTAGCTCTCTTACAGATCAGCCCGGTGCAATGGATTTTAACAATAAAATAAGTATCAGTATCAGAATTACTGGGTTTATTGTTTCCCTGTGAGTATGTATGAGGCCGCTATTTTCTTCTGATTAGGCAGAGGAAGGTTAATCTCAGCTCAACCACTTGGCATTTCATCACTTCCTCACAAATAAAAATGCTGCATTATCTACATCACTACAGATTTATTCACTACAGCACGTCTGAATTAAATAATTTCCTACATTTTTATTACATGATTAAATTTACTGTTACAGAATCATAGATAATTAAAACCTATTAGTAATTACCAAGAGTAAAGAGGGGAAAAAGGAAACCACCCCCCCAAAGCAGTATGTGTGGTCTATGAAGTGTCTTACAAACGTCTGTCAGATATTATATCTTATCTAAAACTTGAGTTTAACAAAAGTAACCTCAGACATGCAGAACTGGAATATAGACAACCACCACCAAGAGACAGTGCCTAATATTCAAGGTGACAGTGACATAACTAATATTTTTTGAAAAAGGACATGCAGAGGCTGAGCTAACAGAGGCCTGGGAGGAAGGCCATCCCTCAGGAGAAGCCACAGAAGCTCTGCAGCTTCCAAATCAAAGGAAATGGAATTCCAGTTTGAGTAGAAAGCTCAGGTGGGAGACGAGCAGTCAAATGTCAGGTGAACAGCTACTCTGAATGCCTGGAGAACAGAGACAGTGGGACCTTTCTCCCTAGAAACAGCTTTCCACTGTAATTTTCACAACGTCTCCCCCTTCAGAGAATCACCTTTTTGAGGATGAGAACCCTAAAGAAAACACAACTGTGCTCTCAGCCTTACCATCCACTGTGAGGAGAGGGCTCATCTCCATCACCGGATTTCCAAAATAACTTTGTGATTTCAAATTCAGAGCAAAAAAAGAGGGGCACCTGCATGGCTCAGTGGGTGAAGTGCTCCCTGCTCAGCGGGGACTCTGCTTCTCCCTCTGCCTCTGCCCCTCCCTCCCCCTGCTCATGTGTGCACTCTCTCGCTCTCTCTGACAAATAAATAAAATCTTAAAAAAAAAAGAGAGCAAAAAAAGATGGACTCAGTCTGACTTTGATCCAAGGACCCTGGTAAATCTCGGTCAGAGAACTTCTGTCCAGATGATGCAAGCGTGTGGGGGAAGCGGCGGTGGCCACAGCTGTCCTTGCACGGGCCAGACCCTCACCGGCTGAATCCAATACCGTCAGTCACTTGGGTGGGAATGAGTGTGTCTTCAGGCACAGAAGCTCGAAATACAAGGAGACCTCAGGGCTTGTGGAAGACTAGCTCCAGGACATCGCGACCAATTCACTTCGGTCAAACATGCTCTGTCTTCAGCGCTATCCACCCAGGAGTCGCTCTGCTTTGCACGGATGGGATCACAGTTCTGGCCGAAATGCACAGGGTGTCCCCCATCTGAAGTCCGCAGCGGGGACGGTCACCGCATCACCACCCCTTGTGTGACTGTCGGTCAGCCAATGTACCGGAAGAGATTCACAACCTCCGCCAAGAGCCTCCCAGACTCTTCCTGAGAATGAGGAAAGTCACCCTGTAGCAAACCACAGCCTTTGATCTCGGTCTGACTCCAACACTCCGGAATAAAGCAATCGCCTTTGGTTTACACACTGATACCTTTGTGAGCCGCACCCTCACTCCGCAAGACCAAGCCCCTAGAGACACCGCGCTTTTGAAGACTCCGAGCACCAGGAAGAAAGGACGGAATTAATAGTCGGCGCCACAGGTTGACACTCTCCATTAAATTAATGTCCCTGACACACAGCCCAGGCGTGGTCTCTCCAAACCGTGTGCTATCACAGAAGCAGGAACCTGGGGGCCTCGGGAGCCCCGTGCTTCCGTGCAGAGCAGGGTCAGGAGGGAGGTGAGGGGGTGACAGCGGCGGGGTCCCTCAAGGGAGGGGAAGGAGCATTACAATGAAGAGCATCTTCAGAGGGCGGGATCTCCTTAGGAAAGATACTATAAAATCTCTACTTACAACTCTTTCTTTATGGTTACAGAAATTGCAGGCTGGAAACAAAATGGAAAAAGTCCCCTTGGAAGAAAGAATGCAATGATTAATGAAAGCAACCAACAAATAAACATTTTAAAACCCAGCATTTATGTCTCCAAAGGAAACAGGGAATGGTAGTTTAGAGTATTGGAGAATAGAGTAATTTCAATCATTTTTTTATTTTTAAAAATTCCTCTTTTCCCAGAATATTTTCCTGTAGCTATGTATAAAAACTGAATCTTTATCAATTGAATTCAAGTGTAAATAGACATGAATGGTCTGTTATTTAAAAAAATTCTATCAGGGGCGCCTGGGTGGCTCAGTCGTTAAGCGTCTGCCTTCGGCTCAGGTCCTGATCCCAGGGTCCTGGGATCGAGCCCCGCATCGGGCTCCCTGCTCGGCGGGGAGCCTGCTTCTCCCTCTCCCGCTCCCCCTGCTTGTGTTCCTGCTGTTGCTCTCTCTCTCTGTCAAATAAATAAATAAAATCTTTAAATAAATAAATAAATAAAATTAAAAAATAAAAAAATTCTATCAGTAAAACAATTGCTTTTTCCTTTTTTTCTTTTTTTTAAAGATCTTATTTATTTATTTGACGGGGAGAGAGAGAGCACAAGCAGGGGGAGCAGCAGAGGGAGGGGGACAAGCAGACTCGCCACTGAGCAGGGAGCCAGACGCGGGACTCCAACCCAGGATCCTGGGATCATGACCTGACCTGAAGGCAGATGCTGAACTGGTGCCCCTTGCATTTTTCTAAAATGAATATTCTGAGTGGTTCTCAAAATAAAGATGGCATGAGCAGGTGCCGGGCCCACTCTCTGAGCTCCTGATTCAGCAGATCTGGGGTGGGGCCCAGTGCACTTCCAGAACTTCTAGATCAGGATCAGCTTTGCAAACCGGGATGTGTTTGTTTGGCTTGTGGTATGGATGCATCTGCAGCGATGCCCAGGGAAGTTCATTTGTGTTGTGGGGTATCATGAGTTGTGACGTTGCAGTCGCAGTTCTCCTGAGAAAGAACACGGGATGGGTGGTGGAGTGAGCCTGGGTTTTTTGGGAGAGAGACCTACAGCTGAACCTCAATCCTGCATGACCTCGAAACTGCCTCTTCCTCTTATGTAAAGTGGGATAATACACTCCACTGTCTCAGGACTGTACTAAATAGTGAACAAATGAAGGTTATTTACCTTGCCTCGTTCCAGAGAGTATGCGTTTCAAGTATACATAAAGTACAGGGAGAAAACAAGGAAACCCACATTCAACAGAAATGAGAAAGAAAGCAGAAAGAAGAGGGAAATAACACAGCAGGAATAGGGAAAAGTCGAAACATACAGCACAGAAAGTGACACACACACTACAGATAAGCCAGAAACTTGACTGCAAACTTTCAGCAGTTATGGCAAAAATGCAAACTGCTCGTTTACACGACTCCGTGTCCAGAGAAGAAAAGCAGACTGCTCATTCTAGAAAAACAGAATGGCATTCCTGCTATTGGGAGAATGAGCACGTTGACAGGAGCCACATGACACGGTCCAGGTGAGTCCACGGGACTCTCGCCTGTCTCAACTCAAGCCTGGATGCGGCCACCACTGCTCTGTGTACCTCCTGAAAGTGGGGGGCCACGGCTCCCCCAGGTGCTAAACAAAACCACGTGCCTTCATCAAGAGTGGAGAGAGGGGGCAGAGGGAACTGGGTAGCCAAGTCTCACACCTAGGAGAGCCACCTCCCCAGGGCTGAGAAGCAGCAAGGGGCTTCCCGGGGTGGGGGGCAGTCTTCTCCTTGGAAAGGGGTTTGGATTCACTCCAGTGGAGAGATGAACAGGCAAGTGAGATCCCAAAATAAACTAGTGTCCTGGGTACACACCAAGCCTAGAGAATGGATTTATAAAAGGCATTAGAAGAAGGTAAGCTCCCCAAAGGGATCTTCCTTGTTATAATCTTTGTGAAGAGCAGTGCTTCTTAGTTATCATTTCATGAGACTGAATGTAGGCACCAATTTCGTCTTGGCAAAAATACACCATCACAGATTGGATTTGTCTCCACAGCACAAAGTCAAGCAGGGTGTGTGTGCGTTCACTGTTGTTAGGAAGGAGGGGGAGTTCAATCATGTCCTGCTTCTTACTCAATGCACACTCAGAGACAGCCCATTACATGGGGGATCAGGTAAGGAAACTTGCAAAAATTCTTAGGTCCATATTCGTAGACAATTAACTTAGGCAACGTCTGGCCACAAGTATCATACCAGACTTGCAATAAAACAAGAGGACGCTTTAGTCCCAGTACATTTACATCTATTTTAACAGACTCCAAAAGGGATTTGTGACAGATCTAAACATCTTCTTACCTATGCATTTTGTAAATTTTTCTCAGAGATTTGGGATTACTTCTTAGAACAGTTTCATTTGTATCCAAATAAATGAATAGGTCTGATCAAATCAAAAATGCTAAAGACCATAATCTTTGGTGAGATATATAATCTGGGACATTCAAGAAAAAAAGATATCTTCAATAACCACCTGAGGAATAAGTATAAACAAAAAATAAAGACATAGGAATGTCATTTTCTAATTTAATAACCGCAGATTCTGTTTTCTGAACCGAAAAATGTTACTGTACAATTACAGTAAGCTGCCTGGATGCAATGTTTCAAAGAGTAAACATTCAAAATAACTGCAAATATCACAAGCTAAGTGTTATCATTATGTAAGCATCTCAATGCAATGTGAGCCATTCCCACGACCTCTAGGATGTCCCTTAGCATTTGGTCTATATTTTTCCACAAATTCCAAATGCCTAATTCTATCTGTAGATAGACATTTACATTCGTGTGGTAAAGAAAAATCTCTTGTTCACCTAGGTCATATGATGCATCTTATGAAAAGAATCCCATAATTCTTATCCTTGGGTCAGAATGCAACTTGGAAAACAGATCCCGTATGTTCACCCCCACACATTTTATCATACTAGCAAACATACAAGCGAGTGCACTGGCTACTTGCAAAGCAAATCTTGACACACGACATCCGTATATCCCGAAATATGCCCCTCAAAATGAAATCATGACAATTATTCTGAGGAGCAAAACTGAGGGTGAAAATACGGAAACATAATTTGACAAGTTCTATTTATGAAATCTATAGTATGTCCACTGATAGTTATAAGGATTAAACATCAATCATAAAAAACACTCTAATCTTATTACAATTTACAGCTCTTTGGAAAAATCTTCACAAGGAAGAACGCCGGCAAAAGCAGGCCTTCCAGGAAATCTCACATTCCAGACGTTCCACGGCGAGGCTCTAAGTGAATCCCGGGAACAGCAGCTGTCTTTTCCCTGTCTACTGCCCACAGTAAATGCAATACTCACTATTCAAGCTGGGAAATTTGCTACACAGGGAATAATTTTGCAAAAACTGGACAGACTGTTTATGCACCACATGAACACATTTGTGAAAAATTAACTGGAGGTACAGAAATGAGCCTCCTCCTGACGCTGGGTTTGCTTACTTTCATCAGGCATCATTCTACCTACTGTACAAACTTCCTGCCTCCCAAGCCAGCCCCCCCAGGCTCCCTCACCTCGGAAGACAAGGCAGTCTATGGAGAGAGCATGGCAGCGAGTCCGAACCTCCAGGGGGCTGAGTGACCATCTCCAGGTCACCTGACACCTCAAAACCAATTTTTTAAAAAGATTATTTATTTATTTATTTGATAGAGAGAGCGTGCACAAGCAGGGGAAGGGGCAGAGGGAGAGGGAGAAGCAGGCTCCCCGCTGAGCAAGGACCCCGATGCGGGGCTCGATCCCAGGACCCTGGGATCATGACCTGAGCTGAGGGCAGACACTTAACTGGCTGAGCCACCCAGGCGCCCCATAAAACCAATTTTATATAAAACAACAGGCTACCTTTAGCAAGATGGCTATGACCACACCTAAGATGATTAATGTGGAAGTCCTCAATAAAAAAAAGTAACAGTGATTAAGTATTCAGTACATTGTCCTACACACCTATTATTTAACTAATTTAATCCTCTGAACGAGGTACTATTCATTCTATTTTCTGGATGAGGTTAAGTGGGGCAAAACGAAGTTATGCAATTGATTTCCAGCAGACAGGAGGTGCCGGGCCACAGGTGGGGCCACAGGTGTGGTCCCCGTCATTGAACCACCTTAATGCACTGTGCCACGTAAGGGGGGCAAAGAAGAGGGACATGGCCTAAGCAAAAAAGAGCCTTTCAAAGCACAGCCACCTGCCTCCAGCCCAGGCCTCCAAGCTTTGATGTCCTCGGTCGCTGCCCACTCAGGCCTGCCTAGCTGAGATGGCCACAGACCGTACCTGACTTTGAATGACTGAGGGCAAACTGCCCTTTCTCCCCAAATTGAGCTTTATGGGGGATGGCGGGAAACATACACACAGATGTCAGAATTACCCATGTCTGCCATGAGAATCCAGTCGATACTCATTTAATACTTTTTGGCATACCTATGAATCAGGCGGCATCAGAGCATCAGAAAGACAAAGGCATCATTTTTGATGGTAGGTAAAAGGCTTTGGACCAATACTACAAATTTCTTCTTATCCTGAGCATGCACTTCCCTGGCCCGGGCAGGAGATCCTCCCAGATTTGTGCTAAAGCCTTTAGTGAGTTATCACTGAATTCTCCTGGGAATGATATTTACAACAAAGGCAGGGTGCCAAAGCAGAAGGCAAAATCTGGCTCGAATTTCCCTACAGCCAAAAGATAATTTCTAAAAATGTGCCTTGTTTCTACCTCTTGAAGTAAGAAAATGCTTTTTAGCAATTATTCTCCATAATCCTATTTTCCCATAAGGTTTTTATTCTAGTCTGCATCTCCTCATTTCTTCTGTCCAGTGCTTACTGTCAGTAATATCTCTTCTAAAAATGGGTCAGAATTTTCTTATGCTGGCTGAAAGGGTCCAACTCAAAATGGGTATCTAATCAGACCAAGATTGTGTCTTATGTGAAATGCCTCAGTGTAAAGCCTCCTACTTTTTGCAGTCCCCCAAAAAACTATTTTAACCTTTTCTGTCTGGAAACAATTTTAATAATGCAGCACATCCGCCCTTCCCTTTCACTTACAACCACATTACAATTCTGATTACTTAGGAGTCAAAACAAAATGCAAACAAAAGCTAAATGTAAAGGGATTTTAACAAAGAGGAAGGAAGGAAGGAAGGAAGGGAGGGAGGGAGGGAGGAAGGAAAGAGGGGAGGAAGGAAGGAAGGAAAGGCTCAAGTCATTTTTGTATCAAAGAAAATCTAGCTTTAAAAGAAAAATAATTTCCTTATACCAATTATTGTCAATGTTGCACTGCATTCTGAAAGAATGCTCACAAGCCTTATTCCTGTGCTCCGATCAGCTAATCTGCATCAGTGCTTGTGAGAGAACACTTGCACTGTATTTTCTGTTGTTAACATAACTATAAGATAAATGCAAAAATAAAATAAAAAAATTTTAAAGCATATACTACAAAATCTTAAAACTTGATCATTTAAATATATACTAGTCAAAATTGGTAAAAGTTAAGTTCGTCATCCCAAGGTTAATTCACCCACACAACACCCACACTGTATAATAAGGTATGTATTTAGTTGCCTACCTAGCAATCTAAAATAGAATATGTGAACAACAATGGCAAATTAAGTACTATGCTAAGGGAGAACCAGAGTCTCTGAGTACCCAGAACACACAATTGCCACTCAAACATTATATAACAATGAGAATTATTAACTTTTATGTTCTGTGTCCCCCAGATTTTATAACAATGCCTTAATAGTGCATCACATTTGTGCTGAATTTTACAGTTTACAAAGCACTTTCACATTCATTATTTCATCTTTATCCTGGCAAAATAGGGAGGGTGGGAGGGAGGGAGGGAGGGAGGGAAAGAGAGAAGGAAGCCTAAGGATAGTAAGAATCCCATTTTACAGAGTAGGGAAAACATTCGGAAACGCAGGGCCTTGCCTGGCATCCACAGCCCGTAGATGGAGGAGGAGACTACTCAACATTCCAAGTCAGGTCATTTGATTCCAAGCCTTATGATCTTTCACGAAGCTCTGACACCATTATAGCACAGACTTGCTGCTATATGACTTTTCATTCAGGACCTTCGTTTGTACAACTGAAAACTCAGGGACTAATTTTATTTTTATAGGAAGCGGCACCTATGATAGTTCTCAACTGTGGTTAATGAAGACAAGAAACAGGGAAACATAAAGAAAAATCTGCGCAGCATCAGATGAATCAAATGCACGCCTTTAAAATGCACGCTTGTCCCTTTTTTCCATTAGGACACAAGAAATGCAGACTTAATGTGAAATTTTTAGATCTTGCAAATGTTTTTAAATTGCCAAGAGATTTTCAAATCACAAAAATTCTGATGGCTTTTATTTACCAGAGTTTTTTAATCCTTTAAAACTTGTATGCTTTTCTGTTTCTGTATTATTATACATGTAATATTAAAGTTTTACACCGTTTTCAAATCACCAATCATAATACATTACTTACTCAGTAAATATATAATCATACAAGTACATCTATATTATTCTTGGTCTATAAAAGTGGTAGGAGAGTAAATCTACCCCAAGATGAGCCTCTTCGGCTTACTGATCATTCTAAACTGGTTATTTTTAAGAAACTGCAGCACAAGAAAAGTTCTGAAAACCAAGGAAAAGTTACCCTATTGTAAGAGATATTTACATGTATAAGGGAAATCTCCATTTGTAAGGGGGTCTCTCTCAGCACCAGGAAGAGGAGGATGACTTTAAATCCTAGAAGGCAATGACTTAAATCTGTATAACAATCACACCCTTGTTTACTGTGCTTTTCCTGGTCACCTTCAGTATTGACTCCCCACCCCAACATCTCTGGTCTTTACCTGGAAGAGGTATTTTAGGTGACAGCTTTGGCCATTTGGGGAAGTAATTCAGTCTTCCTGGGTCTCTCCCAATGCAGACAGGAGGTATACATGTTATTAACTTTTCATTTTCTCCCGTTAATCTGTCTCATGTCAATTTGATTCTCAGACCATCTAGAAAAACCTTGAAGGGCAGAGGGAAGTTTTTTCCTCCCTGACAAGGTTTAAAAGTAAAACTTTCATGTTATTTATCAACTAATTGGATTGCCAAATTTATTTATTTGGATTTTATTTATTTGACAGAGAGAGACACAGCGAGAGAGGGAACACAAGCAGGGGGAGGGGGAGAGGGAGAAGCAGGCTCTCTGTGGAGCAGGGAGCCCGATGCGGGGCTCGATCCCAGGACCCTGGGATCATGACCTGAGCCGAAGGCAGACGCTTAACGACTGAGCCACCCAGGCGCCCCATGGATTGCCAAATTTAGATAAACTTACTCCTGTAACTCCAAAATGGTAAGAAGAGCAGTTCATTACTTGAAATCAAGGAAAATGTAAAGAACACAAAAACACCAGTAAAAATTAAGGAGAACTTTCATGTAATCATCTGCACCTTCCTCTTAACTGCTAGTAACTGCTGTGGCTCATCTCCACTGCCTGCCTTCTAAACCTTCTTGTTCAGAAGAACTGAAGCTACATCATATTCTCACGTCTGGAAGGAAGGCAGGCGCGCACAATAAAGTTTTGATAAACTATGCAAGGGTTTTGCCTAAGATACAGATTTAGATCACACAGAGCTTGTGTAAATAATAGTTTATACATTTGTTTATAAAAATTACTGATTGGGGCGCCTGGGTGGCTCAGTTAAGAGTCTGCCTTCCACTCAAGTCATGATCTTGGGTCCTGGGATCAAGCCCTGCATGAAGCTCTCTGCTCAGAGGGAAGCCTACTTCTCCCTCTCCCTCTGCCTGCAACTCCCCCTGCTTGTGCTCTCTCTCTCCTTCTCTCTCTGTCAAATAAATAAAATCTTAAAAAAAAATACTGATTAAAAGTAGTCTATAAGTTTGCCAGAGAATAATATAATTCACCCAGTAAGTACAGTAACTTTATATTGGCTGTTACTTTGCCCTGCACCCTACCAGAAAATACTGAGAATGCATACACACAAAATGACTATCACCCATCCAAGGTCACCACTCCAGTTACCACCTTCCACACGGTCAGAAGGGGCGTCAACAAGCAGGGCTGTACTTCGTCCAGAGGCATGCCTACAGTTTGCACGTGCAGGGCTCATAGCTTACCCACAAACGTGGTCATCTGCTTTACCTGACCCGAGGAGATGGGTGCCAACAAGCTGCTTAGGGGACAGAGGAGAGGCAAGCTTTTGTGAGCAGCATGTGGGCACCAGGCACAGGGTGACTGATGCTCATGTACCCACAGAGAAAAAAAAGAAAAAAAAAAACCTCTTAAAAGTTGGAAGATAAGCCAAACTGCATAGTTGTCTTAATTATGATCCAATTAAGTATTAACTATAGCAGTAAATAGAACTATAAGCCTCAAGAGTTCTTTAAAAGGCATTTCTATACTATAAAAGAACAATAATCCATGCTCAAAGACAGGAAAAATATAAGAAAGGCACCACACATTTTTGAAATGTTTCTGTGTAAAATAACTAAAATCATTAGAAGTGAGTGTTTTAAAAGTTACACTTGAGTAATCTGGAAAGCACTCTGGCCCCAGCAAGGCCAGATCAGAAGGCAAAGGGAGTCCACCACAGGTGATAATGCATAAGGGTAGTGTCCGCTCTCTCCCTCAGCCCACATCTCCCCAGGACTGCACCTCAGTGGGACCAAGGTCTTAGGTTCTGGGCCTTACTTTGCTTATGATTTGTCTTCTTTGGGCTGTCTTAAGAACGAAATGAGATCATGAATATAAAACAATTTAGAAAACGGATGTCAAGTGCAGCTATCCATGGAACTGTCCAGCTCACTGTGCCCCCTGCACAGCAGCCCAGCAGCACCTGTCTCCTGGAGTCACCCCCCCCCCCCCATTTCAGGGGCATGCCCTCCTGTGAACTGGGTTTCCTTTGTCACCTGTCAGGGAAGCCATCATAAACACATGTGTGTGCTTCCTCTGCCCCGTGTGGGGAACACAACATGCCGCTTTGACCCTGGGAAGGCAGCAAACCATGACACCCTGTGCCCGGGTTCAGGTCCCCACACCTACTGTTCCTGTACCAGAACACACCTTCCTACCCACAACCCACTCTCCACCAAGCAGCTACACTGGCTGACCAGTCTTTCCCTCCTCTGACTCGTCCTCAAGGAGCCCATCCCATAATTCCCAGACTGGTTCAGCCACTGGGTACACTCGGGTCTAGTAGGTTATATGTGCATAGGTGGCCTTGCCTGCCCGACCACAGGCTCTTGGGGCCTTAGACGCCGCCAGCCATGCTCCACCACTGCATCAACGACGAGAGCCCCCCCAAAGCTTTCACTGGGGTGAAGTCTGTTCTACTGGGGCAGACAACTGCATGAACACAGAATTCTAAATAATAAGCATAAACCACCACAGATCTATCCAAGGAGAGTGCTCTGCAAAGTGGTGAACAGATGGTTGGATGGGTCGATGGATGGATGGACGGGTGGATGGATAGATGGGTGGATAGATGGATGGGTGGGTGGATGGATGGATGGATGGATGGATGGATGGACGGATGGACGGATGGAAGGATGGACAGAAAGACAGATGGGTGGATGGATGGGTGCATAGATGGGTGCATGGATGGATGGATGGATGGGTGGGTGGGTGGATGGATACACAGTGGCTCTGCAGTTTGTGAACCTGGTGAAATACAGTCTGCCTCATCCACAGAAGCTCTCCTTGCTTTGCTCTGCCTGGATTCTCCCCCAGAGAAGAACCTTCTCAGATGGTGTCCTGGTTTAGTGCCCCACATTTACAACAAACCATGGTGAGATTCTGGGTAGGAAAGAGGGAAGCCTTTCTTCTTCTGGAAATGGGAGAGGATCATGCATGAAAGGGAAAGCAGATAAGCAGAACTAGCAGACCTGTTGTCAGGCAGGCAGACGTTCTCAGGCAAATTCCGGCTTACAAGAGTTGATACGAACGCTGAAGACATGTAAGTTGATTTCTCTAAAGTAATCTTTACCCAATGCACTTTTGAAAGTGGGCACACCAGTTTGAAGAGAACTGGTAAGGAATTCTCATTTCGAGAAATTCCATAAACCTGGAGTCTCCCCATTATCGCCCCTGAGCAGAGGGCCTTCCCAGTCACCCTGCCTGCTGAGGTTATCCCTGGCCATCACACACATGAAGAGAGGCCCCCGTGGTTTCCCATCAGGCTTCTCCTTGAATGTAACCACACTACTCATTCATTACTCCACCGCATCACTGTATGATGATGCACTGTAACAAGACAATATGTGATCATACATCACACATACAGCACACGACACACTCGGTACACGAACACTGTTAAAGTCTTCCTAACATATCTAAGTACTAAGTAAGGCTGCATTATCCAAGTCTTCACTAGGATCACTAATCAATACTTCAGGAAGAAAGGAAAGACACAAGTATGCATGTGACACAGGGATTTCTTGAGAAATTGGCCACTCTGAGCACTACACATCAACCTCTGTGCACATTAACCTACTTATCCACAAAAAAGGATACAGCCATAACATATCTCTGAGCCAGCTCAACATACATACAAAATTTAAAGCTTTCTGCCAAAAGAAAGTCCACATACATCCTCTGGTTCTCAGAGATGAGTGCATATTTATATGTGTGTCTCCTGATTTCTGCCTCATTCTTTGTAGTGACTTAGGGACTACAAGATACAACAAAATGGAAATCACTGATACAAATTCTAGGTGGAAAGCCCCAAAATTCCTTTTTCATGAAAATGTTGCCCTTACAACTTCCCACCGAAGTGGAATTACTGGAAGCAGAATGCCCTGCCCCATACAAAATGGGCCACAACAGCAAAGATCCAGCAAGTCACACTGGTTTGAGGTGGGTGCCCCTGTTCCCAAACTATGAACATGACCTCGGTGACCAGATACTCTTTCTATTGAAATACAGTGCCTTTAGAAAGACCCAAAAGGAGAAATTTGTGTTCATCAAGAATAATAATATTCTTCTAACACAAGGAGGGGCCAGCAAGCTTGAGCCAATGCCAGTTTTTAGAAATAAAATTTCCTGAAATACAACAGCAAAGCTCATTCACATAGGTGCTGTGTCCTCCTGCTCTAAGGTCAGAGATGAGCGACTACAAGTACTCCACAGCCCAGGGTATGAACTAGGCACCATGTGGGCCTCTCCAGAGAAAGTGTGCCCTGTTCTAAGACAGACATTTTCATAGAATACGACAGTATTTATTTTAAAGTAGTCGCTTTATCATGAGGCTTATGCTTTCACCATATTGGTGAATAATTAACAGCACTGATTAGTAATTTAATCAGTTATTGTATATAATCTTCTGATTCAGAGAAATGTAATAATAAAGATACTGTTTTACTAAACTAAACCCCATTTGTGCCAAATTTATAAGCAAAGCTACATTCCCTACGTAGTTTTAAAATATTATCTAGAATAATCACTTTTAAAAGTTGAGGACTGGGAACATCAAAATGTGGATCATTTGCATGCTCTCTGAATAGAATGTTCTGGTTTATTAACATTCTCTTTGAGTGTTCATCAGAAAACCTTTTCTGTTCTCAAATATTTTGCTAAAATCCTTTCCAAAACATGTCCACATCCCTGCCTTCCCATATAGCATACGAGAATATAAATAAACCGTTCTTTGATAATGAAACGCTGTACCTCTGGATAAGCATAACTTCACCTTGAGATACAGTATATATGTAGGACCGGCACAAATGTTTGGAATTATATTGATCTGAAGAAAAACCTTGGAACTTAAACAAAATAATACTTTTTAAAAAGTTAAATGGCTCCGACCCTAGAAATGGAATGAAGACCATAAATGTTGTCTACTCTGAGTGTTCTCTTGGCAGCAAAGGCCTCTGGTGTACCTGTCACATCCTCCCAGGCCGCTTCTGGTTGCTGCCCCAGCAGGGGGCTTGTTCCTGGGGAGGTGAGACTCACCTGAGGTGTCCACCTGCTATTCAGGCGCACACCTCCAGCCTCCCTACTTTCAGGGGACCCTGTGCGGCCCTCCAGCAAGAAGAGTCTGGAAGTACAGGGCTAGCACTCCTCAAAACAGCCCTCCCCAGTGAGGGAGGAGGCCAGGGGTAGAAGCTACTGCCCCCCTCCCCCAGCCAGGGTCTGCGAGGGAGTCCCTCCCAGGATCAAGCCCTTTCTGCCCACATCTCAATGTGAGTATCTCACCCTCTCCCTTCGGTTGAGTTTAACTCCTTTCCTGTGACCCTCACTTCACTGCCCCACTCCCTCCTACCGGAATCACCTCTCAAGCTCTGCTTTCAGGGGACACCAAACTAGGAAGCTGGAATTCTCCCAAGTCTCTCCTCAGGGAAACTGAGTAATGAAGAGAAGCACTGGAGCCAGAGGTTTGACCTTCGAGTGATTTCACTGACACGCAACCACACTCAAATGTGGCGAAACCCACAGGAGTCATCAACTGAGAGCTTGCAAAGTTCACTGACTTCAGCCCCAAACAACTACGAAACACGCCTACAACTTTCACAGATGCTTCCACTCGAGGACACTCCCTTTATAAGTTAGGAGAGTGAAGGAAGGCAAAAATCACCCAGCAAGCTAAGCAGCAGGTCAAAACCCAATATAGGAGCCTGCTGAAGTCTTCGGAAAACGGGCCAGATGGGCACAGTCTAGGGAGCAGTTCCGCCGCAGCACCAGGAACGGGGCCAGGAGCCCAGGAGCCCAGGAGCGGGGCCAGGAGCCTGGGAGCCGGACCTGGAGCCCGGGAGCTGGACCTGGAGCCCGGAAGTGAGACCTGGAGCCCGGGAGCAAGACCTGGAAGGCTGGGCTGCAGCCAGCCCCGGGCCACAAGCATGCTCACTGCAGACCCTGTAATGGAATCAGTTTCCTTTAAATATCAAAAACAGTATTTTAAGGATTTCTGAAAACTGCTTTATATTTTCTTTTGCCTTTTTAAAAAATTTTTATTTATTTGACAGAGAGAGAGCACATGGCAGGCAGAGGGAGAGGGAGAAGCAGACTCCCCGCTGAGTAGGGAGCCCGACGCGGGGCTCGATCCCAGGACCCTGGGACCATGACCTGAGCCGAAGGCAGACGCTTAACGACTGAGCCACCCAGGCGCCCCTGTCTTATTATAGTAAAAATCTAAGCTGAGCTTCTCATCCTTACTACAGACTCAAAATCAAAATATTACAGTGTAAAATTTTTGCAATTCAAGGATATCCCAAAGCATTATGACCTAAAAGAGATCTGCTGTTTCTCCTTTGGAGGAAAATTATTGAAGGGAAATGAACATCTACCAAGCACCCATTTTACAGAGAGGGAAGCTGGTGTTTTCTGAAACTAGGCAGAGTTGACATCTGAGCCCAAACTTAACTCCAAAATCCATGTTTCCAGGGCACCACAGCTTCTTGGAACCCCTCACTCAGTGTGTAGCACAGTCTGTGAGGGATTCCTGTTCACCTCAGATACACAGATAGCAAACCTCACGCTTCCCATGTCAAGGACAGACAGAAGCACTGGAGTCTCAGGACACACTCACCATCATCAAGGTGCCCAGAACAGAAGGAAGGAGCACTCACCATGGAGGCACCGTTGAATGCCAGTCTGGAATTTCTTTTCAGGTTTATGAATTATTACCTACTGAAAAGCAGAAGCCAATTCAATAATGTTTTTAAAACACGTACATGTCCGGGATGGCTGAGTGGCTCAGTCAGTTAAGCGTCTGCCTTCAGCTCAGGTAATGATCCCAGGGTCCTGGGATCCAGCCCCGCAGTGGGGCTCTCCCTGCTCCGCGGGGAGCCTGCTTCTCCCCCTGCGTCTCCCCCGCCGCTTGTGTGCATGTGCCCCCCTCTCTCAAAACAAATAAAATCTTAAAAAAAACATGTCCACTATGTAGTATTAAAGAATTCCAAAATATCATAAGAGATAAAAGTGTAATTCCTCAAATTATTGTTAAGCTTTAAATTAAAATAACATAACTCACTAATAGTTTTGTTTCAGATAAATGCAAACCAGATGTAGAATGTTTTTTAAAGGCGTTTAAAATGGAGACTCACGGGGGCGCCTGGCTGGCTCAGTCAGTAGAGCATGTGACTCTTGATCTGGGGGTTGTGAGTTTGGGCCCCACGCTGGGCGTAGAGATTACTTAAAAATAAAAAATCTTTAAAAAACTAATAAAATAAAGTAAGATGTAGACTCAAAATTCACCCTCAAGGAGGTAATTGCTAATGGGCACATTCTGACCTTTCCTCAAGTTAGACTGAATTAAATTACAGAAGAAAAATGGAATACATATATAGGACTAAGACCACTCATGTAGTTAGTTAAGAATACAGACCAACAGGGGCGCCTGGGTGGCTCAGATGGTTAAGCGTCTGCCTTCGGCTCAGGTCATGATCCCAGGGTCCTGGGATCGAGTCCCGCATCGGGCTCCCTGCTCGGCAGGGAGCCTGCTTCTCCCTCTGCCTCTCTCTCTCTCTCTGTCTCTCATGAATAAATAAATAAAATCTTTAAAAAAAAAAGAATACAGACCAACAATCTACAGAATTCTACAGTAAATTAATAACTAGTTGCAAAGAAGAAAGCTAAACATACAAACAAAATCTGAGCTACAGTGTCCTCTGGACAACGGCCCAGAGGCGTGCATTGCATCCTGAGGAGTCACACAGCTCACCTGAGTCCTTCCAGGGCCACCAGGCTTTCCCACCCCACTCCAAGCAGCACGGAGGCCCACGAGAAACATTCCCCTTTAGTCAGGACGAGTGAATGTGAACAATTCGGAGACACAAGAGAAGAGAGGTCACATCTGTTGGAGGTGCCGAGGATGCATAAATGGGGAAAATGCCTGTAACAGCCACTCCAAAATTCCCCTAAATGGAACAATTCTAATGACAATCACTTTTTTTTTTTAAGTTCTTTCTCTTTCCAAAAATTCTTCCTTTTTGTTTTCAACACATTGTCCTTTAATTCCCTGCCAAGAAAGTGGAATTGCTCTAAGACTCCAGCCATTTCCTGGTATCAGTGTTTCCAGGGACTGTACTTCCTGCAACTCTAAAGAAACACCTCTGCCAGCCAAATGGATGCTTCTGGCGACCTCATCCTCTATCTCCCTGCCACCTGTAGAGGTCCTCGCGCGGACCGCCATGCTGCCCTTCCACGGAAGACCGTCTCCCGGGGCTCACTCAGAGTCAAAGGCACTGAAGACAGTGAACGTGCTCTGGCACTTTGTTCAAGGCTCTCTCGTCGACGCTCGACGTACCCTATCTCGAGTCATCCTCACCAGTCCTGCAACTGGGAAATCAACACTCCAACGCAGGCCTGTCTTACTCACCGAGCACCATGTTGGTCTGCGTCCCTAGGAGACACAGACCCATTTCTCAACCCATCAGACCACCTGCTGTTTCTTACCGCCAAGCTGCCAGTCCCAAGGCACGAGGGAAGATTGCGAAGAGCCAACACTGTGTCAATAAAGAACAAAATGAACAAGAGTCAACTCCTGGCACCTCTTTCCACACACATAGCTCTTCCCGGAGACATATATCCACCTAGTAATGGCATCTGTAAACAGTTTGGGTCATCCTAAACCCCAGGACTGAATCCCTCACTGTGTTGGCAGTACGAGGTACTTCCCAGCAGACTGCACCCCGGGTACAAGGAGTCATAGCACTTCCGACTCTCCAAGATTTGGCAAGGATACCTTTGATAATGTTCCAACACAAAACAAAAAGAATCAAAAAGTCACTCAGAAAAAAAATGACAGATTTCCTCACAGAAACAGAACAGTTACGAAGCACTTAATTGAACTGCAGCACTAACATTCATCAGGAGCACCTTTAACATAAAGACTTCTCCAGCATCCTGACCAGGCCCTGAAGGCATCTGCGGGGCTCACCCTCCACTCCCCTCCCCCATCCCCATGGGGGGCAGGGGCCAGCAAGAGTCCTGGGGCTTTCCTTGAACACCCCAGGCTACTATGGAAAAATAGTGCCTTCAAGAAAGAGGCCCAAATAAGTGCAAGCCGACAACTGGTACATCCCCAAGGCCTAGGGCGTGTGACAGGTGAAGACCCCAGAAGCACGATTCTAGGGTCAAAGAAGTTTGTTAGGGTGGAAGGCTGACATTTGAGGTTAGGAAAGGGTTTTCACAAAATCCAGTAACTAGGAAGGAAGTAGCAGCTAAAATAAAACCAATGGCTGGACTAGGAGGAAATAATATTAAGTGATAAGACAAAGAAAATGTCAGGGGTATAAAGCAGAACACAGGAAAATAGGCAGGGCTGATACCCAAACCAGGGAGGAAGGAAGAAACCCACTTGGAGACTTAGAGAAACAGTGAGTATTAACTTTAAACCCAAAATAAAATCAGGGAAGAGATCAAATATGAGGATCTGAGGAATTCAGTGCTTCCACAAAGGCCCAGCCAGAGGAGAGGTCTCCAAGGTCAAGGACCGTCTTCTGTCTGGTCTGCCCAGAGCAGCTCCCACACCAGCCCTGGGAATGTCTGCCCAGGGATGAATGAATGCATAAGTTCCCACTGTCCCTGCCCTAAATGAAAAGTCACATCACTGCAACACTGGAGTAAATTATAATAAGCTGCTGTGGCCCCTACAGATGGTGCTGACAAGACCACTTGAGGCTCCGTTTCCACTCAGCTGAGGAATGCTAGAATGTAAAGCCCACGTTTTCACAGGGAAGACACTCCGTTTCTTGCCAAAATGTAGTGATTTCTACCAGCTGAAGCTGGCTGGGCAGCTCTCCAACGGTTTAAACAATACTTCACATCTTAAATGTGAACCATAGACTGTTTCAGAGTCAGAAGTTACATTAAAATAGAAGAGTTTTCTTCCCCACCCCTTTCAAATCAGTGACGCTGAAAAGGAACTGATAAGATAAGCATGAGAGGTACGGATGCATGTGATTTTTTTTTTTTTTTTAAATATTCATGGTTTGACATTTTGGGATCTTGTGTAGAAGTGAGTGGGAGGCTACCTCGGGTCTGAAAAATCAAACTATGATCTCAAGAGGAAGATGATAAAAAACACAACAACAAGGAAAGATCTCCTCAACCACAGAGCAGGCGACAAATAGTTAAATGGCATTTCAGTAAATTGTTGTTTGGACATTTAATTTTCGGATAGGTAAATTATGTTATTCAAAACTCAACACGTATAAAAAGGATGTATCGGAGTCTCTTACAACTCTTGCTCCCCGTCCCCACCCATATGCCACAGAGCAGGACTGGTCAATGCTTTTCCGAGTTCCTGCCCGGTTTCCACATGCCAGTACAAACAAATACAAGTATACACGTATATTGTCCTTTCTAACACAAGAATGTGTGCATACTGCTTTACATTTTCCTTTCTTCACACAGCAAGGTACCTGGAAGATCCTTCGTGCCTTTGGATCACTGCTGCAAATTTTATTTAGCCAGACCCCTGTGGCTCGACCTTTACATGGTTTTCAATGCTCTCTTTCAAAGGATGCTGTAATATTTTAATACCTCGCTAAGTCACTTTGCCTATGTGTGAGTGTATCTGAATGATAAACTCCCAGAAGGAGAATGATTGCTTCATTGGGTACATGCATTTTTAATACTGATCAATACTGCCCAATTGCCTGCTTCAGAGGTTGGACCAATTGATACTCCCAGCAGGAATGTACGGGAATACCTTTCTCCTCACAGACTTGTCAGTGGTGTAGCAAGTTTGTTAATCTTTGCAAATTTGACAGGTGAAAATGCTACCTTGGTGTTATTTTAAATTGTGTTTATTTTATCATGAATGAGGTTGAGAATCTTTCCCCCCCTCTTTTTTTTTTTTTTTTTTACATAGCCATTCACTTATTTTTCTAGGAACTATCTGTTCATTTCCTTTGACTATTTTTTATTAGGTTCTTTGACTTAACCGTTTTCAGGAGCTCTGTTTGTACCAGGACGGTGAGCCCTAGCTGTGTTAGGAGCAGCCAGTGCTTCCTTCTAGGGAGGATGGTCGAGAACTACAAGAAATCTTACGGCTGGAGCGCAGAGGCGCTGGCGGAAGCTGAATGGCCACGGGCAGAAAGACTAGGGGCTCCCGCACAGCAGCTTTCCAGGAATCTGGTAGGACTTAACTTATGGTACTGAGGGTCATAAAAAGTCTGTTACTGTAGATTCACGCATCAGTCTTTTCTTTGACTATTTCTGGATTCTGGATTTTGAGTCACACTGAAGGGGTCTCCCCCCATTCCAAGGCTAGGAAGGAATCACCTCACTTTTCTTTTTATGTTTCCTTTAAAAAAAAAAAAAAACTATTCAAACATATGATCCATTTGGAATCTCTTCTGGAGGTGCAGTAAGAGGTATGATCTAATCTTGTTTTTGTCTACATGACTTCCTAGTTGTCCCCAAATCATTTTATTCAATAGTCTATTTTTACCCCTAGAAAAGACGACACTTTTAAAATATTCTAAATTCCTTTATGTGTCTGGGTCTGTTTTAAGACTTTTCTATTCTGTTGCATTGGTTTATCTATTCACATGCCAGGACCACACTGTTTTAATTGCTGAGGTTTTATAATGAAGTCTTTCCTTAATCTGCCTTAAAATAATTGGATATGTTTAATCATGAGACACAAAGAGTATTATCCTAAAAAGGCATGATGACTGATGAGACAAGAATGTTTGAAGAGTAAACTGCTGGTCTTGGGACAAAAAGAAAATCTGAAAATAGATATAATCCTGACAGTAGTGATAAAATACATAATTACCAAATCTAGGAAGCCATAGTAATCAAGCCTTGTGGATATCATTTTAAATGTTTATTTTGGGAGCTGCTAAAACTATAATGCAGAAACATAATTATATCATGTACGAATAGTTTCAATTTGAATTCCACACACTCATGATGCTTTTTTCCAGCAGTGACCTGCTCTTCATGCAAAAGTGCTTCTTACACAGTACTTACCAACTTTTGAAAGTCCAAAATATATTCGCATTTTTATAAATAATTCACGATGTGGACACACAGCACTGTTTCAATACCTTCATAAGCAACGCTTTCTCTTTGCGACGGTAGAAAATGTTTTTGTCAAAGTAAAAAGCTTTTTATCACTGCCTCAGGAAATAAAAGAGGCACCCCAAATGCTCTAAACACATCTCTCCCTCCTTCCCTTCAGCTGGTGGTGCTTGCCCCACGCTGAGCTCCACACCCCTGTAGCTGTGCGCCCAGACATACTGCGTTCTGGGTAACTCAGAAGCCCTGGTCACTGGTGTCAAACAGTGTTTTTGGATTACATGTGAAAAAAAAATGAATCAAATGATGTTTCAAGTTATGCTAAAACTCAAGCACCACGTTACTTATTTCATTATTGCCTTCCTTTTGGGAAGGCTAATATTCTTAAAGGACCATTTTGATGATATTCTCTCTCCCACCTAAACACCTTCGCTTACTTATTCATTAGACTTACTGTCTAATTGCTTGGCAATGTGCTAGGCACTGAGGTTAAGAAAATGAATGAAACATGCGTCCTGCCCACGGGAAGGAAGGGAGACAGTACCAGCCCCAGGCACCGCGGGGCCGCGAGGAGGGGACGGTGAGCAAGCCCAGGGAAAAGGAGGGAATTCCCAGAGGCCAGCGGATGGCAACTGGAAGGAAAGGACCCCAACGGAGGGGACCGGCTGACGGGGGGCGGAAGTTCTCCAACCAGGCGCAGTTTGGCACTGGAGGAAGTGGAGGGGAGATGAGGCGGCAGACGGGGGGCATCCCTGCGCCGAGAGCTTCGTCCCAGGACACCGATGTCATTAAAGAGTGTTCTCCCCCTTTGCACCCCTCTTCAACCGTCACTGCTCAAAGGTGTCATAATTGCCCTTGATCTTGTCTGGACCCACCCCCGCCCCGCGGCAGCAGCTCCTCGAAGGAGGAGGTCTGTGGACATAGTTGTTGCCAGCGGGCAGGGCAGCAACTGGAACCCAGATGCCGGACGAACAGGTGCCTGTCACCTGACCCAACGGCACGGTGCTTGGCCCTCCCGCCCCTCCCCAGGAGGCACACGGAGTGACCTGCACAGGAAGACTCCAGTCTTTCCTCCGCCGCTCACACCCTCACACCGCCGGTACCTCCCGCTTCTCTTCCGCGTGAAGCACTAGCCATTCAAGATGCGGCTCCAGTTTCACCCCGCTCCCGCCGGCAACGTTCATCAGGATCCGCGCCGAGAGCTTCAGAGTGTCCCCGCTTCAGGGTGCTTGCCGATGCCGAGCGCGCACTCACGCCGGCCATGCTCTCCTCCGCACGCGAGCTGGCCTCCCAGGACTTGCCCTCCGAACAGCTCCCGGTCACTCCCGTCACTGGCCGGGCCGCCCGGTCACTGACCCCCCTGCGCGGCGCGGGGCCCCCTGCGGCCTGGCCCTGCACCCCGACCCTGCTCACTGCGGGCTGCGGCTGCCTGCGCGGGCGGGGGGCTCTCGCGTCCGTTTCCCACCTTCCCACGGCGCCCCCCCCCGCGCCCGAAGCCCCCCAGCGCCACACGGGCCTGCCAAGCTCTCCCTGCAGAGAGGGCCCCCTTCCAGCGTCCCCGGCTTCCTCGCTCCATCTTCTCGAAGGCTTGCTCTGTTCTTTCTCCTGTCTTCATCCTCCTCAGCAAGTAACATTCTCAGGTCCATCCCACGTGGGGAGAAGGCAGCTCCCACCGGCCTGCGGCGGGAGGCCCTGGGGCGCTGTCTCCCCTTTCCCGCCCGGCCGGCCCCGGGCGCTGCTCTCCGCTGACCCTCGGCCCCTCGGAAAACGGGTCTGCATCTCCGCCACCGCACTCAGAATCCCCGGACGGGGGGCCCTGACGGACCCCGGCTCTGCAACTTACTTGATCTCCGGGGCGTCTGGCTCCTTCGGCGCTGCGGTGCCCCCTCCCGATTCCAGGGCACGTTCTGTTCCATTTCGCCTCCTCTCTCGCTCACTCCTCCTCTGGGTTCTCCATGGTTCTTCCGCTCCTGTCACCCCGTCTTCTGTCTCCCCTGCTCCCGCGCGTCACGGCAGGCTTCCATCCAGAGCCGCGGCTCCTGCTGCCACCGCGGAGTTAACAAGCCTCATCTCCCACCCCACTCCCTCCGCGGCTGCCCAGAGGGCCACCCCGTCCTTCCACACCCCGTGCGGGGGGAGCCCCGGCAGCGCACAGCTGTGTGCTCGCGGCTCCACGAGGCTGCGCCGGGGCCCGCGGCGCACGGGGGTCCTGGGCACACGCGCGCTGGCGGCCCAAGCCCGAGACTGTGAGGGCGGCGATGAGTCCTGGCCCGGCAGCCTTGCTCTACGCACCCTCCGACTGCCGGACTTGACTCAGCCAGCTGCCTTCTGAACACCTCCACTGAGCTGGGCGGTAGCTGCCAAACACAACACCGGATCCCTGCCCACTCCCGGTGGGCCCCTCCTCAGGCTTCCCCTTCACACGGTCGGGCAGGTGCGCAACTGCTCCGCCGAAAGCCCAGGCACCACTCTTGCCCCCTCCCCCTTCCCTTACCCACACACCCAATCCACCCGCACGTGTTGCACTCTCGGCCTCCAACCTCCTCCTGAATGAAGCCACAGTTCATTGCCATGCCGGTCACCCGTCCCTTGTCCTCCCTACTACAGTGGCCGCCATACACTCCGTCTCCACGACAGCCCCTGCATTCACTCACCGAACTGCAGCCAGAAGGAGGTTCTTGGACCACAAAGCACATAGTCCCCACTAGTTTAAAACCTTCCAGTAGCTTCCCCTTGCTCACGCAGTCACACGCAATTTTCCCCCAACTTACGAAGCCCCAACCTGGCCCGTTTGCTCTGTGGGCTTCACTCCACACCACCGCTCCGGTCTGTACCCCGGTTCTGGCAACAGGTGCCCTCATTCTGTCCCCCAACCTGAGACTCCCTCTGCCTGGGCCACATGGGCCATTCAGACCCCAGGCAAACTTCCCCTACACAGAGAAACCCTCACAGACCACCCAAACTAAAGGAGCTGTCCCCGTCAACTCTCGAGTTTACCTCCAGGTATAGCTCTTGTGGCCTTGATGGGTTTTTTTTCCCTTGGTATGCTTGACTGGTTCACGTCTACACCACAGAATGCAGGCACCATACAATCAGAAATCCCCATACCAACAACAGTGCTGACCAAAGAGGTGCCAATTCCAATATTTCCTGGTCTTTTATCCTTTTCTCTGGACAAGGAACCACTACGACCTCCACCAGCCCTACACACACACACACACACAAACACACACACACCTTCCAGGCCCGAAACTAAGGAGCCATCGGACCCCTGCCTTATCCAGTCACCCAGTCCTATTAATACCACCTGCTCCCTATGGCTTTTGTCTCCCCTACTTCTCAGTGCATGCTCCCCATCTGGGTTCAGCCTCCCACGCGTCCTCACCTGGCAGATTACGCTGCCCCTGGCCACACAGCAGCCCTGCACCCCCTCGGAAGGCGGTGGTCTTCTAGCCTTTCTACCTTAGCTCTCTGTGTGTAGTCCTTCAGAGGGGTTCACACTAACGAGTAACCAGGAGATCCTGAGTGTTAGCCCAAGAGAAGCCTCTCTCCTCACCACCCCCTCCCCACGCCTCACCGCGCAGCAGCCTCTGGCTCTGCCTTCAGCAGGCCAGCAGGGCCTCCCCGAGGCTTCACTCCCCCACGCTTGGACAGGAAGAACCCCTCCACCTCAAGACTCCTACTGGCTCCTCTGTGAGATCCTTTCAGGGCCTGCCAATCAGCTGGTGTTCAGTCTCCTGTCCCTAGAGCACCCCGTACTGCCTCTGCGAGGGACTGTGTCCGCAAACTGCCTCACCTGCTAGCTGTGGGCTCTAGGGGCGTGGACCCTGTCTCTCCCACGGTTGGACCCTGTCTCCCCCTGTTGGACCCTGTGTCCCCCACAGCTGGACCCTGTCTCCCCCACGGTTGGACCCTGTCTCCCCCACGGTTGGACCCTGTCTCCCCCACGGTTGGACCCTGTCTCCCACACGGTTGGACCCTGGCACACAGAGGCTGAGGCCAAGTCAGTTTTCAATGAGTGGCCTTCAATTCCTACGTTCCCTTTCCACAAGCACCACGTTGTTGTCTTTTGTTTCTTTTCACCTTTGAATTTCCAAAACAAGTATCAGAGCACCTTCGATACATAGGTCAGCCACCGTTACAGTCTCAGGGATATAACCAAAAAAGACAAGCTCCCTCCCTCAGGCTCTCACCAAGCTTGCTTTCTGCACAGGGAAGACAGGCAATAAAGAAGCAGGCCAGTAAATGAGCAAGAGAATTCCAGAAAGTGGTAAATGCTACAAATAAAATCAGAGTGCTAGGCATCTTCTGTTTCCTTTGTAAGATCTTGAGCTACTCTATCACTGTGGAGTTTTCCCTTAGACCAATTTAGATCAGCTGGAGGAGCTTGATTTACATTTTAAAAGGAAATTAAAATGTTTTGAATTACAACTAAGAGCTTTCCTTTTAAGGGAGAAATATTCCTTTTTCATGAAAATTATTTTTTCTTTCCTTCTCAGACTGCCAGAGCTGTTTTTAAACAAACAAAAATTAACAATATATTGATGAGATGTTCATCACACCAGGTTTAACCTGCTTTATGGTAAACAAAATCCTAACATTTACTTAATTATCTACTGCCGTGCACTTTTTTCCCTGTGATGAGGAAGGACTTTTAAGATCCACATTCTTAGCAAGTTTCAAATATGCAACACAGTACTATTAGGCACAGACACCATGTTGTACATTATATCCCCATGGCTTACTTATCTTATTGCAATGCATTTCTTTTCCCAAGGGACAGAAGAAGTTTTATGTGCAAAATTATCCGAGGGTAAGACATCAGATTGACGTGAGAGAAGACACTGTCCTGTTTCCACTACCTCTGATTCAGATTTTTAGGGATTATCTTTGTTCATGTAGGTTTTTTGAAACTGAAAGAGGAGTTTTGTGAAATTTAAATTAACACCCCTTAGCAGTTCCAGCCAGTTTAAACAGCGTGGCCTCTGGATTTCAGCCCTTCTGGCTACTCCAGCCACAAACAGACACAGACGTCTCCACAGACACCTGGTCTACCAGGACCTGCACCTGGCCAGGCAGGGAAAATTCACAACTCTGCTTTACTGGGTATCTTGGCAGGTATCCAGATCCGTATTTCAGGTCCTTGGAAGGAACAGTCATCATTATTTTCATCTACCTCAAACAATTTGCACTGACTAGGGACTCAGTGATTACCTGTTGGTTGGCTGTGAATTGACTTGACCTCCATTTCTGTTGCTGTGCTTCTGGCCCCACACCCTCAGCAACCTCTGTCTCACCAACGCGGTAAAAAGAAGCTACATGTGAAGTGTAGTGTAGCTTCCATGTGTTACACACATTTTCTCTTAAAAGGAATCCTATTTATCTCAGTGTGTTCAAGTGCTGACCACATAGTATCTTCAGTCT
The DNA here is from genome assembly GCF_011800145.1 of Mirounga leonina. Taxonomy (NCBI): domain Eukaryota; kingdom Metazoa; phylum Chordata; class Mammalia; order Carnivora; family Phocidae; genus Mirounga; species Mirounga leonina. Next base: position 8,152,415 of record NW_023270816.1, read on the forward strand.
CAAGAAACCAAGCAAGAGTGGTTAGGGATTGATGCGGAGCATATTTCGAAACTACCATTTCTGGAAACATACACATTTTCTGTTGTGAACATTTGAAAAAGACACAATACACTGTAGTCTGAAGCAGCGTCTGTGGATGACATTCACAAATCTTTGCCATGTCCTTTTCCTTGCTCCCTCTGTCCCCTCCGTCCTGACCAACCAGCGCTTTCCTTTTTCTACAGCTCTGCACCATTCAGAGTAGGCAGCTGTAGAGACGGAACACTGGTGAGGGAGAGGAAGGGAGAGACTTTTCTGACTTCTGAATGTCCTCAAGGCAGTATGCTCAAGGTCTCTTCTCCGCTGAGATACCTCTCCTGCACTTTCCACAACACCAAGTGCAGACAAGGTGAGTTGTTTTTTCCAGAAAACTGTGGCTTATACTGGTCTATCACAGCGTGACTTCTTGACTTTCCTCTACATGCATGTACACACACACACACACACACACACATGCACGCGCACACACACTGATGCAAAGTGGACTTCTCCATTCTCTCTGGGAGGATCTGGGATCTCCAAGTGCAGAGATGGCTTTCTAGTCCAGTCAGCAACTTTTGAAGCAGTGATGAGCCCGAGGACAAGGTCAGAGGCCAACATTTAAAAGGTGGATGGCAGATGAGGGGGAGTCAGGCATGACCGGACAGGGAGGGAGCACGACCGCCCACCTATGAGCCCTGGGCATCAATGCTAAACCTGCTTCCAGGAGGATCTCTCCTACTGGTTGGTGAACTCCTCTTGGACCATGGCCAGGCCAGGGCAACACCTGGCAACTGGCAGTAGTTTTAATAAGTGTTTGCTCCGTGCATTACTGAGCAAACCAGTGAATCAGTGTGAACCAAAATGCAAAACCAAAATGGACAAGAATGGAACCAGGATATCCAACTTCCAACCCATGATTTGCTTTTTGTGATGATAAAAATAGGGGCACCTGGGTGGCTCAGTTGGTTAAGCAACTGCCTTCGGCTCAGGCCATGATCCTGGAGTCCCGGGATCGAGTCCCACATCGGGCTCCCTGCTCAGCTGGGGGTCTGCTTCTCCCTCTGACCCTCTTCCCTTTCGTGCTCTCTGTCTCTCATTCTCTCTCTCAAATAAATAAATAAAATCTTAAAAAAATAAAAAAAATAAAAAAATAAAATAAAACCAGCATTCCCAGAAACAGGAATTGGACACAGCAGCCTTTATGTGACAACTTGATTGTTAGACCCAGAAGAGACCAAACGGAAAAGTAAAAAAGAGAATAAACATGCAACAATTAAGACACATCTGTATACATTTGGGCATTTTTCCATTCTTACAGAACCCAGAACTCATTTTTACTGACAAATATCAAAAAGTCTGCCAAGGGGCGCCTGGGTGGCTCAGTCGTTAAGCGTCTGCCTTCAGCTCATGGTCCCAGGGTCCTGGGATCGAGCCCCTCATAGGGCTCCTTGCTCAGCAGGAAGCCTACTTCTCCCTCTCCCACTCCCCCTGCTTGTGTTTCCTCTCTCGCTGTGTCTTTCTCTGTCCAACAAATAAAATCTTTAAAAAAATAAAATAAAAAAAGTCTGCCAAGATTCTGGTACTTGACCAATTCAGACAGATGAAGCTTATCATGCAGCAAGACAGAAACAAAGACCCCAAAAGTGTCAGAGCAGAAACTGGCTACTGTTCTTTGTGCGTCCATTCAGCCTCTTCCCCACCTTTGCCTAATAACAAATTGTGCTTAAGAGTACTTTCATACTTAGCACCTTAGCAAAATCCCAAAGAAGACCTTGTAGCCTTTTGTTCCTATTCAAACCCCAGGCTACTCCTTGCTGACTTAGTTCAAGGGAAGAAAACACACACAAAGACAAAAACCAACAATTCTTGAGTGTGATTATCACTGGGCTTATCCCAGCCAGAACCTTCTGCAGAGTGGGTCCCTTCTGATGGCTTTCTTCTCTAGGTCCTCTGTCCTTCCAAAGGGAAAGCCTGCTGGGAACCTCGTAGTTCAGCCTCATTCAACCTGGACGGTTAATCTTTATCCTGTCCCACAACACCCCTGGCAAGGTACCCCCACCCAAACTAACAAACCCCACTAACAGCAAATACAAACAGAACCTTCATCATTTTAGGAAACCCTGTTCCGCCCAAATGCCCACACCCGTCTCCTTGCCACTGCCCTCTCCCCAAAATAGTGCTCCTCACGGGCAAGGCATGGTACTCTTCCATTCCCCCCCACACCCCAACAGCCAAATGTGAAATGCAGATGTTTATTTAGAACACACAAATGCACGTGGAAGGGAACAGACAGGAACCCCAGTTCTAGGCCCAAGGCTTAACCAACACACTTCAAAACTCCTTGGGAGCTCCATGCTCTCACCCCACCTTCAATTCGTGGCACATCCGTGTCCATTTCAGTAAGTAAAAATGTCCACATCTAAGGGCAGCAGGGCGCGACTCCTCTTGCCCAGACCACATCCCTCCCCAAATGCAGCATCTAAAAATCAACCAACACCCACGCGGGGGGGGGGGGGGGGGGGGGGTTGAGGAAGTAGATGACTGGGAGCTGCGTCTGACTAGGGGAGACTACAGGATGGAGGAGTGGGGAGGGGCGTCCAGGGACCACGCCTAGCAGTCCTATCAGGTCCATGGTCAAGTTGGGGCAGAAACAGCCGCTGGGCAGCCAGGGTGCGCGCTGCGAGAGGCCGCTGGGCCATGCGGCCCGGGTGGATCCCCGCGCCCAGGAGGCGGGATCGCTGGGGGCTGTAGGGCCCGCGCAGGACACGCTCGCAGGCCCAGGGGCTGCACCCCAGCGGCGCTCAGGCGGGTAGTGTGCCCAGACAAGTGCCAGCAGCGAGGTTGGGCTGGACCCCAAGTGCCCAGAGGCGAAGACTGGCCAGGGCTGGGGAGTGAGCGGCAGATGGGAGCAGGAAGCCAAAACGCGACCCTGGAGAGTCTGCCGGGAGAAGGCGCCGCGGAAACGCGGTTCCCTAGCGAGCAGCAGACAAAGGCTCGGGTGCGCACGCGGTGGACGGTGGCGCCCGGGCTCCGCGCTTAGGGCCGGGAAGAACCCTGCCCAACCCGGCTGGTGCCGGAGTCGCCCGGTGCCCCGCGGGTGCGACCTTCGCCACCCCCCACCCCCAGCCCCGGGTCTCCCGTCCTCACCTTGCTCGCCCTCCATCCACAACAACGGCGATCCCCTCTTCTGCGCACCGGGCGCCTCTTCACTTAACATCTTCCGCCTCCTGCCTTCTAGCAAACCTCTGCCTTGACTATTCTGCTCAGCCTTGCCCCCCTCCCCCGCGACACGCCTTCTACCACCCCTGCTCCAGCACGCTCTCAGCCCAGCACCCGGGACTGGGGAGGCGGGGCGGCCTTAGTCGGCCCGGGGGTCCGAACCCGCGGCGCCTTCCTCCTCCACCCTAACGCCCCATTGTCCGTCCCTTTACCAGCCCAAGCACCAGCTAAACCCCGGGATCTAGAGAAAGTGGACGCTTAGTGGAGATGCACCCATTTCACTCCGCTAGTCCACGCTCTGGAACAGGGTCACTGCAGCGGGGGCGGGAAGGGGAGCGACCCGGGCCCCGACACCAGACCCGGGGAACCGCGAGTGCCTTCACCTTTGGGAGCGCGGAGCTCCGGTGTCCTGGCCTGCCCTCACCCGGCCAGGGGACCCAGCGGGCGGGACCTCCAAGTGGAAGGAAGCGCGTTTCTTCCAGCCTCACCGGTCCCAGGCTAAGGGGAGAGGAGCCTGGCGTAAGGGGTCACAGAGTGGAGACTGCAGCGATGGGCCGGGCAAGTGTGGCCTCAAGCAGCACCGGGGGACCCGAGGGGGGCAGCGGGTCCCGTTCTCACCGCGCTCCAGGGTCACCCTTCCCCCGCACGCACGCGGAGCCTGGGAAACCCCGGTGTCCCGGCGCTGACGGACGCTCCCGCGCGCCACCAATGTGCCTCGAGCCTCCCGTCCTACAGTGAAGCCCACTGGGCGCCAAATGCCTCCGGCACAAGCACCCCGCGCGCCCCCGACCGCGGGGAATGAGGAGCCCGGCACTTACTGGGGCTCAGGAAACACTCCGTCAACCTTCGGAAGCAGCTCGCGTTATTAGAAGGTCCATCTTCCATGTCGGAGCCGAAGAGCAGTGGGGACGCGGCGGCGAGGGCGAAGCCGGCGCCTCGGGGCCGCCGTGGAGCTCGGCCGCCGCCGCCGGGGCTGGGGCCGGGGCAGCCCCCGCCGGCACCCGGGAAGCCGGGGGAGCCCGCGCGGCGGGCGGCCGGGCCGAGCGGGAGCCGGAGCCCGGCGCGGGCTGGGAGCAGCAAACCCTGGAGCGCAGAGCAGAGGAAGAGCCGCCGCCGCCCGCCGCCGCCGCCGCCGCCGCGGGGACTACTGCTGGCAGGGACGCTCAAGGGAGCTGCCTCTTGTCCTCCTCCGCCGTCGCCGCCGGCATCGCCGCCGCCTCCTCGAGCCGCCGCCGCCGCCGCTGCGCCCTCCCTTCCCGGGAGACGCGCGGGGAGGTGAAAGGCAGATGAGGAGGGGAGAAGAGAAGGAGGGGGCGGGGGGGGCGGCGGCCAGAAGTAAAAGGAAGATGGAGAGGAGGAGGGGACAGGGGAGGAGAGGGCGAGCGCGAAGGGAGCGCGGGCCGAGCCCCAGCCGCCGCCGCCGCGCGCACACAGGGCGCCCGGGCCCCCCGCGGGGCTGGCGCGGCCTGCGGAGGAGGGGGGCGGGCGCGGGGGCGCGGCGCGCTCGGCCCGGCCTCTGCCAGGCCGCTCGGGGGCCGGACCCGGGCCCACCGCGCTCCCCCCGCCGGCAGCGCCGCGCCAGGGCTCCGGGCGGAGTTTGCCGGGGCCGGATCCGGGCTCGTCCGCGGGCGCCGGCAGGGGGGCCTGGGGGCGGGGAGCGAGCGGCTCCACGGGGCTGGCCATGGCCCTCCTCCCCGGGCCGCGGTGGGGCAGGCCGCCGGCGGGAGGGCGCGCCGCGGGCCGGGCTCGGCGGGCTCCGCCCCCGCAGGACCTGCCTTCCCCGGCCGGTCGGCCCGAGCGCGGGTCTGCTCCTCCTCTCCGGTCTTCCGCGCCCCGCCCGGCCCAGTCTTCACATCGCGTCCCGCTCTGGGCGCGGGAGGACCTGGGGCCGGGCGCGGGTCCCCGGCGGCGGCGCCTGGCTGCCGGCTGGCGCGCGCAATCGGCGTGCTCCCGGCCGGGGCGAGGGGCTGCGGAGACGCCGCCTGCAAGCGTGGCGTGGTTTGTGCGCGCTCCGGTGGCTGAGCCCCGGCGACTGCTCGAAAGCAGCGGAGAAAAGCGCCGCAGTGCCGCTGCCCGTGGAGGAGGTGGCGGCGGCGGCTGCAGAAGACGCCCACTGGCGGAGCGGGCGCTCCCCACGCCGCCGCCGCCCTCCCCCACGTAGCGCGCCCCGCCGCCACCGGGCCACCGGGCCCCCGGGCTCCAGGCTCCCGCACCCCGCGCGTCCCTCTGAGGACGCTGGGCGCCCGGGCCGGGGGCGGGGGGGGGGCGGGTGAGGGGCAGGGGAGCTCCTGCGTCTCTGCGGGGCGTCGTCACATCTGGGCCTGGTGTTCCGGGTTCTAAATCCGCCGCCCAGCAAGTGCTGGGCAAGCCACGTCGGCCTGTCCCTCGCCCGAGCCGGGGAACCCTGGCTGGCCAGCAGCTCCAACCGAGCTGTGCTCAGAGCTCCCGGGAGAGGAGTTCAAACTCGGACGTTTCGCTGGAGTTTAAATCAACGCACAGTGTTTTCAATGAACTGAGGTTTAGAAAGCCTATTCATCCTCCAGGACTCTCTTTGCAAAACACACTTTAAAAAGAACTTCGTGCGCGCAGCCCAGTCTGCCCGGTAAGAATGGAAAGGGCAACTTTGGCTCAAAAAAGAAAAACTGCGAGATCATCCCCCAAAGTCCTGAGGACCACGTCCTCACCTGCGGCTTTTGGGGACAACCACCCCCCCGCGCCCGCTCCATGCCCCCTCCATGCCCCCTCCTTCCCAGCCCTGACTCCAACAGTTGCTATGAACTGAAGGGAAATGTGCCGCCCAATGGGCGCTCAGAACAAGGAGCCGCCAGAAGTTTGGGAAGTTGAAGCGCCAGAGCGCAAGGATGCGCAGATGCCTGCGTCTCGGCCGGCGCGCGGCACGGGGTCACCACAGCCCTCGGGGTCCGAGTGGGGGGCGCAGGCCCGCTGCCGCGCGGTGGGACGAACTGTCCAGACTCCCTCGACTAGGTCACCTTCCCAGGACTGGGGCACACGCTCCGAAGCCCAGCTTCCACGAAGGGCAAGGCGGTCATCTGAGCGCTAGGCGTGCGCCGCGGTGCAGCCGCTTCGCTGACACAGGGCTGGGGGCCCGGCGTGCGTCCGGCCCCGGGGCCGTTTCTCGCTTTCCACGGTGGTCGGTCCAGTTCTCAACCGTTTTTATTTTGAAGTGTGTTCCAGATTCTTCCCTAGTCTCTGCTTTTTCCCACTCCCATCGAAGCAGCCCACAGTGGGAATGAGCATATTTGTATTTGCACCAAACCGGGCCAATGGGGCGCCTGGGACTTGGTGTGCCTCCCCTCTCCCAGCAAAGGCCGAGGGCGTTGCTGCAGTTGCGGGGCGCACTCCGAGCGTCGCGTGTAACAGGCGCCAGCCCTGGCTCCCACTAGGTCGTAATCCCTAAATCTGCGAAACAGGAAAAATGTTCCGGGGACTCTTACCTCACAGAGTGGGTATTTTGCCGTTGCCTTTGCAGTTTGTCGACGAAGGAAAAACTAGAACGATCAATCAGCCTCACGGGCGACGCGTCTGAGAGGCGCAGACTCGGTCGTTGGGTACCGGGCGTCGGGAGTTTGCACCCGCTGCGGACCTGGCCGCGCGGGGAGGGTCGCGGGAGGCTGCCCACGGGGCTGGGGAGCACATGCTTCTCCTCGGAGAACCTGCTCTTCATTCTTTTACACGCAAAATGTTTCCCCTTGCCCTTTACGTTTCCTTTGTTGCCTTTTGGAGTGATTAAAGTGGCTTTCCAATTACAAGAAAATGTAGATGTAATTCGGATATGTCTCCATATGGGCGCGGTAAGCGGGGCGGGAACCATCAAATATTTGTTCTCTGATTCTTGGTTAAATCAGAAGACAAACTTTAGATTCTTTCTAACTCTTTTCTGGAATAAAACTTCTTTCTGGCTTTTCGTCCCTCCTTTCTCCAAACGCTTGCTGGAAGGCACACGTTTCCTGGACAAATTAAAAACGACAAAGCATGACAACGGAAAAGGAGCACGTCGCGGAGGTGTTTACTGATTATCGATTACATTGGTTCCGTGACTCCCTACTTCGTACTGGAGTTCACCTGTGTAAACGTCAGTGTAGTGGGCAGCCGGCCACTGTTCCTTTCTTGATGAAATACTGTTTAGTCAAAGATTTAAATGACAAACACACGGACCTAGAGGCTCCGTCACTCACCCCTGTGTTCAGGTGTTGCAACAACCGGCAGGATGTGTCTCTTGTGGGTTCTTTTCCTTCTCTTTGAGCTTCTCTAAGTGATATATCAGAAGAGGGAGAAGATCGTCACTAAACGTTTGTTACTCCAAACCTTTTGTGAATAAACACATTGGCCCATAATTCAGTAAGCGCCGCTTTCTGATTGTGCCCATAAAGTTTGCGGTGTAGTTATATGTCAGAATGTTATCAGATTGCAGTGCCATTTACACACATCTTAAATCATTAGTTGTAACTCCAGGAGCATGGGATGAGCAGGGGCAGGAAGTCAGACCATTACAGTGCTCTTTGTGAAATAAACGATTTTCCTCCTTCTCAACTGAGAAAATGCCAGCCTACTGCAAAGAATAAAAACTAAAATAATGTTAAGAGGGCAGTGAACACTAGTAAAGCTGCCAAAATGATGATGATCAGTGTTAAATATAAAAGCATTTGTCTCTGCCCTTTCGGAAGAAAAATGATCAGGAAAGAAGTTTATTTGGGTAATTGAAAACTTATACTTCAGCATCTGCCTGATTATGCTCTCATTTGAATTATTTGTTCTTAAAAGCACTTTAAAACATGGGTCAAGGTAGAGTCTAGGATATTTTTAAATGATTTCCTCATAAGTTTATGAAATTTCTTTATAATACTTTAACCATTCACCCCTTTTAATAGCCTAAAGTTTACAATAAATATGGTTAAATTTTATGAAATTTTGGTCAACACGTAGGCCTGTGTCTTAATTGATTTTATTTTGCAACTTTTGTGATTATTGCTGACAGCTGTCCATTTCACATTGCTGACTGACTCTTGATAATCTGTTTTCTCCTTTCAAATACTAGTAACCTTTCTTTATAAAGATAAGAAACAAGGGCTGATTAAATATTGAACTCATCTGCTTACACAGGTAAAGTCTGTTAAAAAAACACATTGCCTTTCCTTGATTTTAAATGTTCTGACTTACAGAAATCTACAGTTTCTGACAAAAATAATTCATAAGCAAGTGGCTCTTGCTCCCAAGTTTCATAGAAATATGAGCATTTTCATGCCCGATTTTCAATTTAATTGCTGGTAAATTATCAATTTATATGTCACTCGGATGTGAGACATAGTATCACACAGACCCTCTACATTCTAATGAAATAATTTATTAGTGATTATCTGGCATGCTGAAAATGGAGTCAGGTGTTGGGCTTTTATTCACTCACCCTCCTAAGCCTCCCAAATCCCTCCCTCCTGATTCTAAGTTTGTCATTCCCGGAAGCCTCCTTCAATTTTTCTTTTCCCTAGCCCATCATAGCTTCGTTGTCTAGACTCCTGGAACTGATGGGTTTTAATCTGCACATATGAATATTTTGTATTAAATCTCTTGAGAAATGTAATGCAGGTATAATTTGTGTTGACAATTCCATTTTAAACAGCTTGATATCAGGGTCCTGCTACTCTTACCACTCATAACCTTTCATAAAGGCCAGCATACAATAGGCATTCAATGATTGCTTCCCTACCTGTCGCCTGCATGCCCAATGCTTACAAATTTTTATTAGTGTTGATATTAGTAAATCTTGACTAAAGTGAGGGGTGCATGCCTACAGTATTGTTGTAGTCAAGCCTGAAAACCAAAGGACATTATAATTTAGTAAGAAAACATTATTATAAAGTCAATACACTGTATGGCACAGTCTTGAAAAAGACTAATACGATTAAAAAACCAATTCAATTTCTTCAGCTATCCTTAATATTCTTAGATCTTCAGATTAAATTATTTTTATGAATTCAAACCAATTAACTATAAAACAAACTATGATTTTTTATTGCTTTATGCTATAAAACAAATAAAAACCAGTATGTTATTTTTCATTTTAAAAAATCAAAATAGTGTTTCATTTTCAATGAGAACATTTTTGATAATAGGCAGATTATTAAAACATTAATATTTCAAATAAGTCTTCTTAAGTACCCATACCTTCTGAAAAGAGGGTTCAGTGTTCTTCTTGATAAATAATGATTCAAGTGGAAATTTTCATTAATTGAAAGCAAAACATTTAATTCCCTCCTAAAAATTAGTTCTGCTTAATGTCTAATGAGTATCTAGCCCTGAGGATATTGGTGTTAGAAAGTACTGCTGTGGTTATATAATCAATACTAAGTTCCTGTGATAACTATGTGAGCATTAACTCTTATATAACACTGCCGTGTTATGACATAGAACTAAATTTTGAAGATGTTGCCATCACAAAATTATCAAATAACTTTAGAGACCCATTGTGATTTGTAGAATGCTGAAGTGCCTTTCATTTCTCAAAAACATACAAATCAGAGTATAACCATGTTGTGTTTAAATAATACTCAGTGTCGTTTAAATAATCAACACTTTCACCAAACTTTTACAGGGCAGAGATACCAATTACATTTGAGACTGTTTTAAGAGTCCAGTAGAAATAGTATGAGAGAATTATTTGTGTATATATATATATATATACACAAATATACACACACACACACACACACACACACCCTAAAAGAAAGAAATACTTTAAGTGAACCACAGCCCAATTAAAGCATTTAAGTGGAAAGTGACCGCAGGGGGCATTCAGGATAAAAAGGCTACACCAGGGAACGGCTTAAATTCCTCTAGATGGTATGGCTTGTCCCTAGAAACACCTTAGGTACAAATGAGCATAGAGTTTCATGAAAGGTCACCAAAATTCCTACTGAGTCTGTTCCACCATGGTGAGTCCCTTAGTGCCAACACAAATTACTGTGTGGATTGTTAAGCTTGTTTAAAATAAGCACATCTTCATCTATGGCTTGGGAATCCTTTTCTTGTAAACATTATTTTATTTTAATACCCATATTTTTACAAGGAGCCTTGATATTTATACAAGGAGTTATGAGAAAAAGAAAAATTGTTGACTCTTACAGATGGTCTCAAAAATGGGGACCAACATGGCTCATTTAATCCAAAGAATGTATTCTTTTCTGTTCACCTAAAAAATAAATGAATAAATAAAAGAAGCCAGGCATGGCCTGGGGCACAGGTGGCCACTCCGGGTTGTGTTCCAGTCTAGACCAGGATTGGATGGGTATTTGAGGGCACGCATGGGAGACCAAGTTCATCCGTATGGGTGAATTGTTCTGACGTCAGGCCTTGACTTGTAAAGACTGGTTTCTCCCTGAGCTTCTCTTATTAAAGTGCTCAAGGGAGAAGGAGAGTGAGAGAGTTTCACGCAGTGGTTAAGCGCCCCGGGTTGCTGTCGTGCATTACAGAATGCTAAACACGCGGTTCCTAGGCCACTCTTCCAAGGATTTGGATTGACAAAGGCCCCCGTCTACACAGTCAGCCCAACTTTCTGGTCATGCATGTCCAGTATCTGTAAAAGCATCATTTTACATGGGAGCTGCACCTAGAACTTTGTCTATTCAGTCTTCTGAAATGGACCCTTATGGGAAAAAAAAAATAATAATAACCACAGAAGCGTTGGCTTTCAGCTGCATGTCTTATCTATATGACTTGACCAAGAGCCAGAGAAATCTGCCAGCATCTATCAGATGGGTAGCTGAAGAACGAAGTTGAGAAAATGCATCTTCCGTCATCTCTGGACACATTCTTTTCCTTTGGTTCAGAAATTGGGGTTTAATAACTTGGTGTTCCTGTGTCACACTGATGAATATTGTAGTCAACAACAAAGACGAAGTCAAAAAAGTGGGATGTCCTCTCTGAGCAGGTCATCTGCATGCACGTGAGGCTCCCAACAGGAAGCAGTCATCTGGTCGGGCTTCATTGTTTCCAACAGAATAGCCAGTAAGTACAGGCACAAGCCCAGCACAAGGTGTCCTGAATTCAAAGCTGTCTCTTCCTTGACTGCAGGTCTCCAGTCAGATTATTGCAATGCAGGGGTGTGCATGAAAGTTTACTGTTCTTCTTCTCCCTTCTAGCACTGCATTCTGGTAGAAATTTCCACTTGAAGTTTCCAGATCTCTACCTGGGAGTCTTGCACCCTCGGCATATTATCCTGCACTATGCCTACTGATGTTCAAAATAATCCTACATAAGGACATTTACCCCGCTGAAATAACTCACCATCATGGCTATCGGTAATAAAAAACCATTACTTAGCATATCAACCCAAGTTGAAAAAATATACCAAAGAGCCAGACATATCCTCCTGATGTGAAATCTCCATCATAATTCTCCATTTTACTTTCTACTTCTGAGATGTTTGTCTGCTGTGCACTGACAGCCTCGGGCTGAGGGACATGACCGTTGGCAAAGCAGGCAAGTGCCGACTTTGCAGAAGAACACAGCAAGGCTAAGTAGAATCAGATAGTTTGTTGGTTATTTGTGAAAGGACTCAGCTGGCCCAAGCCCAAGTCTGGATGCTTGTGGTTGAACGAGGCAGGAAGGGAGCATCTAGAGGCTGATTTGCTCAAGTGGGCCACCTGGCAGGGGGCCAGGAAAAATAATCCTGCCACACATGGATGGTTAGGGTGGCTTGTGTGGAATGAGAGAGAGAAAGCTGCAGACGGGCAAGTTATTCACAGGTTCTGGACAGACTGTGTCTGTCCTGTCCTTCCAGAGGGTCTGAGGGTGGGCCTCTGGTCCTGCAATGAGCATCCTGATCCGAGGCCGTGTGTCTTGTGCTGGACAGATGGACATACCCCGAATCCATGTCCTAACATGGGCCATCAGAAAATGTAGTTGAGTGAAATACAGAAAGGAAGAGATGCTTGAAGGGGCTTCCATTCAGCTGCTGCTCTCCCACCCACGGTGCCCAGGATTCACACCCTGAGAGCTGTGATGGACCACCACGCACTCAGATTCAACTCACTTGATGACGAAAGTTTAGAAACATTAACATGCGCATTCTGAAAGATTCTCCCATTTGGTTAAAAAAATGGGATTGAATAATTAAAACCAAGTTACAAATGACTGTGGTTGTATGGGATAATCTCATAGAATTGACAAATCCTGACATAATCACCTTAATTTAAATGTGAGTATTTCCTATGAAGTTCTTTTCCTAGTTTCTGGAGTCACCCAGAAGCAGAGGCATTGTTTATGGGAAGCTGCTCAGGTTAGAGGCAGCAGAGAAGGCTGATACTTCCCCAGGCCCTCAGAACAGCCCCAAACGCCAGCATCATATGCGCTTTAGGTGAGAGGCAAGGATGGGAATACATGTGTTCAAACAAAACGACAAGTGACAGTGGCGTGGGCACCCTTTAGGTCGATTACGGTAGAGTCTCAACATTGGAAGGAGAGAGGTGGATCATATTATCTCATGGCTGCAAGGCATCTATTGATCATATTCCACTGCCTTCTTGGGAACTCCTGGCAACTCAAGGAATGATGCTGTATGTACCCATGGCCTAGTTATCTGACCCACTTTTAAGAATAGGCTACACTGGCGAAGAGATGAATTTCACCAGTTTTCAATGTGTCAATGAGAAGTCACCCTCTTTGGGCAAGAAGGTCATTATTTTTGAAGAATAAAGAGTAAAGGATCCTTGGTATAAATTCCCAAAGTCTACTTGTTTTTGTGAGTATCATCCAGGGATAGGCAAGAGTGAAACCCTCTTTTGTTTTTAACGATTTTTTTTTTTTAAGATTTTATTTATTTATTTGAGACAGAGAGAATGAGAGAGACAGAGAGCACATGAGAGGGGGGAGGGTCAGAGGGAGAAGCAGGCTCCCTGCCGAGCAGGGAGCCCGATGCGGAACTCGATCCCGGGACTCCAGGATCATGACCTGAGCCGAAGGCAGTCGCTTAAACAACTGAGCCACCCAGGCACCCTGTTTTTAACGATTTTGATTAAATTGTCCTAATCCTCTTCCCCTGAGACTGGTAAACGTGGTAATTTTACTTTTTTAGGGATGCAACTGAACACAGTAGCCCACGAGTGATCACAGAGTACTACAACCCCTGACGAGCATAAATACAGCCCAGGTACTTTTGCCCACTTAATCTTGAGAACTGAGCACATGCACCATTAACAGCCACTTGTGAGTTAAGTCAACCCAGGAGGAGGAAATAAATTGCTCGTTCTGCCACCTTCACATTGACTATTTTGTATATCTCTCTATGAATGTGTTCATTATGACTGTGCTCAAAAGACTCAATTAATTTACTCCCATAACTGCTCATAACAGCCCTCAGAGGTAGCTTTTATGGCGAGGATTTAGGCCCATTTTGTAGATTTTGCACACATGGCATGAACCTGATGAAAAGCAGCTATAGTGGGCAAATTAGAGCTCTTGATTTCCCCTTTAGTTATTGTGTGCTTTATTCTCTAAGGCAAGAGGTTAACATTGAGTATTTCCAGATTTCTGTTTATTAAGGTGAGATCATTTTAAACAGGGCTCAGTAAAAATGCTCTTCCCATATAAAAGCAAGCCTGCACATTAAATCACTCTAGTTTATAGCTGGGTTAGTATATATACTATGAAAGTCTATTCATCTATTTTGTGCCAAATTCTATTTCTTAAGTAGCTATAAAATACAGGTGAAATCTGATTTAATTGTTTGAACTCTGATTTCAACAAGTCCAATACAAATAAGTTTTCAAAAGAGAGATCAATACAAGGAGATCACTAAAATATCCCTTTGAATCTTGCATTTAGAAACTGATTCTAGTTAAAACAGATTTCCGCAAAGTTTATCAGACAATTCATTAACTGCATCAAGGGATGCCCTACTCACATATATCTAACTGGTCAGTGGTATAAAGCGGTATCTCCCAGCTCGATCACAGCTTTTAATAACTCCGGCAAATCACTGTGGCCCACTGCAGATGTGAGTTTTTATTGGATATAAAAGAGTACTCCCCCCACCCCGCCCTTTACGATGGATTAAAAAAAGGTGGCAGCAGTGGACCCACCCCGCTCCTAGCAACTGACCCTGAAACTAACCTGTTAACATGTCCCACAGCTGTCATTTCTACCTGAACTCTCCCAGAAAGACAACAGTCTCCGAGCACCGGGTCACTCCGAAGGAAATATACTTAGTGAATTTTTAAAAGAATTTTTCACATCTCTTATTTGGCTTGTAAAATTCACATTTTATGGGAAACACGGCGGGGTAGAAGAATTACAATGACAATTCCTTGGCACTGTGAGAGCATTAATGTGGTAGTATCTGCAGGACGAGGGGACGGTATGTGGAGTCCATCTGGTGGGGGTTAATCTTAAGGGTATAGTAAAAGTGTAGATTCACAATCACAAAACACAAATTGAAAGTTTCGTAACAACAGAAGAGTCCAGAATTCGTGTAAATGGTTTTAAACAAGAGCCCAAACTAAATGGAGGAAGTTGCAGTGCTATCACAGAAACTTGCTTCCAGAAAGCCCACATCGGTGGGGATACAGGAGTTCAGAATGGCAAACAACTTAAAGGGGACAAAATCATGGTTAATTTGCTGAATAAGCAGTCACCAGGCACAGCATAGCTCTGAAGAAAGTATAATTAGTGAAGATTTGAGCTCTTCGACAGATAGACAAGATTGAAGGAGCAGAAAAGGGCACTGGCCCGGACAAGTGAGCGTGAGTGTGCGAACTCCTCCAGCGCACTTAGGCAGAACTGGATTTATGGAAGTCAGCATCGCAAATGAGGGTCTGTAACTTCACTTTGATGAGAAAGTTGTATTCCAAAAACAAGAAAAGCATAGCAGTTAAGTGTTACTTACTTAACTATCTATATGTATGTAGGTATGTGATCCATGTAGCATCTCTGTCGGTTTTGGAAAATGAGGGTTAAAGCCTGGGTCCCCAAAGGGCAGGAATGCTTTGCTGGGATAGCCGGACACACCCCTCTGAGATCCTGGGACCCTCCACCCACAGCTCAGGCCTCTGCAGCCACTTCCGGTTTCAAAGAGTCCGCTTATGTATTTGCCTCTAGATTCTCTTATTTTATATATTAGTTTCAGTTGTTTACGATTCTCTTTTCACACTTTCATTTTTTGTTTCCTGATTATTTATGATGTGCACTTGGTTCCTTTATTTCTAGCCTCTCTTCTTTCATATTAAAGGCATTTTGGGTCATACATTTTCCCTGAGTTGAGCGTTCGAAGATCCCATAGTCTTCAAAATAATATATTCCCCCTTTCATATGTTTCTAGATGGTTCTTAATTTCAGTTTCAATATCCTCCCCGATGCACGCATGATACAGAAGTCTGATTATCAACTTCCACATAGTAGAGTATTTTCAGCTACATTATTATTTTATTTCATTTTGGATTATAGTTGAAGAATATGGCCTGTTAACCTCTAATTTTAGACTTTAATTAAAGTGTTCCTTGTGCCCATTTGAGTGTGGCAGACTCATGCAAAAGCCACCTCGGGTCTTTCTTCTGGAGGACTGCCCACGTTCACATCTTGTTTGTACCTCCTTCCAGCTCCGTGTCTCTGCAGAACACACAGAACTCCTCTGGGCTTCATTTTCCATCTTTAAAGTGGGAACAATGACCATACTCATCTCTTAGTGTTGCCACGAGAATGAGAGAAGGTTATTTGTATAAACATGCCTAGAACAGGGCCTGGCATGTCGTCAGCACTCAATAGATGGAAACATTACTTGGAAAAGAAATTGGTCTCTGGAGTAAGAACAGACTTGGTTTTGAGTCCTAGATCTGCCACACCCTCGCAGCCCCCGGGCAAGTCATTTTAGACACAAGTGTGCGGATTCAGAGAGAAAATTCATGGAAATCACTAGACCAATGCCTGGCACAGAGCGAATGCCCAGTGACCGGGACCTGCTATTTGTGTTAGGCCTCGTCTGATGGACAGCTGACGCTGGTTTGTGTTTTGGCTGACGAGCTCTTAGCCTGATGATTCTTCGGGCCAAAGTAAAGCCAATGCCCTTGTCACCAAAGGATAGATGCCACCAGCAGGCAAAGCACCCAAGAGGTTACTCTTCCAAACAAGACCACAGAGTAGAGTGTAGCCTCCCATCTGTGAACACTGGAACACTAACTTTCTTTTTTTTCTTTTTTTTTTTTTTTTTGAGAGAGAGACAATGAGAGACAGAGAGCATGAGAGGGGGGAGGGTCAGAGGGAGAAGCAGACTCCCTGCCGAGCAGGGAGCCCGATGCGGGACTCGATCCTGGGACTCCAGGATCATGACCTGAGCCGAAGGCAGTCTCTTAACCAACTGAGCCACCCAGGCGCCCTGGAACACTAACTTTCAAGACCAACGTTCAGCTAGGGATTTTTCATGTGTTGTGTGGGTGTCCCCCATCCCAATTCTCAAAGTTACAAAAAGACGGCTCCGTTCTGAGTGCCTCTTCCTCGTTCACTTGTAGACCTCACTCTTCTCCCGGAGGCCCTCTTCCTCCATCCTGATGCCCACAGCGTACCCCAACCCACCACCACCAGATCTTTCCTTTTGGGAAAAGGATAATAATTTTTAAGGTTGAGCTTTTAGAATGAGTCATCTCAATGATGAGAATACAGTGAAGACATCAAAATAATGTTTTTTTTTTTTAAGATTTTACTTATTTACTTGAGAGAGAGAGAGAGCATGAGCTGGGGGGAGGGGCAGAGGGAGAGGGAGAAGCAGGCTCCCCCCTGAGCAGGGAGCCCCATGCTCTGCGGGGCTCGATATCAGGATCTCAGGATCCCAGGACCCTGAGATCGTGACCTGAACTGAAGTCAGATGCTTAATCTACTGAGCCACTGAGGTTCCCCCCAAATAATTTGGTTTTAGAACATCAATGGTTTTCTCTATTCCTGTGTCTGTCCTTAAAATATGGCTAAATTTTTGCTCTTCTGCCAAGAAGCAACACTTTATGCTTTTGAGAAGTTGACATTTAAGTATCTGCTTTGTTTGCTTGTTTTTGTTTTGGAGGACAAAACCTTAAACCTTCACATTTCATCCTTGGAAAGTAAAAGTAAAACACGACCGCATGCTGGCAAGTCATTCACATTCATGTGTGTATGCTTATATACATGTGTGGGTCTAAAATAAGGGTTTATTTTTATTTGATAAGAGTAAAGTATATCATTCTCTAAGTAGATGCTATATATTGAAAAAAGGAAAGAAGCCTTTAAAATATTTAATTCAAGTTTTTCTTGGATGATCTGCATTCTATGTTTAGTCAAAATAAGATAATTTTAAATCAGATGTGCAAAACTCTCAGGGGTGCCCACACGTGTGGACGCCCCCAGAGGAGACTGGCAAACTGAAGAGGAATCCCTTCAGCTCCCTGATTTACCTCAGTCAGGCCTGCGAGGAAAACCCAGCATGCTGCGTGAGGATTCAGGGGCAGCCGCCCGCCGACCCTTGTAGCCTACGAGAAAAATCACTCATGCGTTCATGCAACAGACATCAACCTGGTGTCTTCTACGTGCCAGACGTTGTTCTGGGCACTTGGGATACATGAGTGAGCCAAGCGGACAAACCCCCCAGCCCTTGTGAAGCTTGTATTCTAGAATGGAAAACAAAAAGCTGTCAGCATAAATGAGTCGGTTATGGAAGGTGGTGGATGTGCTAAGCGCCGCAGAGAATCAGTAGAGAACAGGGGATCTGCAGAGTGTGGCCAGGCGGGGCTCACTGACGAGCTGGTAGGTGAGGGTGAGCCTGGGGGCCCGTGGGAAGAGGGCTCTGGCAGAGGGGACAACCTGGGTGAAGGCGCACGAGGGGAGCATGTGAGGCTCCCCAACGAAGAGCAGGGACACCAGGGTGCTGGAGCAGATGAGAAGGGAGAGGGTCGGGAGTGGCCCAGAGTCAGGCAGGTAATGGAGACCAGCTCATGTGAGCTGTTTGGACACTGACCTTGGTTTCCCTTCTTCATAAAATGGGGAAATATTGGTGGACTCACATGATCTGACTTTTGTTTTAAAAAAAAAAAAAAACATCTAGGGACGCCTGGGTGGCTCAGTCAGTTGAGCGACCAACTCTTGGCTTTTGCTCTGGTCATGATCTCACGTAGTGGGATCCAGCCCCGTGTTGGGCTCCATGTTCTGAGCAGAGCCTGCTTGGGATTCTCTCTTCTTCTCCCTTTGCCCCTTCCCCCCCCCCCATTCTCTCTTTCTCTCTCTCTCTCTCTCTCAATCAAATAAATCTTAAAACATGAAAATAAAATAGGGGCGCCTGGGTGGTTCAGTGGGTTAAGCATCTGCCTTCAGCTCAGGTCATGGTCCCAGGGTCCTGGGATCGAGTGCCGCATGGGGCTCCCTACTCACTGGGGAGTCCGTTTCTCCCTCTCCCACTCCCGCTGCTTGTGAGCTCTCTGTCAAATAAATAAATAAAATCTTAAAAAATAAAATAAATTAACTGCATTGTATGTATATATATTTTTCCTGAATTGCTCTATAGAAGGATGGGGTGCTATAAGATCCCACAAAGTGGGGATCCACATTGGTGCCTCCCTTCCTGGGTGTTGGGGTGGAGTGTACAGAGGGAGTGGAGGTGAAGACCTTCAAGGAGCACTGGAGGTGACTAGGAGACGTCAGGGCCACCTCCTTTGGCAGGATGGCCACTAACTCATCCCCCAAAAATGGAACTGTTCTCATAACAACTTTTGAAGAAAAACTATAGAATCGTCCTTAAATTAACAGCTTTCTTCATTTCTGCGATGGTTCATTTTATGTGGCAGTTTGGCTGGACTGCAGCACCCAAATGTTTGGTCAGTTGCTAGTCTGGATGTTGCTGTGAAGGCATCGCTTAGATGAGATCAGTATTTAAATCAGTAGACTTGGAGGCTCTGTCTCTCTCTCTCATTCTCTCTCTCTCTCTCTCCCTCTCCCTCTCCTCTATTGGCCCTGTTGCTCTGCAGAACCTGATAATACTCTTCCCTACAATTCCTTCCCTGTACCTTTGCATTCAGACTTTTCTCTTCTGCATTTCTGGGGGTGGGGGAGGGATCCCTGTTTATCTCTTAAGCAATAACCTTGTTTTTTGTTTTTGTTTTTTTTTTTTAATTTAAACCAGAAATGTGAAAGCTCGAGTCTCATCACCATTTCATTTGGATTCCAGAATAAAGTTATTAAAAATTGTCCCCCGCTTGCCTCGTGGAAGCAGTGGCTCTTGCAGGGGGTGCTCCGAGCCCCCCCAGCCCCCGCCCACGTGGCTGCAGCATCCATCTGAAACCCTCTCCCAGCGACACATCACAACCCTCCTCCACCCACACTCAGCTTCTCCCTCTCATTCTCTCTTTGTACTAACAGGTTTTGTGCATTAGCTCTTACCAAAAAAGAAAAAAATCCCTTTGAATGATAAATTAGCATGCACGTTCTTTTTTACACGTGGTGGAAATCTATCCTAGCAACAGCCACCAGATCAACTGTCATCCACAAGGATCTGGTCTGTTTTCTTCTAGAAAGATACAAAGCAGTCAGCCAGACTTTTCAAGATTCTTTTATGTTGAGGAGAGCATTATGAGGTGAAAGAAAACGGGAGGTTATCTGGGAAAAAATTGCGCCAAAAGGATCCATTTGGAGAGTCTGAATTTTCCTAAAGGTATTCAATCATATTATGTGTGAAAGACGCATGAAGTACGCAGCCTGTGGTCAGCTCAGGTAAGTGTCCAGGTGGCTAATATGAGGGGCTGTTTGTTTACAGTCCAGTACCCAAGGTGTACATAGTGATACCCAGCAACACCCACCACAGGAGCCCACGGTTCTCAGTGGTGTCCAGTGTGAGGGGCTGGCACGTGGATCATATCAGCTTATCTTCAGAACAACCTCACCAGGTGGGTACACCTGGATGCATGCCAGGTGAAGGGATGCTAGAAGAGCGGTCAGGTATTTAGCTCTATTTAAAAACTAATTTAGGCAGGTAAATCTTGGTTTATGCCCAGATGACCTGATCCTTACCTTAACGTTCTTTTTTTTAAAAGATTTTATTTATTTATTTGTCAGAGAGACCTTGAGAGAGAGCACAAGCAGGGGGAGCAATAGGCAGAGGGAGAAGCAGGCTCCCCGCTGAGCAAGGAGCTGATGCAGGACTCAATCGCAGGACTCTGGGATCATGACCTGAGCTGTAGGCAGATGCCTAATGGACCCAGGCATCCCCTTAATGTTCTTTATGCCATAGGCACTGGCAGAAAAAAAAAAAATAGCCCATCAAAGTTGATTCAGAAAGGTTGTAGAGAACCTTCTCGCAACCTTCCTATCCAGCCTCGAGAAGGATACGGACAGGAGAGGCTATTTGGACAGGGTAAGTCCAGGTTCTGGTGATCTCTTTCTCCACCAACCCTTGTGCGGCTGTGAGTCTGCCTCCTTCTCCTGCCAGTATTCCTCCAGAAATGCCATGGACCGAGCAAGGCTGGGCTCCCAAAGCTGTCAAAATACTGAACGCTCAGGAAACCCTTCATAGTCTCCTTAAGGATTAAAGCTATTTTATTTCACAGTTTGGGAAAATGTATATAGTGAAGTTAGACCAACAAAATTGCTGGTGTTCAACTGTTTTTGACCTACAGGAGTGGCATTTTTATATGGCTCAGCCTCATACATAACTATGCCCACTGTCATTTTCCTTTTAGGACACAGAACCACAGGATTTCATGTGTCCAGTTCAGGATGCAGAGAGAAAACTTTCTTTCTGTCACTCTAGAATAATCTCCATCTATGGCCTGATGGGTAATGTTGGGTACTCATGGTAGGCACTTTGGGTACTATTTGGATGCTGTTGGGTATTGAGTCCTATTGGATACTCATTATGGATACTATCGACTACTATTTGGTACCCATGGTGGGTATTGTTGGGTGCTTTGGGGTACCTGAAGTGGGTACTGTTGGGTATTGTTAGATATACGGTTGGGTACTGGGATGTAAACAAAAGCAATCATGGATCTTGTTATTTGGTTTTTCTCTTAAGGAGTGTAACATATAATTGGGAGAAGTGAAAAAAACTCCATCGTGAAATTTCTTCTCTAAGGTTTTGGGAGTAATATGGTAAAGAGAGATTTAATACCTACTATAAAATTTTGCAAGTCCTAAAATTTAAGTGAGTTACTGCCAAAAAAGCAAAAAGGGTCACAGTTCAGCTGTAGCAACCTCCACCAAGCAAAGTGAAAAATTATACTTTCTCCATTCCAAAGGCAAACTTCCAGCTGCAATTTGAGTTGCCTTCCCTAGAGATAGATACCTTTCGAGAACAATAAGAAAAAAAGGAAGATGGAGTCTTGCTTACATAAATTGGTCTTGAACTTCAGTCATAATCTGTGGACAATCTTTAGATAAAAATATAGGAACCTTGAGAAATTTCTACCACTAAGCAATACACACACCCCAAAACGCCTCCTTTCAAAAAATACTCCTTCCCTTGTGCCTAAAAACATTTCCTCCTATATATTTTAGGGTGACCAACTTGAAAACAATGATTTTATGTGCTAATATCTTTACACACCATGGAACCTATAATTCTGAAGACTCTCAAATTACTTTGTACATTGCATATGAAAGCTCCCACACAGAACACATATGGGACTGTCCACGTGTGGGTGGTACTGACCCCCTTCGAACCTCTGCTATTATAACAACATCTGTATTGACAGAGCCCTACAAGGACATTAGTTTACCTCATCCAACAGACCCATGTGACGAGTCTATGTGATTAAATCAGAGTCTATATGATTAAATCAGTTTCCAAACGGAGAACAGAGACATTTGCTACACACAGAGGAATACAAAGCCGGTTTCCTAACACTTAGGTCCATATGGCTATAGACAAAGAGACAATTTTAAAAGAAAATTTTGAAATTATATTTTTTAGGCATCAATACTAATATCAATAATTGCTCTGGAAAGATGTGTGTGTGTGTGTGTGTGTGTGTTCCCTTGAAGCAATGGCTCAGAATCATCTGGCGGATCTCAGAAAAACAGACTGCCACACCCCAGAGTTTCTGATTTAATCTGGGGTGGGGCTGAGGATGTGCATTTTTAACAAGTTCCCCAGGGACACTGATACTACTTCCTTAAAACTGTAAGGAAATCTCTAGTTGTTCTATAGATTTCCCTCCTTCTAAGAAGATCGAATTGCATCCAGGATGTAGCCTGCGTCTCTGAGTGCGTGTTCTGAAATGCTCTTGTGTTTACCCAGCGCCGGCTCTGGGCTGCATCACTTACACAAGGCATGGCCTTTGCCAGCCCGACTGTAGACAGAACAGGTCAGTCTTACAAAGGCCTTGGTCACCACTGCTCGTTCTGCCCCAGCAGAGCGGCTAGAGGAGGATGAGAAGCTTAGAGAGGGTCACTGAGGTCCTAAAGCAGCCTGATGATACTCTGTCCATTTGCATTAATGGTAATGAGTTGCATTTTTCTGAAATCATTTCTCATCATCAAAGGAGGGTTTTTAACAGCTCACAGAACAGTGGGTGTAATTCCAAAAAATCTATTTCATGTGGCCATGATGAAACTGCTCTAAGTTGTCCTTGATCCAGTTTTTGACTTGCTTATTTGCCACCAACCGATGAAAGTAGCCAAATTTACCTAACTACTGTATTTACCATCACCCGGAAATAAGATCAGCAGCTACGATCTGGAATCCGGCTGCCAGCTGGTGTGTCCCTGCTTCCAGAAAGCTGTAACTGCACTTCAGACCTGGGTTAGGTGCCCCTCCAATGTGTTCCTGTAGACACCTAAACTTCCCCCATTGTAGCACTTGTGTCAAAATCGTCTGCTCACTCGTCTGTTTCAGCCTCAAACCTCGCCCACCGCCCAAAGGTACATGCGGGGCAGAGACCAGCTCTGCGGAGACCATCGTGTCAGACACGTCGCACGGCTGCCCCCAACCAGCGTGTATTCACACAACATTTGTTGAATGACGGACCCGTGGACAGGAGACAGAAGCTGTAGATGATGACTCACAAGGCAGAGGTCTCTGAGGGATCGAGCACCGACACAGATCTCCAATGGCAGGCGGAAGGACGCAGCCTGGTCCAAGAGACCATGACTTAGGACACACGGAAGACCTTTGGGTGGGCATCACCCACACAGACTTCTAGAAAACAGCCCAATCAACTGGTATCCAGAGGGAAAAGCCAGACAAGGGCTTGTTCAACAACAACCAGAAGTGTGGGCACGCACACACGCGCACACACACACAACCCTACAAATAACCCAATAAACCAGCTTTCCAGTCACATTTGTCCACCCTTGCTCTGGATGTGTGCAAGACAGAGGGATTCATCTGAACTGTGCTTAATTCGAGGTCCTGCTTAAATAATTTGAGATGATTTATATTCCAGATAGCTGAAGATTAAGCATCATCTTTTAATATAATTTTTAAAACAGTACACCTTCCACAGTTGGTCACAGGCCTCCCTGATCGTGTGACTGAACACATCCAACACATACTCCTCTTCTCAGGGATGCTGGGCCGCCAGGCGAGCCTGATGGAGTGAGGTGCTGTGGGGGAAGAACGGAGTGGGGATTGACGGCGGAATCCTTCAATGTCATCTATTGAAAACAGACCTGTCAAGTTTTTTGTTGTTCTTCTGTTCTTTAATTGTTCTGCACCTTTCCACACAACTCTTCTGCCCCAAACATCTCCCCTGCCCCAAACATCTCCCCTTGCTCGTTCTGCTCCAGCCCCACTGGCTTCCTTGTTGCTTCTCAAGCCAGATGTCCCGGCTGGGGCTCTGGGGCCCTCGCCCCTGCTGTCCCCTCTGTCTGGAATGCTCTTTGCCTACACATCCATACTCTCCACCTCCTTCAGATTGTTCACAGAGGTCACTTTCTCCATGAAGCCTTCTCTGATCACACTACTTAAAGTTACAAGTCTCTCCCTCACCATACTCCCCATCCCCTCTCCCGCTTTGTCTCCTGATACAGTCCATGCTTACTTAATTCCTCACTGAGTCCCTCTCACGAGGGTCCCCCAGGGTTGGGAGGTTTGCTCACAGCTGTGCCCCAGAACACAGGCCACCTGGTGCATGTGGGTTCTCATTAATAATTGCTCCACGAGTGGGTACTCACAACATGGATGGGCCCCACCCCTACTGCACACCTGGCAGTCAATAAATATTTGCTCGGAGAAGAAGTGAATGAATTAATGGCTTCTCCCAGATTCAATGCCGAGGCAGCCGCCTCCTGGACAAGTCATCGCCGCTATTGCTGAGTCATGGCGTGCCCCGGCAACACCGTCTATTGTTTCCGATTCAGGCGCCTTGCTCACACCCACATGCCCATGCTAATACTGAGATGTGTGAGAACAGATGTGTGAGAGCAGATGTGTGAGAGCAGCCTTCAAGAGCCGTGTCTGGGCATCACGGTGATGTTTTCCAGAGGCCTCATGTGAAGGTTAAACGAATATAATGAATCACTGAGGTTTGATTTTTAACAGAACTCATCTGATGTTAACATTGCATCGGAAGTTCTATATACCATTTGATAATTTTAACCTCCTTTCAGGTCAGTTTTGTCATGGTATCAGTCTTTGCAATAACACTGGGATCAGTTGAATCAATGCAGTGATTGTGGAGCTCAGACATTAACCTGACTTCCTTGAAGTCAAATCTGTGGCCGTCTAGGAACAGAACACCTCTGTTAGCTGCAAGGAATGCATCTATGATTTTTGAAATTATTTTTTTAACTAAAGGCACCGACCAGGATCAGAAATAGGCTAAGAAAGTACCTTATGTAGCTGTATTACTTTGCTCTTTGAAATCCATACATACCTTAGAGAATCTCAAAACAGTTAATTTCCCCTTCAGCAAAGGTTTAGCTGTATGGAAGCCTGAAGCCTCAGCCCATGAAAGCATAGAGTAAACAATCTTGCTTCTGTTTAAAATCTTATAGCAACTGACTCACCGACACCTATTAACTTAGAATTTGGAAACTTCACCAAAAGAGAACCATTCCACCAGTACCACAAAACAGATCAAAATGATGGCCTACACTTGCAGATAAGTTAAAGGATGCTTCTTCGAGGTAGCTTATGGTATGCGTTCTGTCTTCTAAGGCTATATTTCAGTTGATACTTCCAAAGCTAACCAGGAGAAACTCAGAGGCAAGTGTTAACTGCACTGCAAATTAAATAAGAAGGGCCTGCCTGTTCATCAGCATTGGTCAGAGACAGACAACCTCTGCCTTTTCTTTGGAGAAAGCGTATTATGTTAGTTCCCAAAAAGCTTCTCCCCCAGTACTACTGTTCTCCTCCCCGTGCCTAACCATTCAAGGAGCAGCTGCCTCCTGTGAGTGAGTAAGTTCCCCCAGAGGAGGCCCCCAGGATGCCTGGTCTGGGCTTTGGGCAGGTGGGGAGAAAGCAGAGCTTCAGCCAGACACCAACTAATGCATCAACGGTCTTGGAAGATGCCGAAGCTAGCAGAATGCTTCTCCGGTTCCTTTAATGGGCAGAGCCCCCGAAGGACACAGTGTCCTCTGTGAACACTCTTCAGTTGTGATATATAAAATGTAAAAGCAGAATTTATAATATCATATACTTGACTCACTGTAACAAAAGTCATTAAGAAAAAAAACAATAAGAGGATCATATGAAAATGAGGAAACATAATCTGTGAGCCTAATTGTTTTTATAAACAGGCAAAGAGGCAGCCATTTCTCAGTTTTAATGGCGGCTCATCAGAGGACTGGTTGGAAATGATTGCAAGAGAATTCAGAGCTGCCTCTTCGCACTCTAAATGCGCAGGGATCCGCACACACGCACATGGAAGGGCCAGCTGTGTCTTCAGCACTAAGTTGGGCACATCCATGAACGCACTAACATGTGAATAAATGCGGGGCGTCTTTCCTTATCATTCATGGGCAAGCCCTCCGGGATCCTACGACATTCTGTGCGTGCACTCTCAGCCTGTAAAACTCTTGAGTCTTTTGTGCTGGGCCTGTGCCTGATGAACAAATATTTCCCTATTCGATTTCCCCGTGAGTGTGACTCTCCTCCGATGGTTGCAGCTTTCAAGCCCCCTGCTTCTCACCTTCGCAGCTATAGTTGTGGTTTGAGGACCCTCGCCTGCAGGTGCACGCAGCCTGTGTTGTTGCTCAGGGAGGACCTGTGGTCACCCTGCTGGAGTGAGGCTTATTGGTGTTTTGAACATGAGGGTGAGAACCAGATTCTTGGCAGTGGCAACATTAGAGAAGGCAGAGTATCTAGCACCTTCCCAAACAGAAGACTGCAATATTGAAATCCTGTGGTGGGAAGAGAAATAGCAGTTTTTTTCAATCAAATCATCTATATTTGTCTTTGTTCTTCTTTTCATTTTTTGGTAAGTGCTTTTTAGAAACCCCTTAGAGAGTGCAATAGATGTTAGCAATCTGGAGGAGAGCACACATATAAGCCTACACATAATAGACTCTTTTGCTGGCTTTAATGGGCATTAGCAACTTCACAGGAAGGGATCTCAGCAGCTCATCACAGACGTCAGCTCTGCCCGAAACGCGTATATCTGCAGAATAACCTCCATTAAATGCTATTATGTATGCTTCAGGAAGGTTTGGGGAAATGTAAAATAGTTTGATATTAAGCACAGGGACATGAATAACGTGAGAACTAAAACAATGGTTCTTTTAATTGAATTTTAAAATTTTCTCTATTCAAAGTTTTAGCACACCAAAAATAACTCAGACTAGGGCTAATGCCCCCCCTTCCTTTCTGTGCCCCCAACCCCTGCGTCCGCCTACACCCCCCTCCACCCTGCTGCTCTCACGAGCCTCTTCCCACCCAGAGGCAGGATGCCAGGTGCCAGAAGCATGTTTTCTGTGCGGAAGTTGTACATCCACAATACCTAGGAAGATTTCTTCACTATGGAATCAAAGTACCAAACCGAGGGACCCTGAAGTGCTTCTTTAAAATAAAGATCATGACTTTGCATTTCACTCTGATACCAGAAGAACTGCAAAATCGAGAAGTTCAGGAAATAAAAGGTTTCTGCTCTGACCAATCAGCCCATATCGTG
Source organism: Mirounga leonina (assembly GCF_011800145.1). Taxonomy (NCBI): domain Eukaryota; kingdom Metazoa; phylum Chordata; class Mammalia; order Carnivora; family Phocidae; genus Mirounga; species Mirounga leonina. Next base: position 8,179,720 of record NW_023270816.1, read on the forward strand.
AGACGAACTTGAAACACTGTGTTGTCTGACCAGTTTGATTCTCCTGTGGATTCCATCAGCAGAGTGCGATTCTCAACACTGACGGTCAGTAGTCGGGTAGTGATGGCAAGGGACTGACTTCAAAACCATTCTTCCCGCAAGTATAAAATGCAGAGATTAACATTTGCGTAATGCATCAGGCTTTCTCTTTTCCATGTCACTCCTGTGAACTTCACCTACAATGCTCCTGGGAAGGTGCTTACTGGCTCCACACTCCAGGGGTGTAGCCGTAGGTCTGGAGGGTAAGTTCCCAGAAAGTTACCATTCTTTCAACAAGCGCTACGTGGTGCTTACCCTTTGCCAGACACGATTTGAAGTGTTTCCCAAATATTTGCTCATTTAATCATTCAACAGCCTCAAGAGGGAGGGACTAGAAAACGGAGCCACACAGAGGCAAGGAGCTGGCCGCAGGCTCCGCTGGTGAGCAGTGAAGCTGGGACGTGAGCCGGGTCTGTCTGCCTCCAGAGCTCCCGCCCGAAACCACCACTGCACGTGGCCTGCGGACCCACACATGGCGACTGTGGGCTGGGCTGCCCCCAAGTCACTGAAACCACAGGATGGGCACCAAGTGTGCACCTCACAGGAGCGGGACTTCAAGGAATGCCATCTAGCTTGTGTGTCCTCCTCCAGGGATACACTTTAAACACCTAAAAAAGCTGCTTCATGAACCTTTGAAAAGGTGGTTCAGTCGGTTAAGCGTCTGTCTTTGGCTCAGGTAATGATCTCAGGGTCCTGGGATTGAGCCCCCCGCATCGGACTCCCTGCTCAGCAGGGACTCTGCTTCTCCCCCTGCCGCTCCCCCTGCTCATGCTCTCTCTCTCTCTCTCTCTCTCTCTCAAATGAATGAATGAAATCTTAAAAAAAAAAGAAGAAGAACTTAAGGGAAAGAAAATGCAAATCAAAGAATTAGCTTGAGCATAGTATCAAAGGTTCTCACACCCTCGGGCTCATCCCAACCCCTTCTGATTTGGACCAGGGCTCGAGCGGTTTAGTGGAGTGATTGCCGAAGCCCCAGACTATGCCACTGACGAGTCAGGGCATTTCCCCGGGGTTGGAAGCTGAGGCAGGAGGCCCCGCTCAGAGTCGTCGCAGTGGTTCCAGTTGCTCCTCAGTGGTGAATTCCAGTCCAATAACTGCTGGTGCAGCCCAGCAGTGGAATGGAATATTTACTGGTCTAGAAAGATCTCTAAGACATGTTGTTATTTAAAGAAAGCAGGATGAAGAGCAGTGAATGTAGAAGGCTACCTTTTGTGTAAGAAAAAAGAAAAAATAATATGTAATCATATTTGCATTATTATATAAAGAAACTCTGTAAAGCTATCCAAGAAATGAAGAGAAGTGGTGCTTGCTCTCTCTCTCCTCTGCTGTGTGCGAGCGTGTGTGAGTGTGTGTGCACATGCACAGTGAGTGAGTGCGAGCATGTGCACGGACACCAGGGTGTGAGTGTGTTCACAGGGGTGTGCATAGATCACAATGGTGAAAGGTGGCAGTGATAGGAGTGAGACTTCCCAAAGTATCGTTTTTTATATTGGTTTTATTTCAGATCATATGATTTTAAATTTTAAAAATTTTAAGTTATGGGGGCGCCTGGGTGGCTCAGTCGTTAAGCGTCTGCCTTCGGCTCAGGTCATGGTCCCAGGGTCCTGGGATCGAGCCCCGCATCAGTCAGGCTCCCTGCTCTGCGGGAAGCCTGCTTCTCCCTCTCCCACTCCCTCTGCTTGTGTTCCCTCTCTCGCTGTGTCTCTCTCTGTCAAATAAATAAATAAAATCTTAAAAAAAAAAAAAATTTAAGTTATGTGTTAAAAAAAAAAAAACAGAAACAAAAACAAAAACAACACCCTTTATGGACAGTGTTTATGCAGGATATGTATGGGATGTATGTAGAATTACAGAAAATTTATGTGTGGAATTCATGTAGGATTAATCTAAGCACTAAAAGCTCTCAGAGCTGACTTTAAATATGGGCTTTGCTACCTCCTGGCTGTGTGACTGACTTTTTTTTTTTTTAAAGATTGTATTTATTTGTCAGAGAGAGCGAGAGCACAAGTGAGGTGAGAAAGGGAGAAGCAGGGCCCCCGCTGAGCATGGAGCCCGATGCGGGTCTTGACCCCAGGACCCTGAGATCATGACCTGAGCCGAAGGCAGACGCTTCACTGACTGAGCCCCCCAGGCGCCCCATGTGACTATCTTTAGTGGAGTCCGTCACCTGCATAGCAGCTCCTCTTGGGCATAGAACGGCGCTGTCCCCAGTGTTGTGGCGGGGGGGGGGGGCACGGCGCGCCCAGCCCTCGGTGTCCTTGGCACAAGGTAAGTACACGGCAGAGAGGGCTCAGACTCCAGCAGGTCTCAGCTCTGCCGACGTGGGAGTAGACACAGGCCTTGGTCAGGCATCCACGAGGCCGTCCTGTGTTCCCTTAGTCAGTAATGTGGCTTACTCTGCCTTTCTTTTCCTGGCGACTTGTATATGCCCTGCGTGACTGTATTTGCTGGGTGGGTGAGCTAGAGTGTGAGGTACCTCCTCTTTGCAGGACCCTAGCGTTTTCCCTCGGTCACAGAACTGGCAGAGGCCAGCTTTGACCACGGGTCCGGCTCACGCCAAAGCTCCTGATTCTCCCGCCACATGTCACCTCCCATTTCACTTCAGCCCCAAGCCCCCCTCTGCTGCTCCGCAGGGACTGTTACTCAGGTCCCCCTGGCTTTCTACTCTCATCATAAAGCCTCCTGCCCTGGACAGGGTCTCATCTGGGGGCAAAGGAACAGTCTCTGGCTTTGGGCTATTCAGGGCTATTCTCCTGGCACGCTTCTCCACAAGTTCTCCCATGAAATGTGTTTTGCAGATTGCTGCCGTTGCAACCTGCCTGGTTGCGGGTCTCCCAGCCCTCAGCCCTGCTCCTCTCGGATCCATTTCCTCTGTGAAGCCCGGGAGCTCCACAAACGGCGAAATCTGATCGGGCCACCTCCTTGGCTCCTGGGGCCCGTCCAAACTGGTTGACGTGCCTAGAGGGTCTTCATGAGGCTGTCCAGCCTCATGTCCCACCACCAACAGGCTCCTGCAAGTGCAGAACTGTTTCTGGTTTCCTGAGTGTCTGCCCCTCCCAGGCACCTGCGCAAGCTCTTCCGGTCTCCTCCAAACCTGCACGTCCTCCTCTAAAGGCTCAACCCTGCTCACTTCAGCCCAGGCATCCTCAGCAGGCCTCCCCTGAGCCTCTAGCCTCCATCAGGAGCCCCAGCACGGACGGGTTCCACTTCACCTCCCAGCGCAGCTCCCCACACGGCCTGAAGCACCTGGCTACTCATCCTGTGTCCCCGCTGGGTTATAAGCTCTGAGTCAACCCTGTTTACCATTTTATCTTATGCTTTTAAAACAAGCACTCAGTAAGTACCTACTGAATTAATGGATTTTAATTATATCCTTGACACTTTCTGAATGCACACCAAATGAATTGATAAGCAGGCAGCTTATGTCATCCCTTGAAGTCTTTACAATGAATCATCCCTTGCATAGGTCCTTCTTTGCTCCCTAATTTTAGGTTAAAAGATGTGACTTTTTAAAATACCTCATTAGTGGCAAGACTAACTGTCAAATACGGATCCAGATCCTGGCCCAGTGAGCACTCTATTCACTAGAGGCCACTAACACATAAGAGCAGGGTGCAGGGTCAATGCTGTGAGGCAATGAGGGGGTTTAGGTACAGGGAGGCGCAGGCCCCCATCAGCCCAGCCCCAGATCTCCTGCCCCCGGGGAGACGCTGGTAGATCGCAGCCTCATGGAGCAGCGAGACCACAGGGGAGCCTGTTATGCCCCTGTGACAGTCACATCTGCGTTCTGCTGAGAGGGGCACGGAGGAGCCTAGCTGTACTTTGGGGCCTAATTTCATAACAGACCACTGTGCTGTGAAGAGGGACAGGCAGTCCCACATCTTTCAGGCTCCCGGGAACGTGGACAGGACTCCCTAGCAGGTGCTTGCCCGCCAGCTGCCATGATAATTTGGCCATTACAAAAACATGTGCTCCGTCTGACAGCCGTGGGCACCAGCTTCTGGGTCACTGGCCTGGGAATCATGTCTGTCCCCTGTGGGCACACTTCCTGACACAGGCCCAGGAGCCCACATCCCTCCCTCCCCTGCCGGTCTTCCTACCTGCCCTGAAGCTATGGCATGCCTGGAGAAATGTTCCTCCTCAAGCCCTTCGTCTGCCCTCTGGGCAGTAACCCATACCTCCCACAGGCAAGCCCTGCTAACCTTACACAGATTTTGTGTTTAGGAGAAAATTCCTACCTAACAATTACATAGGCATTTTTGGCCAAAAAGTATCAATTCTTCCTTCCTTTCCTGATAGAATTAAAACTCTTATATGAAGCCGAAGTATTGTCTAATATAAGCGGAAGTGCAATATTGCATTTTATTTCCAAATCCCACCTAGTGGCTGAGCTGCAGAGATTTGCCTGTAGCCCATTTATATTTTGCAGGAAACCAGTCCTTCTCTTGCTAATATCCTGGGGAGGATAGACTAGGCCTTGATAACCGTGAATAACCTGAAAGATATATTCCAGGTGTCACACTGTAATTTAAAAAAATCATTATGTCAGCAGCAATGTCCACAATAGCCAAACTGTGGAAAGAGCCAAGATGTCCATTGACAGATGAATGGATAAAGAAGATGTGGTATATATATACAATGGAATATTATGCAGCCATCAAAAGGAATGAGATCTTGCCATCTGCAACGACGTGGATGGAACTGGAGGGTGTTATGCTGAGCGAAATAAGTCAAACAGAGAAAGACATGTATCATATGACCTCACTGATATGAGGAATTCTTAATCTCAGGAAACAAACTGAGGGTTGCTGGAGTGGGGGGTGGGGTGGGAGGGATGGGGTGGCTGGGTGATAGACACTGGGGAGGGTATGTGCTCTGGTAAGCGCTGTGAATTGTGCAAGACTGTTGACTCTCAGATCTGTACCTCTGAAACAAATAATGCAATCTATGTTAAGAAAGAAAAAAAAAAGAAGAAGAAGAAGAAGGTAGCAGGAGGGGAAGAATGAAGGGGGGGAAATCGGAGGGGTAGATGAACCATGAGAGACGATGGACTCTGAAAAACAAACTGAGGGTTCTAGAGGGGAGGGGGTGGGAGGATGGGTTAGCCTGGTAATGGGTATTGAGGCGGGCACATTCTGCATGGAGCACTGGGTGTTATGCACAAACAATGAATCATGGAACACGACATCTAAAGCTAATGATGTAATGTATGGGGATTAACATAAGAATAAAAAATTTTTTTAAAAAATCATTATGTCTTCTAATTTGTTTTAATTGTTGACTCTTCGGATCAGTGATTTCTTACTGGCTTTGGTGGATTCCCGTTTTGCTGTGGAGCCCAACTCCCTGGTTAATTCAGATTTTTATTATTTCAGGGGAATATCATACGAATTCATGAGGTAAGTGAAACATTAAAAACTGCAGTGAATTTTTTAGGAAATGAATAGCAGACACGTCTAATCCTCTGCATTACCATCATGGTTTCTCTTTACGCTGTTATTTAAAAACCTGTACCTATTGTAAAAGTCATTTAGTAATTGATTCTGAGGAACTGATTTATTGGAACAATGCTCCCTGATCGAAAAGGACAGCTTTGTAATCTCCACATCTCGGCGTTAAGTAAATTCATTCTCAGGGTTAATTTTTTTCTGAGGCCAATTAGCTTCAGCCAAGAAGGTAAACTAACACATCCAAGGGCCTTAGTTAAACAGTTTTCAGACTTCAAATAATGCCTGCTCTTCTCATAACGCTCATAAAAGTTTTCAGAAGTTTTTATTTTCCCCCAGCTAACACACAATTATATGAAATCAACTTACTATATGATTTTGCTACAATGTATTCTGAATTTGATAAATCTAGTTTGAAGTAAATATTTTACTTTTAATGGATGCAAGTTGAAACATCTCATAAAACACAACACTACATGCGATAATGTTAAATAATACATAACTCAAGGCACTACACTGTAATATATACCAGAAAAAAAGGTGAGTCGTGATAGAATAGGCTTCCTGCCTTTGGGGGCGGTGCACAGGGGTATCTCACTCTAAGTTAATTCCAGACAGAGACAAACTTACAAAATCAGAGAAGTAGAGAATGCTTTTATTCTTTTTAACATTACCCTCGACCTTATAATGAACCAGTTGCCGGGCCATAGGCACCGTGTTTAACTCTAGCAGCCACAGTCCAGGTGAGCCAGGGCGGCGAGGGCAGCCCCCTTGGGCGAGCACGCTGGGAACTGGAGGAGGAGGGACGGACAGCAGGGTGAAGGGGCCAGCAGCAGTCACTTGCCAACGACGGAGCGGAAGTTAGGTCCATAAGCAATACTGTTGATCAAGTGGTGCTGGAGGTTAGAATTCACTGCTTCTCAGCCCCACATCCAGAAGTGTCTTATAACAGCAGCAGGTGGAGGGGAGGCCAGAGAGCAGCCCACGGGGGCAAGAGAGGGGGACACTCAGCCGGGTCGTCTGTCTTCATTTACAAGAAAGGGGGAGGCTGCGCTCTGTGCTCTCTAAGCTGCTGTCCAGCTATAGGCTTCTCTGAGTCAAAAATGCACTCAGGATGGTTTGGTTTTGTTTGTTGTTAAACTCTCGGGGACAGGGGATGGATGAGAACAGAATATTGACAGTAAGGAGAAGATGCGAAATCAAGCTCCAGAACAAAACCAAACCAAACCTACTCACGGAGAATGTGAACTCCCTAAAAGCACAGTTTTAACAAACTGTGTTAAAGTTGGCGGCTTCTCCCTGGATTTGCCACAGCCCTCTATATGATCAATTATGGGATGTGCCCCCCAGGAAGAAATCTTGTATTTGAAAATGAAGTGAATGAAAAATGATGTTTATTTTACAGCCCCATTTCTGTAACACATTTTCCCTTGAAGTGAACAATGTTTCTATATAGAAACATAAACTAGGTTTTTCCCATAAGAAAAACAACATGCATAATACTAACAGGATGTCATTGAAGATGGACGTCCAGCATGCCAGTGTGAGGAGCTCTGGGCCTCTTTCCCAGTGAAACTGGTGAAGACTATTACAAAACCCCAAACATTTAAAGCTTCTGAAAAAGGTCCTAAGGGCACACAGCAAATGGAGGAACATCTATTCAAGAAAATCTATGGAAATTCCTTAGGAAGGCCAGTGTCTGTGGTATTTGAGCTGAGGTAGCATCTCAGTCCCAGGCTCAGCAGAGAGGACACATCACTCCAGGTGGCTCTTGCCAGAGCACAGGGCTCCCCTCCCCCCAGCTTCCAATCGCACAGCTTTTGTCCCTGGGGGAGGACTTTAGGGTGTCTCATTCTGCTCCCAGCTGCCTGTGTCCCAGGTGAGTGCAGCTGAGAGGTGGTCTCCCTCCTTCTGCCCAAACCCTCCCATGGGACAGAGGCTTGACCTTGCATGAGGCCGAGAGCGCTGGGCCCAGCTGCCCTCCCCTAGCTGGGAAGGAGTGGTTCCACGCCAGGAAAGGCAAGCAAGGAGGACCCCCGCCTGCCCTCCACACCTCCTCTCCCACAAGCACTCAGCTGCTAGAGTGGAAATGTCACTCAGAGAGAAGCTCACCACCATCCCACCCTCAGCCCCAGAGCCCTGGCTCAGAGATTCTACCTGAGGGGAGAAGCAGGCCTAAGCCAAAGAGCTCCTGTCTCTGCCCAAGGCACTGACTTCATCTGCAGCCGGGTCTGGAGAAGTGTAAGCCCAGGGGGCACTCTCAAGAACAGTGGAGGTTGTGGTGAGAGGTAACTGGGGGAACATTCATGATTTTAATGACGACACAGCCTAGACTACAGCCGGCTAGCCTGCCGGAGGGAACCAGGAAATACGCAGCTGGCAGGAGCCCTCCTAGGGTCAGAATATCAAACATGACCTCAGAAACTTTTCCTTTAAAGGAGCCAGAATTTGATTGGATTAGTTTGTGAAGCAATTTATGCCCAAGGGCATTGTTGAAAACAACTGAGCAATCAGCCAGCGAGGCATCAGTGTAGTCTAACAGCTACATGTGGACAAGAAAAACAGGAAAAGGGCCCCCCAGCACCACTGCCCACCAGGGTGACTGCACACCCAGAGCTGTGCCATCTCTCTCTAAGGAGCTTTATCAGAGGCTTGTGCTGTGTGTGTGTGTGTGTGTGTGTGTGTGTGTGTGTGTGTGTGTGTGTGAGAGAGAGAGAGAGACAGAGAGAGAGAGAGAGAAAATAGGTGTCACTAAAATAATACAGCCAATGACAGAACAAGAACAAATAAACAAGCAAATATGATAACAAGGCCTGGGCAGACGGAGGATCAGTACAGAGTTACTATATTATCTGAAATATCCAGTTCCCAACAAAAAAATTATGAGGCATGTAGGAAAACAGGAAAGTATAACCCATATCCTGGGGGATGGGGAAGGGGAAGGGGAGGGAAAGCAAAAAATATGCAGGCAGCAGAAACTGCTTGTAAAAATATCCAGACGTCAGATTTAATAAGATATTTCAAAGTAGCCATAAATAAATATATTCACAGAACCATAGGAAACCATGATTGAAGAAGTGAAGGAAGGTGTGATGATGTTGCATCACATAGAGAGTATCAATAAAGAAAGAGAAATTACAGAGAAGAACCAGGTGGAAATTATGAAGTTGAAAAGCACAATACAAATTTGGCTAGGGGCTCAACAGTACATATGAACTGGCAGGAAGAAAAATTAGCAAACTTGAAATAGGCTGATAGAGATTTTGCAAGCTGAAGAACAGAGAGGAAAAAAAAGAATAAAGAAAAATGAACAGAGCCTCCAAGAAAAGTGAGATATCATTAAGCACACCAACACACTTATAAAGGAAGTGCCAGAAGGAGAGAAAAGAGAAGAGAAAACATTCAAATTAATAATGGCTAAAACTTCCCCAATTCCTGAAAAACAATAACCAATTATCTACACACTTAGAAAGCTCAATGAATTCCAAATCTGATAAACTCAGAGACCCACAAACAGACATATCATAGTAAAAATGCTAAATGTCAAAGACAAGGAGAAAATCTTGAAAGAGAAAAACAATGCGTATCCAAGGGAACCCCAACAAGTTAACAGCTGACTTGTCAGCAGAAACAATGGAGGCCAGAAGGCAGTGGAATAACATATTCTAAGTGCTTGAAGGAAAACGAAACTGTCAACAAAATTCTACTTCCAGCAACGGTATACTTCAAAAATAAAGGGGAAATAGAGACTTTTCTCAAGGCAAAAACTTAGATATTTGTTGCTACCAGACCCATTTAATGAAAAATACTAAAGAAAGTTCTTTAGGCAGAATACTAATAATTCTAATCCACATGAGCAAAGATCACTGGTATAAGTAATTGTATAACTGTAAAAGACATTATAATGAATATTTTTTCTCCTTTGTTGGCTCACCTAAAAAGCAGTTGCATAAAATAACTTTATAAAATAATATGTATACAATGTGTTCTTGGACCTATAACATATAGAAATATAATAGAACCGTAATATATTTGCCAAAAACAGCACAAAGGAAATGAGTTGGGGCAGAGCTATAATTGTTAAGGAAATGATGACGGTAAGGTAATAATTATAAGAATATGTGTTTGGGTTTGTAATACAATAGATGTAATACATATAACAATACCATAAGAGGTGGAAAGGGAAGGGAGCTATATAGGAGCAACAGTCCTATATATCACTGGAATTAAGCCAGCATAAATTTGAAGCTGCTCTGATAAGTTAAGATGTATATGGTAAGTGGTAGAGCAACCACTAAAAAGTAACTCAACAATATAGAGTGACCACTTTACACTGATTAGGATGACTATTATCAAACAAAACCAACAAGCAAACAAAAACAAAAACAAACCCCAGAAAACAGTGACTGTTGACAAGGATGTGGAGAAATTGGAGTGTCTGGTCATGGCTGGTGGAAATATAAAATGATGCAACTATGCTGAAAAATGACATGCAACTTCTCAAGACTTTAAACAGTTCTACTTCTGTGTATATGTCCAAAAGAAACAGACACAGGGATTTAAACAGACATTTGTGCACCCAGGCCTATAGCAGCATTCAGTCAAAAGGTGGAAGCAACCCAGGGCACCTGGGTGGCTCATTTGGTTAAGCGACTGCCTTCGGCTCAGGTCATGATCCTGGAGTCCCGGGATTGAGTCCCGCATCGGGCTCCCTGCTCAGCGGGGAGTCTGCTTCTCCCTCTGACCCTCCTCCCTCTCATGCTCTCTGTCTTTCATTCTCTCTCTCTCAAATAAATAAACAAAGTCTTTAAAAAAAAAAAAAAGGTGGAAGCAACCCAAGTGTCTGCTGATGGATGAATGGATAAACAAATTGCAATGTATACTTACAATGGAACACTATTCAGAGTGGTTGAAATGGTAAATTTTATGTTATGTACATTTTACCACAATAAAAAAAGAATTGTATCTACAGGGGAAAAGATAGAAAGAAAACATGCCAGTCTTATTCGGTGTCACCATTGCTGCTGAGAGCATTGAGTATTGGTTCCTATCAGCCCTTTGAAATAAGCATCTAAGAGAATTATTTTATTCTTCAGGTGTGGCTTTATACAATTAATCTCATGAAGTGAATCCCTCTTTTCCCCCTCAACCCTCCAGCTTCCTATTATTAATCCCCCACCCATAGTTTCCTTAGTATCTAGCTGAATTTTAAGTGCTATGCATGCCTCTCCTAAACACCAAGGAGATTATTTGATAATAACACTAGTTACTCAAGGCTCCTTTGGTTAAGTAGCCACAGGAGAATCAGGAGACTCCTTGGATCTAGTTAGCAATCTCTTCTGTATGCAGAACCACTATGTTGAGCCTTGAATTCTGGTTGCTTTCCCAGTGTTATAAAATAATAAAAACTGGAATAAATAACTTAATAATGGCTACTGCCTGAGGAGAAGGCAGGCAACCTAGACTGGGGCCATTTAGAGAGAATACTACTTGTAATTTTAAATGAGAGACATACCCTGATACAGTAGAAAAAGCAATAGGTTTGAAATCATAAAGACACAAAAACTAGAGTGAAAAGAATCATTAATGAAATTAAAATTCTACATTGGAAAATATTCACTTAGAGGTGCCTAGGTGACTCAGTCAGTTATGCATCTGACTTCAGCTCAGGTCATGATTTCAGGGTCTTGGGTTTGAGTTCTGTGTCTGGCTCCCTGCTCAGTGGGGAGTCTGCTTCTCCCTCTCTCTCTGCCCCTCCCCTCCACTTGAGCTCTCTCTCTCTCTAATAAATAAATAAAATCATTAAAAAGAAAGAAAATATTCACTCAATGTCAAAGAGTATAGAAAAAAAGAAATAGACAAAAGAGACATGAGATATATGAAAACAAAAATGAAAATGGTAGGCATAAATCCAACAATATTAATAATCACATTGAATGTAAATGGATTAAACAATCCAAGCAAAAGGCAGAGATTGTTAAAGTAGACAAAACAAACAAACAAATAAACAAACAAAACATGACCCAACTATTCATTGTCTACAGAACCACTTTAGGTTCAGATACAAATAGGTTTAAAGTGAAAGACTAAAAAAGATGCATCAGGCAAACAGCAACCACAGTAAAGTAAATGGGACTATAATAATATCAGACAAAATATACTTTAAAACAACAACAACAAAATATTCCTAGAGATAAAGAGGGACATTTTATGATGATGTAAAGGTCAATCCATCAGAAAGCTATAACAATTACAAAGACATATGCACCTAACAACAGAGCACCAAAATACATGAAGCAAAAACTGACAGAATTGAAGACAAAATGGAAAATTCAACAGTAATGATTAGAAACTTCAATACCCCAATTTCAATAGTGGATAGAACAGTGAGATAGAAGATCAACAAGGAAATAGGAGAATAAGAGTATAAACCAACAAGATCTAACCAATATGTACAGAACACTCCACCTAATGGCAGCAGAGTATAATCTTCTCAAGGGCACTTGGAACATTCTGCAGGATAGACCATCTGTTAGGCCATAAAACAACCTTAATAAGTTCAAAAGAATAAAAATGATGGAAAGTATTTTCTCTGGCCACAGTGGAATAAAATTGGAAATTTGGAAAACCCACAAATAGGAGAAAAGTAAACAACACATTCCCAAACAACCAAGGAGTCAAAGAAGAAATAAAAGGGAAATCATAAAATACTTCCAGATGAATGAAAATAAAGACACAACATATCAAAACTTATGGGTGCAACTAATGCAGTGCTTGGAGGGAAATTTATAGCTGCAAATGCTTAGACCAATAAAGTGGAATGGTCTCAAAGTAATAACCTAAGCTTCCACCTTAAGACACAGGAAAAAAGAGCCAACTGCCCTTAAAGAAGGAAGGGAATCACAAGGATTAGAGTGGAGATTACTAAAATGGAGAACAGAAAGACACTATAGGAAATCAGTGAAGTCAAATACTGGAACATAAAGGTTCATAACAGCATTATTCACAATAGCCAAAAGGTGGAGATAACCCAAATGTCCCTCAGTTGATGGTTGGACAGACAAGGCATGGCATATCCATAAAATGGGGAATTACTCATCCATAAAAGGCAATGAAGAACTGACACCTGCTACCGCATGGAAAACATTATACTCGATGAAAGAAGCCAGACATAAAAGACACACAGGATGTCATCCCAATCACGTGAAAGTCCAGGATAGGAAAATCGATAGAGACAAAGCAGATTCATGGTTGTTTAAGGATGTGGAGGGATAGGGGCAGGGGAGCATGGTCTGGAACGAAAGAGCATGAGGTTTCTTTCTGAAGTAATAAAAATGTTCTAAAATTGACTGTGGTGATGGCTGCACATACCCATGAATATGGCAAAACCCATGGAGTTCTGTGTTTCTAATGGGTGAATTATACCTCAAAAAAGCTGTTGCTAAAAAATATAACCTCATGAGAGGTCCTGACATTAGCACATATACAGTATGTGTTTATACATAGTACCTTTTTGAGGTAACATCATATGAATATAAGAAAATTGGGGGGGGGGGAAGAAAATTAAAATGCCACTTATCACCTAATATATGGACTGGGGATTGGAAAGAATTAGTCAGATTTAAATTTATCTTTTGCTGCAGAGTACATGGTACATCCTATACAGTTTTTTTTTTTTAAGATTTTATTTATTTATTTGACAGAGAGATAGAGAGAGAACACAAGTAGGCAGAGTGGCAGGCAGAGGGAGAGGGAGAAGCAGGCTCTCTGCTGAGCAGGGAGCCCGGTGCGGGGCTCGATCCCAGGACCTGATCATGGCTCGATCATGACCTGAGCCGGAGGCAGCCGCTTAACCGACTGAGCCACCCAGGCGCCCCCATCCTATACAGTTTTAAGGATCTTATTTATTTATTTTAGAGAGAGAGAGATCATGCGCATGTGTGTGCACAAGGGGGGAGGGGCAGAGGGAAAAGGAGAGAGAGAGAGAGAATCTCAAGCAGGCTCTGCCCTGAATGTGGAGCCCTACGTGGAACTTGATGCAGGGCTCAATCTCATGACCCTGAGATCATGACCTGAGCCAAAATCAAGAGTAGGACGCTCAACCAACTGAGCCACCCAGGCGTCCCACATCCTATGCAGTTTTATGCCTAGTTTTAGAAGGATCATGCTTGGAGTCCAATCGTGCTTGGAATGAAACCCCGTCTTCCAAGTGTATTTAGCAAGTGCGCCATCACAGGAAGTATTTTATCATTAGCTTCTCTTTGCTTTCAAAATAACTTAAATCATTCAACTTACTAGTGTCCTTGTCCCCCTAGAAGGACCTCTGAGGAAAAGTTACTGCTCAGTATTTATATGAGTCTTTTTCTTAGAGAGAGGGTGAGGGCATCCTGCCGATGATTTCGTAGGTGGATGCCAGTGAGTGAAAGTGACAGGTTTGAAGTGTCTATTTCGGCGAGGTTGTTGGCAGCAATGGCAGGGAAACTAGCTGTTCGACTTGGTCTGTGTGACACTGGCATTGTGAGTATTAGAGCCGGGAGGACAGGGACAGGGGTCCCATTTGTAGAACTGAATTCGTTTGTGCCTCACAGGTTAGAGTCACCCAGTCAAATGCCCTGCATCTGTGGACTAAACAGGTCACTCTAAAGCATCGCTCTGTTCCAGGCGGACGGAAGGAATGGCACTTTGTTCGAACAAAGGTGCTGACTTCAGACGTCTGGGAGTGAATGCCTAGGAATACAGGGAAGACACCTCAGTCTTGGGAGGCCCTGTGCTTTCTGCAGTGCGTCTCCTTCCTCCTCTGAGGGTGTGCAGAACCCAAAGGCCAGCAACACAGTGAGTCACTGTCACTAGTCTTTGCATGTTTTCCGGAGACTTCTGGGATTGCTGGCCACTGGGCAGTTCTGCACCAATCCAAGCTTGGACAACGCAGTTTTCTTTGAGTCTCCAAAAACTGCTTTGTTGAATTTCTAGCATGTTCTGACACTGTGCTTGGTGGTGGGGGTACAGAAGTAAATAAGATAGTTTCTGCCATCATGAAAGTCACAGTCTGGAGAAGGGGGGAGACATAAATAGTTGCGGAATACCAAGAGATTGAGAAGAAAGTATCTCATTGTCAGGAGAGAATGATCTACTCTTCCTGCGTGTGTGTGCACTTGAGTGTGTGTGTTCAGGTAGGTTCATGTGTGTGCATGTGCGTGTGTGTGTGTGTGTGTGTATGGAGTGGGCTTTGCGAAGATTTCATGGACTGGAGGTGGGTCTTGAAGAATGACTGCCAGAGAAACTACGGGAGAGAGATTCTGCAAGCGGAGGGTCCTGACGTGCCATGAAGAAGATGCCGTGCGGGGGACCCTCGGGCTGTCTGGCCCTGGGTCCTATAGCTCAGTGCAAGGCGGAGGGCTGGAGGATACGGCTGGGAGGCAGCCTGGGTCAGACCAGCTGTGTCAGGAGTATATGTATACTTTCTCTCAAGTGGCAAACAGTATTTGAGCCCCTGATGGGTGGAGCCACCTCAGGGCCAGGGTCAGCGTTGGGTGAATTCAGACATGCCCCAAGGCAGAGTCAGCTTTGGGATAAGATCCGTGTGCAATTAAGTGCAAAGGAAAACCATGCAAAGCAGAAAACAGGTACATTTTTAAAATGCAATTTTCCATGAACACCCTGCCCTTTCCCCGTTTCCTTGTGACAGGGACCACGTTTCACTTACAATGAAGCCAGACCATGTTCCCCAGGTGCTGACGTCAATAGGCTTTTTGCCTGAGTAAGGACCTCACAGCCGACCCGAGGGATTGATTCTAATCTCTGGCACGTGGGCTGACAGCATCCCTCCACAACCTGGGCGACTAGCAACCAGACACTTACGTGGAACGACGCTGCCCTCCTGGGGGACACATACACACAAGCCGGGCAAAGAAGGGGGACATTTTCAGGAACATTTCAGAAATCTACTTGAGTGTCAAGACATGGACGGTTCAGATCCACTAATTCGCCATGGGAGAGTGTCAGCGGGAAGCACACTTGTGAATGTGCTAAGCTGACAATCATTACAAAATTCAAAGGAGCGGCAAGCGAAACAAGACAAAGGCAGCCGTCAGTCATGCACTGGGCAACGAGCTGGCAGCCATCCTCTCCCCCTCAAGATAGCTGCAGCCTCCGCGTCACCCGGGGAAGGAGCACTGCGTCTCCGGCTCTCTCTTTATCTAATCTGCACTGGAAACCCGTGAACACAGGGACTCTGATATTCTCACTCCACAAGCTCTAACTCCCAGGCCTGGGACCTGCTCTGGGAAAGGCCAGACACTGAAAGCAAGCAGGTTGATGATAACCCCCTGCAATAATCTCCGGTAACCCCTAAACACTGGGAAGCCCACTGCTCTTCAACGTGGCCATGCGACCCGAGATCCTTCAGACAAACCCAGGGGAGTCTTTTAGAAGTAAAATGCCCATCCTTCACTTACTCACAAAACACCAACTCACTCAGGAGAAGGGAAGATTGTGTTGGGCTGGGAAGGCCAGGTTCTTGGGTTGTTTGCAAACTTGCAGATAATTATTTCTAATCAGACAGAACTGTAACCCCTCCCGGAGTGTAACAGTGTAACTCAAGCTTTTCACCTTGTCTTATAGCTGATGTGGGGTTTCTGCAGTTGGGATGTGGGGCTGAGGCAACTGTTGGCTTCCTGCGGGCATGGTGGGCATGGTGGGCGTCGCGAGCGGGACAAAAGAAATTAAAGCGACACAGATGCTGATCCGATGCTCTTTTGGGAACCCAGATACAAAATACTACACATTTGAATGCTCCGAAACCATCCTATTTGCTGTTACTCCAAAGATCATGCTGTACCTTGCTCTTTGCTCTGTGAATCTCGAGCTTAGGCCAAAAGCAATAAAATGGGATTTGACCTTCCACGGGACCTCCCACGTCCCTCTTCTGTACCTCCTGACCATCCCTCCTTCCGGTAGCTGCCCCTCACTCCCTCTGGTGCCCACTCCCCAACCCTCGCGCATGGCCATGGGAAGGTGTGGGGCTTAGAAGCCGACTGGGGCCCATCCAGCCCATGTCTCCCTGTTTTCAAATCCCTTGAGATTCTCTAAGAAGGAGTGTTGGTGGCTAGTCCCACGGCAGTGAGGATGTAATTTCTCACGCCACAAAATCAGATCATCCAGAATGGATGGAGCCATCAGCTACAGGAGTAGTCAAGTCATGGAAAACACCTTCTAGCATTTTCTCTTACACCCAAACATACTCTCAACACGCACCAAGGAGGGAGTAAACTCAGCTGCAGCAGTGTGACATACAATATGTTGTCCCTAACAGAGAAATTCCGTATACGCTTGGGAATGGACTCCAGTCCGCGGACTCTGGGCCAGCAAACACCGTGGGTGCTGTTGGCTGAAGTCCCTAAGCAACACCCACTGCCAAATGAACAGACACACACAATGGGAACAGCTTTGGAGGGACCTGCTTTGCTCCTTCAGAGAAAGGGGGAGTAGCATGGTGACCAGGAAAGGGGGGGAGGGCAGGGTCACCCGCTTCCTTTGTAAGCCAACCAGCACCACCATCGCCCAGTCCAAAAAGGGAGTGGGTGTGTGTGGCCAGGGTAACTTCAAGGAAAGCTGACAGCACAAACAATAGGAATGGAAACTTCCTTGAAACCCTGGCTTTCTCTGAATGGGGTCCTTTCCAAGAAGAGTTCACACAGAGTTTACCCACAGTACCCTATTTGTCACAACTAAGACCCCTTGGAGATGTCTGAGTCCTCCCTATCACACCTGCAAATTCACCATCGTGTTGACTGTTGAAGAGAGAAGAGAAATCAATGTGATTTGATCAACAGCAAAAAAAAACCTGTGGATTAGGTTTTGTGAACAGGTTTCCCAGAACAGGAAATACCCCTGTTTTCAGTCTCTACAAGAAGAGTCCGAGATTAAATACATATACAAAGAGGCACAAAACCAAGCAGATAAACAGAAACATCTTTGCTAATTGTGTGCTTGACCATCCCATACATTGGGTCAAGGAAGACGAACACGCACACTGTAGAAAAATACAGCCAATTAGCCCATCCCCTGTTACAGGAAGTCCATAGCCAAATACACAATTATGGTGTATGTCTGTGGTTCCCTCACTCTCCACGTTAACCTGATTCCATCTCTGCCTATTAAATCCTCTCCTTTTAAGGGCATCCCCTTTCTACTGCAGACCCCGCTGTCCTCGTGGCCACATCTCTAGGGCAAACCTCCTTCTCATGGCAGGTGGATCCCCTGCATCCGCAGCACCCAGCACCACCCCAGCCCCGAGATGGTACCCATGGGGACAGGACTCGGGGATTCCTGTAAAGCTTTCAAAGACAAAACCTTTTAAACCAGGGATGCTGTTTTAGACTTTGTTATGTTCCCCATAGCACTAGCATGACACCAAATGCAGTGTAGGTCTTCAAAAAATACTTCCTGGGGTGGTATGACAAAGTCCATGAATTCAAGGGATTGTTCAAATAATTTGATATAACATAATTGTGTTATGTCAAATATAACCAACAGTAACTGGACCTTTAGCTGGAAAACTATTCATATACAGCTTCTGGTCGTAATTCATCTGAAATATAAGATGGCTATTATCATTTAGGATATAGATAATTTTGAGGAAAGGCAAGGTATAGAGTCTGCTTTTTAAAAAGATTCCCTAACTTTAAAAATATGACAATTGCCTGTGCACTATTAATATAATAACGAAAGCCGTCATTTGCTGAATGATGAAGGCTTCATTTAAAGATTACAAATCTGGGGCGCCTGGGTGGCTCAGTCATTGGGCATCTGCCTTCGACTCAGGTCGTGATCCCAGGGTCCTGGGATCGAGCCCCGCATTGGGCTCCCTGCTCCGCGGGAAGCCTGCTTCTCCCTCTCCCACTCCCCCTGCTTGTGTTCCCTCTCTTGCTGTGTCTCTCTCTGTTGAATGAATAAATAAAATCTTTAAAAAAAAAATAAAGATTACAAATCTCATTCATTTGAATTCAAACTAAGATTGCTTATAATAACACGGGTAATGACGAGAGAGAAAGAAGAGCAGACAGGCCCATGCCCCTCTAAGAACTTGGAGGTAAAGGAAATATTCCTGGTACAGAACCCTAATAACATCAGGGATGGAAACCCATCCCAGGAAAATTCAGAGAGGGGCTGACATGGAGTAATGGTTTCAGAAACGCACATTTTAGCAATGTGTGGCTCTTCAGAGAGGGGAAGAGATAGAATCTGGAAAGCAAAAGCATTTCTATCACCAGACAAATGTTCTCAACCGGGCAACAAGAGTACCTCAGTGATGTTAACTGTGGTCTGGATGAAACATCTTTTAGACAGTTATTTCCCTTTGCCTTCATACTCCCTAAGCAACCTTCTGAGGATGGGATTGGCTTCTTAGATGTCTCACTATCGTGGAAGAGTTTTCCATGGGTCCCAGGCAGGAGCATTCTGGCTCCTAGACAGGGCTTATCGCCATCATAAGTCATTAAATTAGTGTTCTAATAAGCAGTTAAGTTTGCAGTGTGATGTCATGTAAGGTGATTGATACAGTTTCTGATCCCACTCACCTAAATATAGGGATTGGAACCAGAGTCAAAGTCATTGTCCCATCTCCCCATCCTGCCTCCCATCCTAATGATTCTCTTCGTCCTCAGTGTTAACATTCCTCCCTATTAAAACCTCAAACTATAATTAAACCAATATATTTTGCTAGGAGCTTCCTGGCAACCAAGACAAAAAGGGAAACCTTGGAGGGTAATTAATTCTCATTATCTAATAACAGAATCCTTTGGGAACTAGTATTTGGGATGTTAAAATCCTATCTTCATTTACCATCTAGACTTTCGGGAGAAAAAGACTTGTGAATAACAGTTTTACATGGTTTCATTCAAGGAAAACCAGATTTTTCACAAGAGTTTTTGTAAGATGACACATTCTTCTTAGACTTAACCCCAGGGCTCTCCCTATCAGAGTAGGTGATTTAGAACTTACTTAAGTCTTTGAAAAATGTTAACCCTGTAATCCTCTCTAGGGATGCTAGCATATAAATGTTGTGATCCGAAAGCCAGTTGTTTGAAACGCAGAAAATATATCCCCGTGGAAACAGTAGTCTTATAATTATGGGAATTCCTGGGGGAAGTCCAGAAAAATCCTATTTGATCCTGAATGTGGCTGAAGGGATGCTGACGGTAACCATGATCAAACACCACGTTTGGGTTCCTGGACCTGACCCCACTCAGGCTACTTCAGCGGCTCCCCCAGCCCTGCCCTGGTCCTGCTCCCAGGTGGGGTTGGCACAGATCCCTCCTCTCTGCTCAGAACGAAGTCTCCCGGTGCTCAGGCCCTAGTCAGCACCCCCTGCTCATGGAGGTCCCAAGAGCACTGAACTGGGACTCAAAGGTCTTCCATGGTGTCGGAAGCGAGGCTTCCCTGAGCCTCAGAATCTGAACCCTGTGGTGCTAATTAGGCCACCATTCAAGGATGCCGTGGGGGGTGGACAGCTCCTCAGCAAATTAGCAAACAGTCTTGGTTTCCAGGGAATCCTGTTCAGGGCTGCAAAGAACTGAATCACAGATACAATTTTGAAATGGAATTCTTGGAGCTGCCTTTACTGTATTTTTACTGTTTTCTTTCCTTTTTTTGCTCTTACGTGAAATACTGGTTGGTAGCAGTCAGTTTGATGCTCACCTCTCCTAGGCTCATGGGTGACCTAGGTTTAATGTTTCCTAATTCTTCAAATGCGTGATCTTGCTTTCACCATGTTTCTGTTATAATTCATTCAGGACTTTAGTCCAATCTCTTGCCAGTCTGCTCTATTCCCTTCTCCCACAAGTATCTCCTCCATGCCCACGCTATTCTTTCTTTAAATTAAATACCTTTTCTTTGGGAAGCAGAGTGGTGCTGCCCAGCAGAACATGGTGGTGGAAATCATCTACTTCTGTGCTCTCCCGCAAGGAGTCACTCACCACATGTGGCTACCCAATAATGTAAGGACATTTGTATTGGTTTCCACACCGGAATTAAGTTTGACATTGGGACTGAATTATGTGCGTGTGTGTGCCTACAGCTTCCTAGGATCTTTCTCCCTTTAAGGCGTCTGGACAGGAGGGATGAGCAGCCCTTCCTATGATCAAGTCTGAACAGAAAGGTGCTGATTTTGCTCTTGATCCTCCCACAGATGGGAGAAAATCTCCCCCTGGCTGTAAGATGTCACCGTTGGCTGCTTGTAGGGTTCTACCAATCTGTCCTGGCCCAGGTTCAAAAACAGAAACAGACAAACCATCTTGACCCCCACCTCCCCTGTCAACTATCACCCACTTCTTTGTTCTTTACAATGAAGCTCATCTACACTTTCTGCCTTCCACAGGGGCCACGGAATACACCGCCCCTTGAGCCACACTTGCAGCGAAATGGAGCTCTCCACGGCCAATGCAAAGTCCTTTTGGTTTTATAAATATACAAAACCAGACAGCTAAGAAGTTACAAAGTTCCGTGTTATAAACACGCCTAAATACACCAGCTTATCTCTTTTCAAGATAGCCACCACCTTCTCTGCATTAGAAACAAAGAAAAGCACATTGGTTTTGTATTGAAGGTACTTTACCTCCGAGGTTCTAATAGTCCCATTTCATTAAAAATGTCAAGTAAATTAGGAACTTTTTGCTGGATATTTTGTTTCGCCATAAAAACCATCAGATAAAAGTAATGTAAATGATTTTTGCATTGAAAATGTCCGTGCTTGATAGTGATTAGGGATGTTATTCTTTGTTGTAATATTAAAGTACTAATTTGGCAGCGGTATTAATCAAGAAGGCTCCTGACTTAACTTCAAAAAATAAAAGAGCTAAAAAGCAAGTAAAAAAAAAAATCCTCAAAATAGAAAAAAAGAAATAAAAGAGAAAAAAGTCATGTGGGTGTTCTAGAAAACTCAGTAAGCCTGCCATTCCCAAACACTATTCTAACATCGAGAACCCCCATATCTTTCCCAGTCCTGGACAGTTTTCTTGGGCACTTTGCCCAGGAGACCCCAGTCTGGAGGAGGAGAGGATTCGGAGGAAGGGCGAGAAGAGCCCCGAGGGCTGGTGCATCACAGCAGGGCCCCTCCGTACCTGCTGCATTGCAGGACTCCTCGCTGCCTTCTGCTGGGTCATTGCTCATCTGCTCCCAGGAGTCTGCACTGCTTCTCAGAGTCAGCAAAGCTGGTCCTTTGCTCCCACTGCTAAGTGTGAAGGGACGGCAGCTGGCTGGAAGGGACAATAGGATATGATATTAATGTCGACTACCCCTAAAATGGACCATTATAATCAGGAGCAGGGCTCCCCCTAGGTCTCCAGTAGGGCGTTTGTGAGATAGGCATGGTTGGACCAGGGCTGAAGCAAATGCCATCACGGTGCACAAGGTTTGAGAACCGCTTTTCTAGATCCATACCCTCAGGGGATCAGCCTGGCAGTGAAACTATGAAGGAGCAGATCAAGAGTGCCCTTTGCACCAGATTCTGGGAAATCACACCTTCTGGTAGCCGTCCTGCCCCCGAGGCACCCAGGATGTGAATTCACACAAACATTGCTGATCTCTGAACGGCAGAACAGCGGAGAGCATCTTCCCAGTTATTTACCATAAATCAAGAGCAATCTTGTTCCCAGAGGGAGAAACCACAGCATGCTGAGGTTTTATGGTACTGACCAGGAGGAAAAAAGTCTTCAGGGATGATAGAGGTTTAATTCAGAAATGTGTAAGTGGAGATGTGGGGCTTAGCCAGCCCCTTTTCACAAAGGTCATGGAAGTTTACTCTCATTAAGGAGGGTGATTAGGCTGGGGACCACTGAACCAAGGGCAGAGGAGCCAGGGGAAGGGCACGGGG
Organism: Mirounga leonina; assembly: GCF_011800145.1. NCBI lineage: Eukaryota > Metazoa > Chordata > Mammalia > Carnivora > Phocidae > Mirounga > Mirounga leonina. Next base: position 8,202,115 of record NW_023270816.1, read on the forward strand.
ACAACAGCAGGGATTCAGGATGGAACAGAGGGTGGCTGGAAGATCAGGCTGGAAGACAAAGACCGCCGAAGCAAAGGAGACCAGAACCATGGCAAACACTGGGGCTTTTAAACGTTCAATCCAGTCGTCCCTGGGCCATGAACAGCAGGATGGAGAGGCGGGGGGCGGAGGGGGCTCCCGTGTGTATTTGTGGGGGTGCAGCTATGAGCTAGTGTTTGTGGGCCTCTGTCGCTGTCTGCACCTTTCATGCATGACTGGCAGAAGCCAAATCAGGTCCCAGTGTCTGAAGTGAACGGTCCCATGACAATCGATGGTAAGTCCTACGTACAGATGTCAGAATGCATTGTTGGTGGGAGGATGACTTTTGATATGTAATAAATATTTTGGATTGAAATGTCCCTTATCATTATGAAGTATTTTCAGACAGCTTTGCCAAAGCACAATCGGCGTATCAGCGGTTCGCGTCAGAGCACGTGGACAGATTCTGACATATGTAGACACCGTGAAACCGTCACCAGCCTATTTTGAGCAATTACAGTTGAATGGAAAAAAAAAAACAAAAACCCAAATACAAAAGCAAAAGGAGTCAGATGCCTCGTGTCTGAGTCTGTTTCTGTCCTCTCCCCACCCAGCACGGGACCACCTGCTTCACGTGCCCCTCATGACCGAGTCAAGCAGGCTCTAGGTGGAGGGACCTGACGATTTCCTCCTCAGGCAACCCAATCTGCCTGGAGCCTGCCGGATGGAGCGCCATCAATCAGCCGGGCCTGGCTGCCGTGGGGGGAGCTCCGGGGGTGTGGGCAGTCCCCGGCTTGCCGCTCCTGAGCCCCTGGCTGCCAGTCCTCTGAGTCAGATCTCCCGTGCTCCTTTCAGACTACGGGATGCTCTGACAGCATCTGGGTCCAAAACACAGAGCCCAAGTTTCTTCCTAAAATAAGAGGACTAGATAGCAATTGAAAATCAACCATGAACACTGCAGATAAAGTAAATTAAAGGTCGGTGGGAGGTGTAGCTCACCATGAAATCCGGAGCAGGTTGGGGGGGGGCAATACCTCTCTACTCTGACCCACAGAGCCTGAATGGTAGCCAGGTGTTGGGGTTCAGGCATTGACAGGCCTGTTGTCAGAACGGGGGAAACAGGAATTGAATTGCTAAGGGGTCTTTATGGTCCTTGAGAGAAATCCATGAGCTCTAAAATGGACCATTATAACGGGAGTCCCTGTGACTAGCTGGATGCAGCCCGGCATCTAAAGCTGGGGGGCAGTTATCGTTCTGCAAACAAAGTGGTGGCCGGTTGTGAACCCACCAAGAATGTGTGTGTATAAACATGAGTGGTGTCGCCCAGGGGCTCCAGTGACTCTCCCAGGCAACCACTTGGCAAGAAGAAGGTCCAAGATGGGTTTTTCTTCCCATCCCTCAGAGCTCCGACCACGGTCTGACCCAGAACCGTGAGCGCTGAGCAGAGCAGGACGGCTGGAGGAGAGTGGTGGCTCCTTGTGGAGGAGGCTGGCGACCCAGGCAGGGGAGCTGAGAGAGGACGGACGGAGCCGAGTGGCACCTCGGTGAGCCCGTGGTGCAGGGAGCAGCTGACCCTCGTGTGGTCTCTGGGACTGTGCCCTTATTCATACTCAAAACTGGCAAGGTTTAGGGACATACAGATTACTAAAGGTTTCGAGATAAGCAACCATATTCTTATACAGATGAAAATCAGGATTTAAAAGTTTTAAATAAGATTAAAAACATCCATCCTGGAACCACACTGCCCCTGCACTCAAACTCAGGCAACAGAACCTGCATGTGCGTCAGATGAGCATCATCTAAATTTGAGCCAAAGTCGTATCTAGACATTTTCTCCTCCAAATCTACTGTTCAGCAGATTCCAGGAATGTTGTGTCTTGGGCCACTGAAAAGGCCAAGTTTCCTTGAAGGAGAAGGAACCTGTAGGAAAGTAATAGATTCCATGAGTGTGAAGGGGAGAAGTAGGGGAGGGAGGAGCAGCGGAGAGAGGATACACACTCACACACATAACACACGCTAAGCCTCTTTCGCGTGTGAGGAGTTGGGTTGCATGGGAGACGAGTTGGATGAATCAAGGCCCAGGGAAAAAGACGGCGATATAAACCTGTCTGACAGAGCGTGAGGATGATGAAATCCTTCTCAACAGTGGGGAACCTCCTTCCTCTTGGCGACTGTGCACTGTGTTTGGGAAGGCGGGGGCCTCCATCCTAATTTCCCAGCCATCCATGTCTTCCACTGGGGCTCCACACAGTTACCGCTGCGAATTGCTTTCTTCCCGAGCTGTATTTTATTCTAGCAGAGCAGGTAGTTTCCCTTCCTTCTGTACACGGGGACTGGGATTGAATGTAACATTAAATGCAGGCTCATTTACCTGGAAGTCCTCCTCCTTAGAGCCTGGGCCGCAGAGCTGCATCACATGCCGAGGACAGATAATGGGAACAGAAGCCTCACGGAAAGACCACTGAGTCATTCTGTCATCCAGACTCAGAAAGCCCAGACAAGAGCCCTGCATCCCCGCCTGAGTTCTATAGACACGAAGAGTCAGGGAGTCCTTCTGACATTTGGGGCCTGGGTTGTAAGTTTCCACAACTGTGAAATTCACAGATTACTTGGACTGATTTGGTTCGTGAAATGCACAGTAGGGACTGCTTTATATAGCAGCTCCTTCCTTTTTTTGCTCTCTGAATCTGCTCTTGCATATGGTAGGGCAAGGTGGACACGGTGCTTCAGTGGGGGCACACAAGCCCCCTGGACTCCCAGGGACTTGGGTTCTGAGGTGGAGTGAGCACCTGACCCTTTATGAGGAAGGTGGAGGCAATGCTATGGTTTGTTACAAGCAGGTTTCAGAGGAGTAGGCCTGAGAACGAGATAGCGGGTTTGGAGACCAGTACATTAGTGACCTGTGAGAACAGCTGTATGGGGGGGGGCAAGCCCGCCTGAGAGGAGTGGACACAACATGGCGACATTTGCAGGGAGATGCAGAGCAGAGGAGCCTGGATGGTGGCCTGCGCGGAGAGCACGCAGAGGAGGTTCTCCTTAGGCTGATGGAGCCCCAGCCCAGCTTTAATACTGGGGCAGGAGCTGATGGTGAAGGGGACTCATGTTCACGGACAAGATCCCCCAGGACTCAGAGCCTGGCCACAGTGTGACGGGACTGCTGGAAGGATTAAGAATGGTAAGCCCCAGGGAAGGATGGGAGAGTGGCTTTCCTTTGCATTTAGGAAAAACGAAGAGATGGGTGAAGACAAGAGGATTCTGTCCTGAAGAAACTAAGAGAGAGCAGGCGCTCAAGATGGTTTTGAATGTCTGAGCGAAATGAGTATCTGTGAACCAAAGTCTTTTTCATGACTATACCTCACTTAAATTTTTTTTAAATTGTGGTAAATGTACAAAACATAACATTTGCAATGTCAACCATTTTAAAGGGTTTGTTTCTATGGCATTAAGCACATTGGCCTCATTGTGCAGACATCATCACTATCCATCTCCAAAACGCTTTTCATATTCTCACACTGAACCTCTGTGCCCATGAAACACTGACCCCCACATGTCCTCCCCACAGCCTGTGGAAACCACCATTCTACTTTCTGTTTCTACAAGTTTGCCTACTGCAGGAATTTCATATAAATGGAATCATGCAATATTCCATTGTCCTTCTGTGACTGGCTTCTTTCACTTAACAAAATGTCCAGGGTTCATCCATGTGCCAGAATCTCCTTCCTTTGCAAGGCTGAATAGTATTCCATTGTACGGAGAGACCTCAATTTGTTTTTCCATCTGTCAGTGGACCCTTGGCTTGCTCTCACCTTTTGGCTTTGTGAATAACTCTGCTGTGAACATGCGTGTGCGACTATCTCTTCCAACTCCCACGTTCACATCTTCTGGGTGTATATCCTGAAGCAGAATTACTGGATCAGATGATAATTCCATGTTTAAGTTTCCATGCTGTTTTCCACCAACTGCTGCACCACCTTACATCCCCATCAGCAAAGCACAGTGTTCTAATTTTTCCACATCTCAACAACACTGGTTATTTTATTTCTTCCTCTTAAAAAAATGATAACCATCCCAATGGGTGTGAAGTGGTATCTCAGTGTGGTTTTGCTCTGTGTTTCCCGAATGCTTAGTGATTGTTGAGCTCATTGCACGTGCTCATTGCACATGTGTCTGCCTTCTTTGGAGGGATGTCTATTCAAGTCCTTTGTCCATTTTCCAATTGGGTTGTTGGTGTTTTGCTGGTGAGTTGTAGGAATTCTTTATATACACTGGATATTGATCCCTTATCCAATACGTGATCTGCAAATGTTCTCTCCCATTCCATGAGTTGCCTTTTCACTCTGTTAATTGTGTCCTTTGATGCACACACATTTTTGATTTTGATGAAGGCCAGTGTATCTCTTCTTTCTTTTGTTGCCCATGCTTTAGGTGTCCTATCTAAGAAATTCTCAGCAGATACAAGGTCATAAAGCTTTCCTCTGACATTTTCTCTTAGGAACTTTATAGTTTTAGTTCTTACATTTAGGTTTTTGGTCAACTTTGAGTTAATTCTTTTAAAATTGGGAAACATAGCATGGATTTATTTGTTATCCCTGCACAGGGACATGTTAGTCCCCTCTGTATAGTTGCAATTTTAGTATACACCCTGCCAAAACAAGGGTTGAAACACAGTCTCTGGAGAAAATACATTACCATAAGCATATGAAAATAAAACTCTTTACAACGCACTTATAATAAGTGTTCTCAATTTCGGGCATTCATTTACTTATCCTGGACCCACCAGATGTGCTGTTATTATTTAAGCATTCGTCTGCCGCCTGCATGCCCCGTGAAGCCTTTCCTTAAGGTTCTGAGACCCTGACTCTCACACAGTTCTCTCCATGTTGGCTGATGTCTTTCCCTCTCTCAGTGCCGAGCCAGTGGGAGCCCAGCAAGACTTTTAGGTCCTCTTGTCAATTTTTCACAATCTGTACATGGATGCTGTGACATGGACATATTTCAAAGAGTTTGGATATTGATTTAAAACAAGGGGGATTGGTTTGAAAACCTGTACGTGGAGATTCTAGATGCCCAGATACTTTCTCCCACCCCCTGAAGAAACAAAGGGTTAATTCTTTGGAGAAACTAAACCAGGGAGGCTCTGGACTCAGACACACTGTGAAGGGATGAGGCTCTGGATGAGCAAGAACACCATGAGTGTCAGCAGATCAGATTTCGAGGTACCCCCACCCCTACCACTGCCCCCACCCCTTCCTCCCATCCTGCTCCCAGAACACCTGCTTCTAGGCATACACCCTCCCCTACCCCTGCCCCTGACAAGAAACAGGAGGGCTTTACCCTGGAGAGACTGAACTCTACCAAAGAAAAGACCTACAGGTACTGACATTTGGGAAGGGGGGTCTCCCTATGCAATCACACTCCATCAAGTTCAACTGGCAACAATCCCTGACCAGAGTTTCCAACGCCTTCCCCAGCTTCCAACCTGCTTTCTCATGCCTCACACTTAAATAAGAAAGGGTGGTGAACGATACACGAACATACTTGAGGAAGGCTTCCAACAAGGAAAATAGGCTAAAATAATACACAGCTAAAAGAACCTGGGATAGGGGCACCTGGGTGGCTCAGTCAGTTAAGCATCTGCTTTTATTTATTTATTTATTTTAAAGATTTTATTTATTTGACACAGAGAGAGGGAACACAAGTAGGGGGAGCGGGAGAGGGAGAAGCAGGCTGTCACAGAGCATGGAGCCCGACGCGGGGCTCGATCCCAGGACCCCAGGATCATGACCTGAGCAGAAGGCAGACGCCTAATGACTGAGCCACCCAGGTGCCCCAGCTTTTAGCTCAGGTAATGATCTCAGGGTCCTGGGATTGAGCCCTACATCAGGTTCTCTGTTCAGTGAGGAGTCTGCTTCTCCCTCTCACTCTCCTCTGTGCTCTCTCTCTCTCCCTCTCAAATAAATATTAATAAATAAATTCTTTTTTTAAAAAAAGAACATGGGATAGAGACCATACAGGGAGGGAAAATATTCTTAACATTGTAGTATTCTCAGAAAGAGAAGAAAAGATATTGCATTCATGGTAAAAAGAATGCTATAAAAGGAACAACTGGAGAACAGTAAAGAGTTTATAGGAATTAAAATAAAGTATTAAAAATTATAAAAGTCAACAGGGAGTTTGAAGAATAAAATTGAAAAAAATCTCCCAGAAAGTAGAACAAAAATACAAATATATCAAAAGGAGAGAAAAGATAAGAAAATATGAAGATTAATTTAGCATAGAATAAAAAAGTAGCTGAAGTTAAGAAATTATCAAAGAAATAATACAGAAAAATATCCCAGAACTGAAACATATAAATCTGCACGCTGAGTGACCCACCACGTCTGGGACAATGAACTTAAACAGACCAAGGCAGATCACTATGAAATATATTATCAGCGAGGATCCAGAAAAGAGCCCAAGAGTTCCCGGAGAAGAAAAGAGGTCACAAACAAAGCAAAGACAACAAGAGAGCTTCATCGGACACTAGAAGATAGCAGAGTGGAGTGTCCAAAATTCAGATGAAAAATGATTTTCAACCTGGAATTCTGTATTCATTGCCAATATTATGGAGGGAGGAACAAAGATATTTTTAGACAAACACAATCTCAAGACGTGGACCTCCCAGGTGCCCTTTGCCAGGAAGCTACTAGGCTGTGCTCTGTCGAAATGAAGGAGTAAACCAGGAAAAAGTGAAGCATGAGACAGTGGGGGCCGTGAAGGGATGTCCCGGAAGGACGGTGATAGGACCCAGGCCATCAAGCACACAGCAGGTGCAGCCCGTCCAGGAGGAGCAGAGCTGAGCATGGTGGGACAGAGGGTTCAGATGGAGAAGACATGGGTGGAGCTGACAGACTGCTTTCAAACACATTTTGGATAAATTTGGAAACTGTGTTGTCAGCTCTGGGACAGATCTGTTAGGGCGTCTGGTGCAAAAATGTAAGAGCCAAAAAACGAAGGTACAACTAAGTTATAAGCACATGATAAAATAAGACTAATATTAATTGCAGGGAAAATAAAAGTTGTACAAGGGAAAAAAGAAGTGGAATCCAGATACCCTATTTGGCTCAGGACCAAATAACACAAATGGCAGTGTTTCCCCTGATAACGGCGATTGCAACACGCTGAGCTGGCAGGGCATGCAGAGCGTGTGAATGGCAGCAACATCAGCCCCCAGCTCCGTAACAGGAACTCAGTGGATGATGTCTAAACAAAGAAATCATCAGGAAATAGCAGTATATTATTTGGTAAAAGGGAAATAAGTAGCTAAAAAGCAGAAATAAGAAGCTTGGAAATGGTCATTTCTTGGAAGCAAGACATTTGTTCTAAGAAATTCAGTTTTGTTTGATTTTTTTTAATGATAGTATACAGTTTGGGGTGATCTTTTGACTTATCTATACTTCTCAGAATTTCAATGTGCTCACATGCAGGGTCCCTGCTAATTTATAAAATCCCCCATGTGTACGGTAAGAAAAGGTGCCCCTTTGGGGCAGAGCAGCCCCAGGCCAGCAAGGGGCAGGATAGGGTGGATTTCAGCCCTATCTGCCACCTTACCAGGGGCAACTTACACAGAACACACTGGGGACCACACAGCAGCCCTGCTCTAAAAAGTATGCACTGCTATGAAAGTAGTGTAAAGATACAAAAAGGCATAAAAAACAGGACCAAAAAAAAGCCCCTATCTGAAATTCTCCTAAAATCAAGCCTCGTGTCCTAAATGCCCTGTTATTTCTAAACTTCTTGTTTGAACGTGAATGCCAATAATAAACAATACACAATGACTGAAATTAACATCAATCAATTTAACACTCTGAGAAGTGCTCTAAAATAATATGGGGTTTGGCTGACCTGGATAAACAGTCATCCTCACGAAGGAAGGCCTGGCTAGGCATTTTAGGTGGTTTTTAGATCACTGAACCAATAACTGGATGTGATTGCTAAGATGTCAGGCATTGTCGTGGATGAGTAAAATGTAAGTCAAGTCTCAAGAATTGGAAGAAGGTCCCAACCGCCATCTTCTCTGGCTGGGCCATTTATGTAGTAATGTTCTTAGTTCCAGGGTCTACGGAGGTCACTGACTGTGCTCACCCACTGTCTTGGAAAGGGCAAAGAAACCACACAGAACGTATGTATGGTTGTCTGTAAATAGTCTTAGAAATTAAGAATGTCATACAAAACAGTAGTATCTTAGACTTTTTTTTCAAAGTAGAGGGTTAAAAAGAGTTAAATGGACAGAGATTGACCGGATGGAAAGAAGGACTCTGGAATTCCAATAGAGCTATTTAGAGATAACATGCGTGTCGCCTTGCGCAGTTGGGATGAGAACCCGGCCTCTGTGGAGCAGGCCGGGAGGGCCAGGTTGAAGGGCTTTCTCGCTCTGACTGAGACTGGCTTCCAGTGTGAAGTGTTTTTGACTTACTGCCTTTCATCACTTCCCCTGAACCTTGAGCCAGGGAAGTATACTTCAAAAATATTTGATTTGGGTGTTCAGTAAGGAATGATTTCATCCCCAATCCAATCATTACTTCTTAACTTGAAAACACTTTTTATTCGCTTCAAGGTAAATGACACTTGGGGTATGAATGAAGACCCAGGAGAGTTTCCTCAGAAGAATGCTAGGCTTGAACTGTCCAACTGCCAGGAGAGAGAGCACATTGTCATCCGGACTTCCTGTCCGCGCTGTAAGTGCCCCTTACAGGCTCTGACATCATAAGTGCTTCCAGATTCCATCAGTGATCCACAATGAATTAAAAAGCGATAGAATCCAGGTGCTTTTGCTGGTAAACAGTTACTGTGTAGGAAAAGTAGACAGAACAAGGATAGTCATTGACTTCCCTGTGACATTCATTCACATCCGAGAGAGCTCTCTGCGCCTTTGGTTCCGGCAGGCAAGCTCTGCCCACTGCACACCCGCTGGTTTGCACACATCACCCATCTCCTGTCATTGTGCCCTCTTCTTTTTAATTAACTCACTGATTATAATGTCTTAAATGGCATAAAGTGAAGACAGCCTATACAAAAGATGCCAATATATAAATTAAGGGAAGCTACGTCTCTAATAAAACTCCCAAAGAGGCTGAAAATTTCCTCTGAGAACTACTTCCTACACTCTTGCCTCAGCTAGCTATAAATCCTTGGTGCTGAAATGACACATTTCATGGCCTTTCACTATTTTGTAGATCTAGGGGTTCCAAAGTAATTTCTTAGAGGAGCACTAAACCACAAATTTGTGTATGTGATCAGATACATTTTCCCCCCAAAGTTTTCAAGTGGTATGGAATTATTTACATGGTTATGTCAGATAATTTCAGCTGATTAATTTCATCTTGACATTAGATAAACTTCACGGAAATCTATTTCTGAGGCATGTCCAGTGCTGTCATATGAAGTAAACATGATGGGTTTCCTTTGCCATGGTCCTCATTTTCAGTGGGAAGCAGAAGGTGGCTTTTCTTTAACCTAATGCTGCTCTGATTGCTTATAACTATGAAACTAGTATTAATATTAACTCCTAGGCGCCTGGGTGGCTCAGTTGGTTGAGCGACTGCCTTCAGCTCAGGTCATGATCCTGGAGTCCCGGGATCGAGTCCCGCATCGGGCTCCCTGCTCGGCAGGGAGTCTGCTTCTCCCTCTGACCCTCCCCCCTCTCATGTGCTCTCTCTCTCATTCTGTCTCTCAAATAAATAAATAAAAATAAAATCTTAAAAAAAAAATATTAACTCCTATTCATCCCAGAACAATGCCAGGCAAGGTAAGACCCTTGTGAAGCCTAGTATATACAAAGTTCAGAGTCTCTACTTCTACTGAGCACCTCAAAAACGCAGAGCTAACAGCAGGCCGCCCCTTCGCAGGTCCTGAGACATGGTCTCCTGATCTTATGAATCCTTTCATAAAACTTCTTCCAAAATAAATAAATATATTTTTTGCACCCAGAAGCTTACTTTGAACTGCAGTTTTGTTTGAATTCAACATAATTCCTCTTGATTCAATATAACGCAAGTGTAAACACAGCCTGATTAGAGAACACAACCTCTGCTCTGGAGAATAAAGCGAATGATTAGCCCTCACCCCCAGACCTCTGGTTATCCCCAGTCCAGCGGGGGCCTGAGACCAACACACATTTAACCACTTCAAAGCCGGCGGCGAGAGCCGAGGTCCAGGTCCCAGGCAGCCAGCCCTGGTTCAGAGGAGGTGAGTGTCCCCCGCCAAGGCTGTGGAACTCTGACCTGGGTTGCAATTATAATTCTGAGATCTACTCCAGAGAATCTCCAATTAATTCCTGTGTCTCCTGTGCCCACTTCTGCCCTTGCCTTCCCCCTCACTTCTTTTCTTAGGAGACACGGGGGATGCTTGCTACCTGGTGTACAAAGATCTCTGTGTCCTTGAAATTTAAAATGTGACCTAGCCTACAAAAATAGGGAGGTTTCATTGTCATTTTTCACTTGACCGTCCAGTTTCTCGCACCCAGTGCGGGGACTTGCTCCCCACTCCGGATGGCAGGGACAGGAAGCAGTAATGGGACACCAGCTCTTTTCTGTCCCGCTCCAAAGCCCCCGTGGGGCCGCGTGAATTCGGAACCCCGCAGGGCTCAAAGTAGAGCATATTTTGCTGCCGTTGTTAACAATCCTATGCTTTAAATTCCATACTTTAAAAACAGCAGAGAGATGAATAACCCTTCGCCTTTTCCAGAGAAGTAGGTAGGACATGAATTTTAACTATCTCATTTTGAGCTTTGTTTACAACATAAATGCTGTTTCTGATTAGCTGCCTCAAATTGGTTACTTAAACATTTTAAGCCAATTTTGAGGGTGTGGGAACAACCAAGGAATAATATAAAGGTTTGGTTATTTCTTTATTTTCCCTTGGAGGTCCGTCTATGAATTTTATTCAAATAATAGAATCTCTCTGTGAGATGCTGAAAAAAAAAAAAAAGAAAAAAGAACTTTATTTCACTGAGGACTGCATGCCATGAATTATGTAAGCGATTCCAGAAGAAGGGCCATTCATGTTTTCCGGCATGTGCCATAGGCTTCAAGGACAAGCATGGAGCTCAACAAAATTAAGATGAGAGCACTGTTGATTGTTAGTCAGCCACGATGGTAAGGGACCTTCGTCTGTGTGCCGACGGGGCTTCCCATCAGGAAGAGGAAGGCTGGGAAGCTGCCAGATACTCATATGCAAAATCAGGGACTTTACTTAAAATTGCAAAATCACAATAAGGCAGTAAATATCACCTAGTCGAATCTCCCCAGGGCTCAGAATTCACATCTATAAAATGAGTTTATAAAATCTGTCCTGTTCTCCTCAAGGCCGCTTTTGAGATGGAGTGTCACAGACATGAGGTACAAGCAGGGGAAGACGAGGGGACAGAGAGATGCACAGCCCGTGATCACTCCTGTTACCACCACTCCCATGGCGGTGGAGCCACAGTAGACAGCGAGACCACTGGAAAAGACTGGCAAAAGCTCCGGCTTGCCATCTTGCCTTGGCTAGCAGGAGATTAGAAGCACTCCTCTCTGAAGTCCTTGGGAGACCCTCGGAGTCCTAGGGAGACCCTCGGAGTCCTAGGCTTTGCATACTCCAAGTGCAATGTCCACGTTGCTTTTATCATGCTCAGCTCGTCCTCATTGTTCTTCTAAGATATGTTTACAAGGGTAATTACCAGAAGTTTGCTCATGTTTCCACACATGAGGTTGACTTGTACCACCAATAACCAAGAAGGAGAAATGCAGGTTTTGTCACAGGATGCAGGATGGCCGGCTGTCGGGGGCTGCAGATTATCACGCAGACAATACTGCATCGGCCGTCTTTCCCACCAAAGCAGATGCGGGTTCGTTCTCCAGGGACGCAGAGGACCAAGACGTGGCGGGCTATTCGTGAAAGAAGATTTCCTCGTGGTGAGTAATTTTCAGAATTCAGGAGACTTGGCCGTCAGACGTGAGGACTCAGTTAGTGTCCCTGAAAGTATGCGGCTGTTTCTTGGCTCTCGTTCTTCGTAAAGTGGTTGTTGCCTTTTGGACTCACTAGAAAAATCAACCATTTTCACTTTTCACTTATCCCTTCTTGCTGCTGCATGACCCGAGGCCTCCCCGGCACCCACTGCCTTCTGTCCCCCTGCCCCCGTGACACATGCTGCGGGAGTTGAGTTAGACCAGAACGATCCACTTTCTTCAGACGCATCCACTCATTGCTGAGAGAATATGGTCTTAGAAATAACAGCTCTGTTTCTACTTGATCTAGTACAGATGAGTATATAACATATGCATTACTGTGCACATGCAAGGCAGGGGAAGGGAGAGCCAAGGAGACACACAGCTGATAAGATAGATTCCTGAGTTTCAAAGAGCTGAGACCACTCATCCCACCAGAACAGTCGCGCTCGGCGACATCCCAGCTCTTGGAGGAAGAAAGGAAGGAAGAACACAGGGACTCCAGCCACTCTCTGTTCTCTGAAGCAATCACACAAACAAATTGAGAAATATTTTATGGAACTGTAAAACACTATCAGGTTAGGAAAAATGAACATCCCCCCCCTCCTCGGGGAAAAGAATTCTCCTCCACGGTTAGATAGAAATCTTAAGAATTTTATATTAGTAATCAACCTAGCTGGCCTTATAAGTGAGCAAAATAGAGGATTGCCCAGATGATGTAATTCAAGCAATGTCAGCAAAAACTCAAAGGGATGAACACGGGGCTGAGTATGAGGGGAAATAGGGTGGGAGGAGGGTTGCAAACAGTCAGTGGTTCCAAGTTTGAATGCGATTCGGGCCAGTCACTTTTGCTGGTTCATTTGTAAGGGCCGGGGGGTTGGGGGGCCCTGTGGTCAGACCCCACCCAGCCCTGAGAATCAGCTTCTCTCTGCCTCCCACCATCAGGGTGTAGAGTAACACAGGAAGTCCCTTGCTGAGCTAAGCATGTAGTACAGTATTTTATAAGAGTTACCTACTAAAGGCAAACAAGCTGACATTTCCTTTTGGGGAAAAAATTCTCCACTTCACTTGTGACCCAACTGGAGATTATAGAGAAGCCCAAGTGTATTCCAAACCAATAAAACAAAAAATAACCCCACGGGCAGATGGGCAAGTCTGGGGAGAATGAAATATAATGCACAATTGTGTGGATGGATAGTCCAAATGGAGAGTTTTCTCCTGGAGGCACAGGAGGGGAGAGTGTCTGGAGGCATTTCTGTCCCTCCTTCCCTCCCCCCAACCCCAGCCTCAGAGCAGTCAGACTCCGTGCTGCGTGCCCGGCCCCCGACAGGGAACATTCTCCCAGCTGTGATGACCTCACGCCAGACCCCACCGTGGAGGAGCCGAGGGCTGACTTCACACAGAGCCCAGGCCACACGAGCTCAGTGACTAACGCAGAGGGGAGTTCTTGGGAATTGACTTGACTTTCCTTCTCAGAATCACAGACTGCAGTTGTAGCCAAATTGTGCTGAATCTTGTGGCATGGCTCTTACTCAGGAGCCCTCACTGGAAGTCAGCGTGCAGGTCTTGTCCGAGAAACCAAAACCCGTGAATCATGTGGACCCAAGCTTGCTGAAGGCCAGGGGCCTTTCCAGGAACCCAGGGAATTTTTAAGAGACAATTCTAGCTGCCTATTTTCCCTTCCAACCTGTGCCTACAAGGGTTCAGGGTTTGGGAAGGACAGGAAGCTGACCCCACATTGACAGGCAGCCATGGGAGTGTCCCATGAGTGGGCCAACTCCCTGCCTACTTTCCTCAGGCTGAGGCCTTGGTGCTGTAGTCAAGAACCCAAAATGTTTATGGAAATTTGGGGGGAAGCAATAAGAGGAAGATGGTCAGAAGATCAAAAATCATAAAAGAAATGAGTACATCATTTGCTTTCTTGTCCAATCACTTGATTCACTGCAAGGAAAAGTCCTAGTATGTTTGTTTATATAATGAAACATAACTTGAATAATCCATGTTTCCAGAGAAAAATGAAGACTTTATTTTTGTCCAGCTGCTTTTCATCTTATGCTGCTGAAAAGACCCAAATTCAACGCTGCTTTGTGAGTTTGCAAAAGGGAAGAAGAGAAAGGGCTTTAATTTTTTTTTCTCAGACAGACAGCTAGGGCTTGGTCTTTAGCAGTATGCTAGTCAAAAATCCAACGGTGCAAGGGACACCTCGCCACCCCAACACACGTACACTTTGTATGATAGTGACAATGCAGGGCGGGCGGCAGGAATTCTGCGTGCCCGCGATTTCTCCCCTGGCAGAGCCTCCGAAAGCCTGCGCAGCAGCTGAGACTCTTTCCTGGTGTGTCCCCCCAGAACCAAATCGGCACTCTCATTAGGTCAGCTCTTCGTTTATGCACCCTCACAGCAGCTTCTGGGGCGAAACAAGAAACGTTCAGATCGAGGCGCGGGAGAGGAGGACACCGACGTAAGTCCGTTCCTAAGACTGCGGCCAACCCTCCCTCCGGGAGCGACACGTGGGTGCCTGGCACCGGCCCCAAACACAGACCGGCTTTTCTGCTTGCCAGAAATAATACACATTTTGAGAAATGGGACGGTTTGAAGACAAAGATCTGTTTGCAACTCCAACACGCCGGTTTTCACCGTGCAAAACCTGCCCCCAAGATAGTAACAGGATAATGCCTGGGAGCGCTGAAGGGTTGGGATGTTGCAATGATACCATTTTTAAGCAAAATGCACTTGTAAGCCACCCAGAGTGTAGGTAGGATACACGAGAGCATAAAATAGCGTGGATAACACAGCAGGGGATGGTGGCCTTGGCTTCAGACAGACTATGTACCACAACCAAAGCCACTGACGTCCTCACAGGAAATTTAAACCAGTTCTCGGGCCAAAGAGAACACATCTCTAGGCCATGAGTTGGCCCCTGAGCCCTTCGTGTTTTCAGACTCTGCTTTCTCTATTAGCTAATTTATATTATGTAAGAGTTATAGACATTTCATATAAAAGAATTGTCATTTGGGATGAAGCTGATTAGGGAGAGATTAGGAAAAAATGGGTGTATTTAAAGCAATGAAAATTCAATTTCAGTGAAATTAAATATCAACCTTCTTCAGATGGAAAATCCCAAAAATATAGCAGAGATATTTTCATCCTGATTTTATTCTCTTAACTTACAGACGTGTAAAGTTAGTTATCTTTTCTATAAAGTTACAGAAAAGATAAAAGAAAACATCAGAATATTTGGATGAATTACTGGAAGTAATCTCAGATATGGAGAGTTAGAAATCTATCCTAAAAAATGATTAAATGGGAAGACATTTAAAGATAAATAAAGATAATAAAATAATAAACAATCACCACGTGTTTCTACCCTGGGGTGGGAGGTAGGAACAAATAGTTACCTAACTTGAGAGCTCAGACAGGTGACCAGGAGGCCCAACCACGTGGATCCAAAGTCCCTGTGGACCACTATATTAATAAACCTTTGACTTAGATGTTTTAAAACCATATGCTCAGCAAGGCCTATAGTAGTGATTACTAGTAGTGATTACTTTAAAAAGGTGAGCCTTGGGGTACCTGGGTGGCTCAGTCAGTTAAGCGTCTGCCTTCGGCTCAGGTCATGATCCCAGGGTCCTGGGATCCAATCCTGCATTGGCTCCTTGCTCATCAGGGAGCCTGCTTCTCCCTCTCCCTCTGCCCCTCCCCCTGCTTGTGCTCTCTTGCTCTCAAATAAATAAATAAAATCTTTAAAAAGAAAAAGTGAGCCTTTTAAAACAATTATGAAGGGTGGAGCAAGTATTGACTTGTAAGTCATTGTAAGTCCTCTTATCTGTTCTCAAATAACCATACCTGCTGTGGACCTTTAGACAAAAAAAGAAGAAAGAAAGAAAAAAAAAAAATGCCCAGCTTACTTTAAAGGGCAAATGAGACTAGCTTCAGACTTCCTGGTAAACCACAAGCCAGAGGATGGTGGGCATATTTCTGTTGTGATAGAAGAATGATATGCAGCCAAGCTGTCTTTTGAAGGCAACCAATAGACTTATATATATATATATAAAACTTTTATATATATGTAAATGAATATATGAAAGTCATATATGTATGCATGTTTTCTTTTTTCTTTTTTTTCTTTTTTTAAGATTTTATTTATTTATTTGACAGACACAGCGAGAGAGGGAACACAAGCAGGGTGAGGGGCAGAGGGAGAAGCAGGCTCCCCGCCGAGCAGGGAGCCCGATGCGGGGCTCGATCCCAGGACCCCGGGATCATGACCTGAGCCGAAGGCAGTCGCCCAACCGACTGAGCCACCCAGGCGCCCCTGTATGCATGTTTTCAATAAACGTGCCACCTGTATGTATTTCTTGAAAAAATTTACTACAAGATGCATTCCAATTACAAGATGACCAAAAAAAGCAAGCCCACCCAGAAATCAAGACTGGGTAAAAAAAAAAAACGGGCAGAAAATCCTGAGACAAGTAAACAGAGCCGTGGGGGTGTTTGAACAGAGCCATGCAGGGAATGAAGGAGGGCCAGGTGAGTTTCTGGGGCAGAGGGCTGGGGCAGAGGCATCAAGAATAAAGTTCCCGAGGCGAGAGTGTGCCTGGTGTGATGGACGGATCGAGAAGGCAAGTGTGGCGGGAATTTGCAGAGAGAAGGACTCCGGGGTTTTGCATGAATAACTGCGGGCAGGGAAAATGAACATGCTGCCATCAATATGTTATTAACCTGATGAAAAGGAAACCTAATGGTCACTTTAAAACAGTAACAGCTAACCAATAAAAATGTCATGTGGGATCAAAACTTGAGTGTGTCTTAGATTTCATTATTTGAACTCTGTTAAGCTTTATTGATCCAGGAAATACTGCGGAGCCCTGAAGTGCCCAAGCTCTGAAGCAAAACTTCCAGCTTGAATCCTGGCTTTGCCCCTGTTCATCGTGTAGTCATGGGCGCCTTCCCCAACCTTCCTGTGCCTCAGTTTCCCAATGTGCCACGTGGGAAACTGCGTGATGTCACTGTGAGGGTGGTCTGCGTGCAGGCATGAACATGTAGTAGCACGTCCAGTACACAGGACGTGCTCAAGGAGACTCAGTTCTCATCTTCACAAACGGGAAATACACAGAAAACTCAGTGTTTTATATGAAGTCTTTGCCTGGCATCAAGAGTCAGGGGAAGTGGTAGCCAGGAAGGATGCCTCTGTGTTTTTGGTGAAACTGTTATTGAAGACGTGACCATGGTGTTTAGATTTCTTTATGTGAAACTTACAAAATTAACCTTCCTGGTTTTAGTTTTGGCATGGAATATTAGTGTCTGTTATCACAAAATTACAGTGTACCAGCCCTAGTGCAGGATGGACTGCATAGTAAATACCCTTCCACTTCGGATGAATTAACTCACCCTGTCCTCTCGTTCGCTGTGGGTATCCATGAACGTAAAGGTGAATAGTTTACTCCATGAAGCAACTAGACGTGGCTTTCTGACAAGAACTACCTTATGGCATCTCCCCCACCCCTTGCTTTACTATATAGGTTTTTCATGGTTTAAGCCAACCCAAAATGACACTCTGACAGTCTTTCATATTTTGACAACTCTCTCTCTCTTTTTTTAGAGAAAGAGCACACAGGGGTTGAGGGTGTGAGGAGGGGCAGAGGTAGAGGGAAAGAGAGAATCTCAAGCAGACTCTGCACCACCACGGACCCAGACACAGGGATTGATCTCATGATCCTGAGATCACGACCTGAGCGGAAATCAAGAGTCAGATGCTCAACCGACTGAGCCACCCAGTGGCCCCTTGATAGCTCTCTTAAGGAGTCTGTTGGTATATTGGCTCTTAGGTCCCTGGTTCCCACTGACAGTTCTCTGGGATGCCAGGTCCTTGTCTGGATGATTAACTACCACCAGCTCCAAATTCCAAAGGTTCTCATTGCCCACGAAGGCTGCATTGTTCCAGAAATGGCATGCCCCCCACGTGCCCCACACACTGTCGCTCAGTGCTACAGATGCTCTGGTTTCTTTCCCACTACCCGAATCCTCGCGAGCCCTGTTCTCGTCCTGCGGAAAACCTCCCCAGCCATGCCCCGCCAACACGTGAGATATAAAACAGGATCAGGCAAGAAGCTATCGTATGAAACCTCTTCCTTGAAGAATATCCAGGATGGTTATTTATTTTGTTATTTATCATTTTAGGTTAGAAACAGCTTCCTTGGACTGGGATGAAGGGGAGGGTTTCTTCCGGTTTTTCTGGTTGCACTTGTGTGAATTCATTCATGGTATAATCCATATCCTGTTTTCAGCATGGTTGCGTTGGGCTAGCTGGTCCTCATTTTCCATTAAACAGACTTTTCTACTAGCAAACTAGCTTCCACACTGTGCAAAGGTGTTGTCAGGATAAATGGCAATGTCTATAAAGTGCTTGGAGTTCTCTGAATAAAAAGCACAGAAGAATAGAGCATTAGCACGCTATTATTCTCATAAAGAGTGGGAGGAATTGCAAAGAGAAATCATGTCAAAGACGTAAGGAAACTTAAAAGTCTGAGACTTTAAAAGGCTGGGATTATTAAAACACCGGTTGTTTGACAGGAGAAAATTAAACTGTTCTCCCATCTCAAAAACTATAATGCCACTTTCTCATTACTTACTGTACCCCACCACCTCTTCCTCCTGCACCAAGCTTTCACAGAAGTCAAGAACACTCCATATATGAAAAATTATTCTACCACTATACCATATAATGACAATCCAGTCTAGGAGGAAGAAGAACTATGCCCTTTTGTCAATAGCAGCACCTACAATTATAGTTATATGTAGGATCCCAAATGCAACACCCATGTGCCCAGGCAATTTTAAATTTCTGTTCATGGATATGGCATGAGGTTGTGGGTCCATGCAAGTCGAGGAGATGGACCTGAGCTATCAGCTTAAAACAAGGACTCTTCATGGGCTACATCCTCATGGAAGAAGCAAACTGGAAGGATTGATCTGCTGGAAAAGAGAATGTAAGGACCACATTTCTCCCTGGTCTCTTGGTGAAAAGAAAGGTCCCTGAGAAATAAAAATGTGATACATGCACGCAGTATGGATTTGTCACCTAAGATTATATAGTGTGTGCTGTGGGAACCCACATGCTGGGGAAGAAGCCTGAGGCTGGGCCTTTGGGAGGTGATACTCCTGGGACACCTTCCAGAAACTAAAGCAAGTCCCTCTGGAAGGATATTGCCACCACCTAAGCCACACTCACTTCCTGCAGAAAAAAAATGTCAGAGTGCAACCAACAGAAGAGGTGAGGAGGGGAAATTTGCATGGTGGAGACTCTGTTTGCACAACCAACTCAGAGATCAGCACTCCCCTGAATTTCAGAAACTAGAACAAGAAAAAAGCTGTATAGCTATTTGAAATTCTTAGAAAAGGATTCAGAACCGCAATCAAAAAATAAAATATTATGAGGAAAGGGAAATCTGAGGCAGATTTGGGAAAGAACCAAATAATAGCTTCTAGAAATGAAAATATAGTCACTGAACATAAACAGAGGAACACGCAGCCTATTGGATGAAGTGTATGGGAGCAAACGGGTGAACCAGGAGGTAGAGGGGAGGGTTACCTAGAACGCAGCGAGCTCCATGAGCTAGGAAAGAGGAGAGGGATGGGGCAGGATGCGAAGCACAGAAGGGGAGCGTCCAGCATGTCCTGCATCGCAGCACTGGAAGGAGAAAACAAAGAGAAAGCCAGAGAAGGTGTTTTCAGAGATAACAGTAGAGAATTCTCAAGACTGTTGAAAGCAGGAGTTCTCAGATTAGCAAAGCATGAGAGTTCTAAGCAGGATAAATAGCCATGTGCTGGAGTTCTGTATCAGTCAGGGTTCTCCAGAGAAACCAAGTCAAGAGGAGATACATCTATGTATACAGAGAGAGGCCCTATGACAAGAAACTGGCCCATCTGATTATGGAAGTCGGCAAGTCCCAAATATGCAGAAATGATGTCCCAGTTGGAGCACAGAGTGGAAGCTGCCAGAGAAGCAAGAGAAGAGCGGGTGGGCCAGCTTAAAGGCCACCCAGCAGGAGAACTCTCACTCAGAGGAGGGTCAGTCTCTTGTTCCAGTCAAGCCTTCCACAGACGGGAGGATGAGGCCCACCCAAACTGGGGAGGGCAATCTGATTTGCTCAGTCTACTGACTTAGTGTCACTCTCATCCCAAAATACCCTCACAGACACACCTGGGACCATCTTTGACTACCTGGGGACCCAGTGGCCCCGTCAGATCATCACATAAAATTAACCATCATGGATTCCTTGTTAGTGAAATTACAGAGCACCAAAGACAAAAGAAGAAATTCACAATAACCAGAGAAGGAAGACCCTTGACCTAACAAGGAATGAGACATGGGCCTACAGGGCCTTCTTCGCAGATCAGAAGGTATTCACGTAATGTCTTCAGAGTGAAAAATAAGTGTTGATATAGAATTTCTTAATCTCATTCAAGAGTGAAGGACAAAGTGAAGATTATCACAGGGAGTCAAGGACTAAGAGCATGGGCATCCTGTAGGTCAGGATGTCGGAAACCTAACTCGGAAAGAGTGGGGGTCAGGGTAATAGCAGCAAACCCGTGAGCAAATCCAAGGAAAATGGCAGCGATGGCGTATCCGAAAAAGAATCACTGAAGCATGGTTATTACTCCTGCTTTATCATTATAGTTGGTATCATTATTATAATCATGGTTAGCTAAAACAAAACCAAGTAGTATTCTATATTTATTAGGCAGATACAAATTCAAAAGTCTGACAAACCCAAATGTTGACAAAGATCAGATCATCAGAAACTGTTGGTGGAAGTTGGAACTGATACGATGAATTTCAAGAGTACTTAGCAGTAAGTAGTAAAGTTCAATATAAGCATATCCTATTACTAGCAGTTCTACTCCATGGACGGTACATTTTTTTTTAAAGTGTCATCTTACAACATTTAAAAGTATGCATAGCAATATTACGTATTACAAAGGAATATATACACGCATAGTAAAAGTTTTTACAAGTTTTAAAATCATCTTAAAAGCATGTGAATAAAAGCTGCTAAATTTAGATTAGTCATTTCTTGTGGAGAGGGAGGGAAGGAAATGGGATTGGTGACGGGTACACAGAAAGATTTATTTATACCTGTAATGATTCACTTTTTGAAAAAATTCTACAGAGCATGACTTCTAAATTTACAAGATCGAAAACCATAGACCAAGGGGTTTTCTTATTTCAATTTTTCTGATATTTCATTTGCAAAAATGACCTACTAAGACCATAAAATGCAGAATGCAGGTAGGTGTTGGCAGCAAGGTGTGGAAGAACAGCAGGATTTAAACTAAGTCACCTGTGTTTTGCTACAGGTCATGACAATCATCACAGCAACTGCCATTTATTTGATGCCCGAGTATTCTATACGCACGATCTTATTTAATGATGACACGTACCCTAGAAGTGTCATTTATCTCCGTTTTAGAGAAGAAAGAACCAAGGCTCAGAGAATTAGCTGACAGACCTGAATGCCTTGAAGCTCGGAACAACTTGTAACTGCTCCTCGGCGCCCTGGCTCAGACGTGCGAGCCGCCCCCTTGCAGCCCTAGGACTGTGATGGTTAATGTCTACCAAGTGCCTCTCTGTTCCAGGCCCTCCCCTGTCTGACGTCACTTAATATTACGACAGCAATTGCACAAATGGGGAGTCGTTACTCCTCTCATGCATAAAGAATGAATCACAAGGTTAAGCAATTTGCCCTTGAGCGGTGGCATCCTGATCCAAACCCAGACCATCTGACGCCAGAACCCACCCACCCACCCATTAGCTCTGTCTGTAGGGCCAAAGCCAGGGGGCCTCCCACAGCAGCAAGACCTGCCACTTGCCTCTGGCTGCCAACTTTATCTTTAAGCTTACTGACGAGACACTGGAATCAAGTGTGTATCTAACCGTGACAGACAGCACAGACCTGACTTAAATCTCGGGCTACTGGCTGGCCCTGGGGTCAGCACGACCCTCCCCAGGACGGGTCCTCTTGTGCACGTGACCGGATCCTAGCTACCTGCCTCGATCTCTGCCTGTGCCGTGCCCTCTGCGGACTCACACACCATGATCCACTGTGGAAGTAGGACTCGGCCCCCACCTGCTTGCGCTGACCGAGACTAAGTTAGGTAATTCACTGTGAGCGTCTAGCTCGTGCAGGGAGGTGTTCAGTCCATGCCTGCCCCGATGTCTCCTTGTCTTTTTATAGAAGAAAGAAAGGTGTTGGGAGTAACCTGTTGCAGAGCTGGGGACCACCAGCCTGGGTCTTAGCTAGCCTTTGTTATTAGTAGAATGAGTTGCTCAGTCATCTCATGAATAGTTACTATGTATCTATTCTGTGCTGGTAACTACTCTAGGCACTTCCGGTAAAGTACCTTCTATTCAAGTGGACTTAGTGTAGAAAGTTCCCAGACCTGTCACTTTTTAAACCCTTTTCACTTTGCAGTAATTTTAGATGTACAGGAGAGTTGCCACAATAGTGGCCAGCGTGTCGCAGTGCTGTTACCTGCTTCGCGACTGTTAACATGTCGGAAAACCACAGCACTGTGATCAAAATGAAGGAAGTTGCACCGGTATGATACTGACCGAACCCCAGGTTCTATGTGGACAGCACACTGTTGCAGTTCTACTGGGAGGACTGTGTGGAAAGTGTTTCTTATGGTTCTTCTTTGATTTATTGGACAAAGGCTGCCTGCGCCTGGACCCTCCGTCTGGGGAATCGAAGCATAAGCACCAGAAGAGACCAGAGTTATCGTTTCAGTTGACATTTGTGAGCCTCCATAAAGTGGATCGGGACGTGCTTCTGCAGGCGGCATGGAGAGCACACGCTGCAGGTCCTCCCTTAGCCCTGCTCTTTCCTCCCCTTCTCCTGAGCTAATACAGTAAACAGCCTCCTAACGCAGACTCATGGACTAAACTGGCATCAATCACAGCCAGTTAAGTGAGAAGTCAGGATTCAAATCAAGATGTTCTGACTCCCTATTTAATCTTCAACAGGAATGTTAGTAAATGGCATTATCTTCATTTTATAGAGGAAAAAATGGAGGGGCATGTGATTACACGCACTTTATTTTTATTTAAATGAGTATTCCATCGAGGACGCTGAACAGGCGGCATCACCTGTGTATATCCACACATAGGCCAATGGAACACGTGGGGAATACGTAACACGAGGGGAATACGTGGGAATAGGTGATTGTGATCTCTGGATAGTGATTTATCACCTCCGGATATTGTCTTTGGGGTAAAATTGAAGGTTCAGGGTAATCTATTTGAAAGGGCTATTTTTTACAATGGTTTTAAAGACCCTAAGACATTAATCCATTACGTATGGATTAAAATAATCCCATGTTTATAGTAGTGATACCTATAGGAAGAAGATTTCTTTTTTAAAAAAAGAGTTTATTTATTTATTTGAGAGACAGAGAGACCATGACCAAGGGAGGGTTGGAGAGAGAGGGACAAGCAGGCTCCCCGCTGAGCAGGGATTCCCAAGTGCTGCCAGATCCCAGGAACCCGGGATCATGAGCTGAGCAGAAGGCAGACGTTCAACTGACTGAGCCCCCCAGGCGTCCCAAGAAAAAGATTTCTAAATTTGTCTAATTCTTATGGTGTCAATACCTTGGAGCAGATGAGGCAGAAAAGCTTGCGTTTTGATATCTACAATAACTAAGAAATGCAGAGTAAAGATTGAGCTAGTTTTTAAACCTTTAAAAAACATTTTTGCACATTGATACCTAATTCCCTTAATTTTAATTTTAGTCCTCCTAGTTTTTCACTGAGTTGATCCATCATCATTTGCTTGAGACTTTCTATAATTATTTCTACTTCCTATAAATATATTTCTTTCTATAAATATATTTTTTAAAGATTTTATGTATTTATTTGACAGAGAGAGAGATAGCAAGAGCAGGAGCACAAGCAGGGGGAGCGGGAGAGGGAGAAGCAGGCTTCCTGCCGAGCAGGGAGCCCAATGTGGGACTCGATCCCAGGACCCTGGGATCATGACCTGAGCCGAAGGCAGACGCTTAACGACTGAGCCACCTAGGTGCCCCCATATCATCTTTTTAAAGAATAATAAAATTCCTGAATTCTGAGACACATCAGGCCCAGGGTTTGGGTACAGAGATTGTGGACCAATATAGCCTTTTTAATATTTCAAGTTACTTATTTTTGTTGTTTCCAATCCTGAGACTCCCAGCTAACAGATACAAATATTTTTATTTAAAGGTGGTATTCTGATTTACAATATCATTAGTCATTTTTCAGGATACCTTTTTCT
Organism: Mirounga leonina; assembly: GCF_011800145.1. Lineage (NCBI taxonomy): Eukaryota > Metazoa > Chordata > Mammalia > Carnivora > Phocidae > Mirounga > Mirounga leonina. Next base: position 8,226,410 of record NW_023270816.1, read on the forward strand.
TTGCAACGTCTCTGGCACTCATTTCATTTTTAAAATAATGTTGGCGAGTTTTAACGGGATTGAAATGATAGCCCTTTGGTGTTTTAATTCAATTTTATTTAGATACTAGCTAATTTAATTTTTCCAAATGATCTATAAAAATAATTTCTTGCATTAAGCACTCAGAGTCGTGGGGAAGTTCATACCACAGTTTCTTTATGTAAAGTGTCCCTGAATTTTCTTTATACATTTACATGCAGTCTTTAATTATTGTTGTGATGTGCTACTTGTCTTCACCATTGCCCCTCACATTTATCACAAGTATTTCTCCATGTTTTTAAATATTTTTAGTTGTATTTTAGTTGTACTGGTTTTCATGGCACAGAATTCAGTTTTCAGCTTTTACTCTGCAATCCCTTAAATTGCTTCGATTATTAGAATATTGTCATTTTTGAAGAGTTAACTGATATCCTTTCAAAACTAATAAAAATAATATCTTTACTATTTTCCTGACTTAAAAACAGGTCAACTCCTGGCTCAGATATGACTAGAAAAGTTAGTTCATTCCCTATAAACCACTACTTCACTATAGATATGTTTAATTCATCGTATAAAATTTAGTCAAATAAGGTCAGAACTCAAATCTGGTTTATGGACTACAACCAATATGTATCTTAGGTTTCTCTCACTGTTTTCATTAATATTTTCACAGCTTTGAGCGGACTGCCTGATTGCACAGAATCCTCTTTGCAATGCCTTCCAGCACAGTCTAGCCTAAGATCGGGGACATTCATGGTCACATAATACTTCCTAATTTAGTGACTGTTGTGTGCATGCCTCTTGGCTCCGAGTGGGTAGGAAGGTGGTATTAGGACTGATCTTTGCCCTAAAGTATGTTAAATTCACTGAGGAGGCCAGGAGACATTGCAAGTCAGGGCAGAAGGTCAGAAGCACCCAGTGAGTGACCCAAACACTGACTGTCTAGTTCAGAAGGACACAGCAGAGTGGAGGTACAGATTAGGTGACTTGCCTCAGACAGCCCTCCAAATACTATTTTTTAAACATGATTTTAAAAAACAACTAGTAAGACAAGCCGGGATAAATTAATGCAAGAAGAAACTGGGATCTTAGGAAGTAAATTTAAGAATATTAAAGCCAGGGCCCATAACATAAGATTATTTGCTATACTTTCTAGGAAATTGGCTGGAGGACCGGCACGCATTTGAGCTTCCTGACAAATGAGGTCACGAGGGACATGTATACTAAACTCAAGTGTGCATGTGATTAAAAACGGCCATTTGCTAGAAGAAATCAGATGGGCCTGGACACTTGTGTTCCAAACCCAAACTTATGCTCAATAATTTCCTAAAGTACACAGGATAACAAGCACCCTCTCACAATGAGATAGTCAAACGACCCAAGAGGACAACTCATAAAAGAGATTTTATGAGGAACAAAGTTAAGTGAAGGCCAGAAAGCCAAATTTCTGGTCATTTAGCTTGACTGCAGAACAATATTCAGAGTAGCTCATATGGTGAGGATAACTGTGCAAGAACCAAGGCATGATCACGGCTGCTGGAAGTTTCCAGAGGGGACGGTGGGGAGGGATGGGGAAGCAGGTGATGGGGATGAAGAGGCACCAACTTCCATTTATAAAATAAGCAAGTCCCAGGGATGAAGAGTACAGCACAGGGAAAAGAGTCAGTAATGTTGTAATAATGTACGGTGACAGATGGGGACTAGGCTTATGAGCTGAGCACACATATAGAATTGTCGAATTGTTATGTTGCACATCGGAAACTAGTATAATGTTGTACGTCAACTACACTTCAATTAAAAAATTAGATGTTCTAGTTTTAAAAAAATAAGCAGCAAATAAAATGGACTGAATACTTTCTTGCATCCATTAAGATAATCAAAGGGCTTTGATCTATAATAGGTCGATGTGGTAGATGATACCGACAACTAGTCTGATGCAAAACTGTCCATGCAACTTGGTCATAATTTTTAAAAAATTCAGTCAGATTCAATGTGCTCATTTGTTCAGAATTATCGCTGATATATTCATAAGAGGGACTGGCTTATAATTTACTTTTTCTTTATGTCCTTGTCTGGCATTTCATATGATACCAGAAATGTCACACAGATGTCCCCCAGCACTGTCCATATGCAGGACCGTACTGGAGATGAGTGAGAGAAATCATGTGAATTATTGGGAAGGAAGATATAAAATTGTCACATTTACAGATAATATTGCTAAGTACCCAGAACCCCAGGAAGCATGAGGACAGATTGTTACAATTAATTCTAATTTGTTGGATAAAAGACCAAGTGCCTCCCTACAGCTAGTAACAACTATTTGGAAAATGTAGTTCAAGTAATATGCTGTTTTGATAGCATTTACCAGTACAGACTAACTAGTGTTAAATCTAATAAAAGGTGTTAATTATCTTTAAGCAAAAAATTATAATCACATCATGGAAAAACATTTTTAAAAGATCTAAGTATATGAAGCGATACCATAATCATAAGATGAGAAGGCTCATTATTATAAAGTCATCAGTTCTCCCCCAGATTAGTCTTTCAAGTTCTACCCAATTCCAACATGATTCTCAACAGGGTCTTTCTAATAAGATGACTCTGAAAATCACCATGGAATAGCAAAGGGCCCAAACCAGCCAAGGTCATTTTGAGGAAGAGATAGTTGGGGGGCACTTACCATACCAGATATCAAGACATTCTAATCTATGGTGAACAGACAAGGGGGAAATTGTGTAGGAATGACAAACAGATGGAATAAAAGACAGAACCTAGACAGGCTCAGATATATGTCCATGGAAATTAAAAATATGACAAATGTACATTTTATTTTTTAAATTATTTCTTTATTTAAGATTTTATTTATTTATTTGACAGAAAGAGAGAGAGAGAGAGCACAAGCAGGGGGAGCAGCAGAGGGAGAGGGAGAAGGAAGCTCCCTACTGAGTGGGGAGCCCAATGCAGGACTTGATCCCAGGACCCAGGGATCATGACCTGAGTGGAAGGCAGACGCTTAACCAACTGAGCCGCCTAGGCACCCCTGTACAATACATTTTAAAATAAAGTGTTCAGACAATTTGTTTTTGTATTGAACAAAATAGTAAAATTGGCTCTCTGTATTGTATACTGAAATCAATTCAGGTGAGAAAAAGACCTTTAATATAAAACAAAAACTTCAACAGACTTGGAAGAAAATGTGGAAGAGTGTTATTAGGCTGTAGGAGCACAAACCATACAAATAATGGTTGACCAAAGTAAGAACTTTAGAAATAAAAAAACTTCTGTTCATTAAAAGGAACAACAAATAATGAAAATAAAACAAGACATAAACAGCAAGAAGATGCTTGTGAGTATAAACATAAATAGAAAAGGACAAGTATCTAGACTATTAAAGAACAACAAATCCATTAGGAAGGACGTCCAAAATCCAGTGGAAAATAAGCAAAAGAAATGAAAAAAAAAAAAAAGCAACTACTCAATAAACATGAAAATATGTTTAAATCCACTAGTAATAAAAATCATCTTTAAGACCACTATGTACTATTTCTCATGAAGCAAACTGGTAAAAAAACTAAAACCTACAAGTGCTAGAGAGAATGTGGATACATTTCTAATGGGTTTAATGACTTTGGGGGACAATTTGACAACAGCTGGTAAAGGCAAAGCTGCATCTACTCCATGACCAAATAATTACACTCCTAGATAACCTGTCTTCAAACACTTCTCACACATACAAGGAGATATGTACCAAAAATAGAAGCATTTTATAATAAAAAACAAAACAAAGCAAGAAGCAACTCAAATGTTCTTCAAAAGAAAAATAAAGCATATCTGTATAACAGAATTTCACATAACATTGGAAAAATAAATGCACTTGAGCTATATATCAACATTTGAAAAGAGCAAGGTGCAGGAGGACTAATACAAAATTTCTTCTATATAGTTTATAAATTGGCAAAATTTTACCAAATATTGTTTAGATATATGTGCATGTTTCCAAAGTATGAAAGCATGCCAGAGAGTGACAAACAGCAAATTTAGGACAATGACTGACTACCCGTGCTGCAGAAGGAGAGTGATGAGATTGGGGAGAAGATCATGTCCTGGGGGTGGGGGGAAGGGAGAAGGAAACTTTTTTACATGTTTAACTGGGTGGAGTTACCTGGTTCTTCATGACACTGGTTTTTGTATCTTTCTGAATGCCTGAAGTAATTGGCAATACATTCACAGTGATGATATAAATGTGTGTGCATAGGTGTGTGTGTATTTTGTTGGGCCCCACCCAATATATTCTGTAAGCAGAGGCAAGGAATCTGCAGTGTTTTTTTTTTAAATTTATTTGAGAGAGGGAGAGCGCGCGTGCGGCACACGGGGAGGGACAGAGGGAGAGGAGGAGAATCTCAAGCTGACTTCGTGCAGAGTGTGCAGCCCAACCCGGGGCTTGATCCCACAACCCCGAGATCATGGCCCCAGCCAAAACCAACAGTCAGAGGCTTGACTGATCGAGCCACCCAGGCACCCCAGGAATCTGCAGTTTTGAAAAGCATCGCCGGAGCCAGAGCAAGGGGCGACTTGAAAGTCACAAACACAGCACACGCCCTCAAAGACTTTTAGCCTGATACACACAGATATTAATAATGACCAGAGAGACATAAGTGGCATCACAAAGATACCCAAAACAACAGAGATAGTAATATGTATGTGGGTCAAGGCTGGGGACAGTTTTAGACGTGGGTGGGGTAAATTGACTCATTCATTCAAGATTCTGTCAATGGTTATTTTTGTCCCAGGCATTACACAGAATTCTGGGAACGGCGCATGGAACACAATGGGCAAAATTGCTGCCCACTACAGTTTATATGCTCACGTGAACAAATGTTCAAGTAGGTAAGATGCAGAGGAGCTGGTTCCCTCAAACACCACAACTGGGGAGGGCTTTTCCTAGTGAAACATGTGCATTTCTTCATTCTTTCAACAAATAGTCATTAAAGCAAAGGGTGTGTGTCAGGATTGCCAGATGCAGCAAAGAGCAGTATCCTCGGACCCTGGGGTCCAAGCTCACCCTCCACTTGATGGAAGAACACTTAGGCGCTTGCCAACGTACCCATCTACTTGATGGTCATCTTTCAAATGAAGGACATATATACATACAACTAATATGTTTTAGGAGATTGTAAGTCTTTGACATATCCGTAACACTTACCATGAACTCTGAAAATTCTGTATGAGGCTAGGATATATTAATAAATTGCTGAAAGAACTTGCTTTTGAGAACGCTTCTGAAAAATTCAGTGTTTTTTAAAAATAAATGTTAAATGTAAAAAAAAGTTTTTTAAAAACCTTATTACAAATCTTGCTTCAAATATTTTCCCTTCTTTCTTCCTGATGAGAATATGCTATATATTAATTACATAAAACTTAGAAAATTCACAAAATCCAAAAGAAATCACCACAAGTACACCACCTAGAGAAAGTGGTTGATTCTCCACTATATTTCCTCAGCATTTTTTGCTTTAAAATAAATATTAAAAATTAAAAGAACTATCTAATCAAATAAAGTTTAAAATAAAAATGCTTAGAAATTAACATCATTTTTATTTTGTTTATATATTTAAAGATTATTTGAGAGAGAGCACAAGCACACCTGGTAGGGGGAGGGGCAGAAGGAGAGAATCTTCAAGCAGACTCCCCCCTGAGTGTGGAGTGGGTTTGGGGCTCCGTCTCATGACCCCAAATCAGGACCTGAGCTGAAACCAAGAGTTGGATGCTTAACCAACTGAGCCACCCAGGCGCCCCTATCGTTTTTAAATTATTAAAGAAACATAGGCTTTCATTTGAAGAGGTCAGACTAAGCACACATATTTATTTCCACTCCTTCATGAGACCACATTAAATTCGCAAACAGGGCATACTATGTGTCCTATAGTGTTCAAAATGTCTTCTTTACATTCATTCAGTCTTCACATCAACCCTGTGAAGTGAGCAGTGATGTTACACCCATTTTACAGATGGGGAAATTGAGGTAAGATTACATTGTTAGTTAGTGGAGGAGCTGATCTTTGAACTCAGGTAATCCGGCTCAAGTCCATGCTCAAAATGGTAAAAGGTAAAGTAATATTTTTTAATGTATGGGGTAAATAAATCCACAACAGCAAACAAACAAACAAATAACAGATGGAAGGAGCAATCAATCAAGAGATGAGAGAATTTGACATATTTCCCAAAGGCAGAAGGAGATGAGACTGTAGGTGGATAAAACCCAAGAGGATGTGGCCGGTGGGCACAGGCAGGAGTCCTGCAGCTGAAAAGCCCTGTGACCCAGGCTACGAGCCCACAGGCAGGACCAGGGAAGAGAGGTTTGACAGACTGGCTTCTTCATCCCCACCCTCTTCTCCCCACTCCAGAAAAATAACACAGAGCTCGTGTGGCTCGGCATTTATGACCAGAGGAGAAGCGGAGAACATTTCTCTAAGGAAACAAGTCTATCCACAGGGGGCCTCTGAGGCCGGCTGGAACATCGCAGCACTCAGGGCAATCCCTCTCACTGCTCACTTACCCCCGGGGTGGGCCTCCGTCCTCCCACCTTCCACAGAACCTTCCACGGAGCCATCCTGCTCCCAGTAGAGACCCGGCGGGGAAACAGACCTACTAACCTACTATTAGAGGAGCAATGCCAGACACCCAGAGAAAATGCCCTAGTCCCTCTTTCTTAAATATGAATATTTTGTCTCCAAAAAGACCCATTAGCATTTAGTTGTCAATTCCACTTTTATTATTTATGCTGTTTGGTTACTTGGAACCCGGAAGTGTGAGATGGATCTTGCCCTGCAAATGGATACACAAATCATTAGAAAATATTAAGTGCTAAGCTACCTAAGGCTCTAGGACAGAGGGAGACGTGCGGTCTGGGTTCTATACTTGCATTTTGTTGTGTGGTTTCTAACAGCGTAAAGTGAGTGCCCCCAAGTGCTCTCCTTGCACGCGCTCCGTAAGGTTTGCACTTGTCCCCCCTTTCAAATATTTGCCTTCCAATGTACTTCAGGGTCGCTTGTTCCGCTAAAACCACCACTCCTTTTTTGTTTTTAATTTTATTATGTTATGTTAGTCACCATACAATACATCATTGGTTTTTGATGTAGTGATCCACGATCCATTGTTTTCGTATAACACCCAGTGCTCCATGCAGTACGTGCCCTCCTTAATACCCATCACAAGGCTAACGCATCCCCCCTCCCCCCTCCCCTCTAAAACCCTGTTTGTTTCTCAGATTCCATAGTCTCTCATGGTTCATCTCTCCCTCCAATTCTCCCCCCCGCTTTTCCCTTCCTTCTCCTAATGTCCTCCATGCTATTCCTTATGTTCCACAAATAAGTGAAACCATATGATAATTGACTTTCTCTTCTTGACTTATTTCACTTAGCATCATCTCTTCCAGTCCCATCCATGTTGATGTAAAAGTTGGGTATTCATCCTTTCTGATGGCTGAGTAATATTCATTGTATATATTAACACCACCACTCTTATTTCAATGTTAAAGACATGACAGAAATATTTATGTTTTCTTGCCTGTGCCAGAAAGTTAAATATGTGGGCGGTTATCTGGCAAGAGACAAAATTCACAGCAGAAAATAGGTGTAGAGAAATGACACGGTGCACAGAGGTTCAAGAAGTCCAGGGTTGAAACCTGAGCACCCATTTCACTTGTGTGTGTGTGATCTGACCCACCAGGAAACAGGCGCCATGATTCGGAAATAGAATTACATCATCCCAAGGGATCAGCTGGAGAAGCAGCAGAGTGTGGCTCCATTCATGGACTCGGGTTTGGTCTCTTAATGTCTGCTATTGACACTGTGCAATATAGGTAAGTTGCTTATCCCCTCTCTGCCTCAGTTTTCTCATAGGTGAAGCGAGGCTGACAATAGTACCAATCTTGTAAAGCTGCCATGAATAGACGAGTTAATGCACATTAGAGCTAGTACACGTGAGAACTGAATTTGGTACAAAGTCTTCAATAAAGACATAGCGTGACCATCGTCACCACCATCATCACCATCAACACCATTATCTTCATTGCTGTTATCATCATCACCATCACCACGATCACCATCATCTTCATCATCATCACCCCCTCATCGCCATCATCCATGGACTATTTCTTCAAGTGAAGTTATTAAGAAACAATAAGTACAAAATGAGCAACTGTAAAAGCTCCTAAAACATTGGTCAGACCCCAAATATTTCCTGTTGGATACACCTATGCATGCACGTTCCTCCTGGTATACTTAAAAATTCTGGCCACCACCCAAATCTAGTTTTTTAAAACTTTTATTGGTATATGAAAAAATTTCCTCTTCTAAATTCCTGCCTTTTAGTATTGACCATTTCTAATATTAAATGGGCAAAGAGAAATAGTGCTATTGATTCTGAGATGCCTCCCATTTCCAACTCAAATACTGGCTCATTCTTTCCCTAGCATTTATTAGCCACTTCTGGAAGCTACCTGGACGAACTCGTGTCTGGTGTTCAGATGCAGAATCTCACTTGGAGTTACTGGTCCTTACTGACCCATTTAGGGCTAAGTGTGATCTGAATGGGGAGCTGGTGGGGCTGAGGGATGGGAAACACTGAAGGCAGGGCAGGCAGGGGGTGTCATGGCTTGGGGCCAGAGGAGGAAGGTGGGGGACCAACCCTGTTCTAAAGGAGGGAGAAATGCTGGTGAAGGAGACAGAGGATGAAAGCCACAGCTCATGCAGAGACCAATGTGCGTGTGTGAATGACCTGAATTCCGTGGGAAACACAGAACAACCCAAAACAAAGTGGTCAAACATAGCAAGTGAAAAGTGAAAGTATTTTCGTCCCCAGGAACTTTCCTGGACTCTCTCAGAAGCGGCCGTTGAGGGAGAAGGAGGCTGGCTGGTGGCAGGGGGAGGCGGTGGCTCTGGTGTCTGGCCTCCAGGCCGGGGGTGGCCTCATGGGTGAGCAGGGGTGCCCGCTGGCCTGGGTCTGGGCTTGGCCGGGAGGCTCACCCTCCCCACACAGGGAACAGGTGGTCAAGTCACCCCAAGCCCCCCGTGACTGTAGGCATTCACCAGGCGACAGAGTGGAACAGACACTGTGTCCCCCTCCCCCCCAGCACAGCTGGCTGTCTCAGCCACCAGCCAAGTGTCGTCTCCCTCTAGGGATGTCCTAACTGGTCTCCCTGCCGGATCCTGGGCTTCTGGAGGCACTGGAGGTTGCTCACGTTTGTAACCCAGAGTCCGGCACGCAGTTGGGGCTTACTAAGGGAATGTGGAACTGAGCCTCCAATGTGTTTGAAACACGGAATGAAAATACCTTCCCAGAAAACACAGCAGAACAGAGCACTTTCCTGGTATAAAGAGAAGAGCTAGTATTCTCAAAACAAATACTAGTAAGGATGGGTATGCTGTCGGAGGCACGCATTGTCTTAGAAACTGTTCTGGAAAAAAGTAAACTTAAATTTTAACAAAACAGTTCTTATAGACACGGGCAACCAAAACATACTTCTATCTGCAGATACACATCTAACTCTCCTTTCGGTGGCTCAGCACGTGGATTTGGAGGCAGGGCCCTGCGCGCCCTCCACCCACCACCTGACTGCGGAGCAGCCGCTTGGCCCCCGCAAGGCCCCGTGGGCTCCCCCGCGGAGTGGCAATCGGAACGGTCCTCATTCATCGTCCTGGTGCAAGAATTAGTTAAATGAAGTATGTAAAACCCTTAGCTGATCACCCTTTTGGGGTCAAGAAAACAGATATTTCACTCCCATCTGAACATCTGCCTTACATCAAATCATTTAACCAATCTAGAATTAGGATTTCTGGGCACAGTGAATAAGCTGCTTTCAGATGGCCTGTATCTTGAACTTTTTTTTTTTTTTTTTTTACTGAAATTACAAAAAGTAAATTTTTGTTTCAGTAACAGAAATCTATTTTTAAAATTGAACAGAAGCTCCGGGTAGTAAAATAGAGTTGTCTGTAGACAGACATGCTTAGTTAATACACAGTATTTGAAGTTCCATAGAGACTAATTGTGCTCTAACAAAACCACTGGGCAGTTTGTGACAAGTATAATTGACAATAAAAATTCACAACTGTCTTAGAAGACTTGCTTCCTTGGAGCTATTATTAATGAGAATCAGTTTCAGGAGTGAGAAAAAGAGGTTTTAAAAGTGATGTGAATTACATATCCCAGCTGCATAATGGCAGTAAAGCAATGACTGTCCATATCTTGGGTAATTAGGAAGAGTGGGCCTCTGATAATCAAGGTTGATTTTTTAATTTTTAAGTCCGTGAGGCATGAGGGAGCTGTACTATGTACTTGAATAAAACAGTATGTATTAATGGTCACTTAACAAAAAAAATCCTCTTTATTTTCTTCCAAATCACTTCTTAACTTAAATATTGTAACAATTTTATAATTAATGATACCTCAATAAAACTCAAAATAAAAATATAGATCCCCATGCCCTGTCAAAAAAAACCTAACTGAAAATATTTGTGTGGTTTTTGTTGGTTTTAACGTGAACCCATAAACTAGGAGCAGTAGAAGAAAAAGACCAGATCCATGTCTTGGAAATGTTCTTCCTCTACCTTAGATATGAAAGAACGTAGAAAAAAGACATGGCCAGCCCCCGTTCCCTCCATTCTCCACTCTGGATGTGATAGGGCAAAGCAGAAATAAATCCTTACAAATACTTTTCTCTTAAGATGTCCTCATACCCGCCATTCACAGAAACCTGGATGAAGCTGGCGTTCAGCAGCGCCCCCCTCCCCAAGACCTGTGATTGGAAGGACCAAGCCCTGAGCCTTTCTGTGTTTGCTCATGAAAAGCTGTACTTTTTATGAAATCTCTTAGTAGCAATTATTATTTCACGCTAATAGGGTCCTGACTCTCACCATATTGTAAAATAATAATTACAAGTTATCACCTTTCAAGTGCTTAATTAAGCTTACTTGTAAGACTTGTAAAATAAACACTTGCCCTGGGGAAATAAGGTCTTTAAAATGATCACGTAGCTGGGCAACTCAGCGACAAGCTCTCTGTGTTTAAACAAGTAGTTCTCAGAAGACTTCTCTCCATCAATGTCATTTTACCATCACTCCAAGATATTGCTGTTAGAATCACTCTTTTCCTGAAAATACAGGACAAAAAGCAGGGTGTCTAGTCTTTATTATCAAACAAGCTTCAAAGCTGTTCTTTACCTAGTAATTTGGAAGAACGGCTGAGAAACCATGGTTTAGATTCGGGAACCATGGGGTAAAGGGAAGTGATGGTGCAACCATAGGAGGGAGGGAAGTGTCCCACCTCCAGAAGAGGGAGGATGGATGGAGACTGGGGGTCTCCTGAGTGCCCCCCCCCTTAGCCACCCCACTCATTCAGCACTTCGGAAGGGCGTGGCGGAAGTAGAAACGTGCACAGAGATGCTGGAGCCTATTTTCCAACAATCTTCTTCCTGCTGCTTGCTCTGTTGCTCTGTACACGCAGGACTGACTGTCCACGGTATTGGAGTTCCTGTCCCGAGGCAAGTTCCAGCGAGGAACATGAACCCCACATCCTAGAGAAATCAAGCCCTGGATGGAGCCCCAATGACTCAAATAACGCCAGATGAACCAGCTCTGGGGGAAAACTTGAAAATACTCTTTGACAATAAGGTAGTGCTAGAAATGTCAGGAAAATTATTTTTAAATTTCAACATCAAAAAGACTGGGTAAGTTCTTTTGGGAAGATGGAGGTGTCCAGAAGCAATTTTTCTCCAGCAGATTTCCTACTTCAAAAATGTTTGTTTAGTTTTTGAGAAAGCTATGCATTCACATCGTTCAAAGGTAAAAAACAAAACAAAACAAAACTATAAACAGTCATATATGAACAGCTCACCTCCCGTCCATTCACCATACGGCCCACTGTCCCCAAACAGCTGAGCAGTTACTGTTTTCCTTTTGCATCCTTCCAGAATTGTATGCAGATCTAAGCAAATGTGAATATGTGCTTCCCTCTGTTAGAACACAAAGTTGTGCATTGTGTATTTTTCTCTTAACATATTTCTGGGAGACCCTTCCAATTCAGTAGATAGACTTCATTCTTTTTATAACAGCACGGAGCGGTAGGTGATGGAAATAGCAAACTTTATTTCGGCATTTTCACACTGCCGGGCACTTAGGTTGTTTCTAGTCTTTGCATCTGGGGATAATGCCAGAGGGAGTCCACACTCTGGCAGGCTGTTTAAAGCTATTCAGAGCGTGCATCTTCTACTTTTGATGGATTTTACCAGACTGCTCTTCGTTGGCAATGTACAACTGTGCCTGTTTTCTTAAAATCTTGTTTTCAAGTCTTACACGAAAAATGACACCTCAGTGGAGAGGCTGAGTATCGTTCTTATATGTATGGGTCACTATTATTTCCTTTTCTGTGAATTCAGTGTTCATGTCCTTTGTGGCCACCTCCCTTCTTCTATGAAGATATTAATCTTTGTTCTGGTTGATTTATGGGAGCTGAAAATTTCTTTGCCATTTTTTTCCGCTTGCTGTTTTACTTTGTTTATGGCATTAAACGAAGTTAAACGAATCCGTCTTATCTTCTATGGCTTCTGAATTTTGAAATATAGTCAGGCCATTACTTCGCTGGGTTTATACGAGAATTCTTATATTTCTTCTAGTACTTTTATGACTTCATCTTGAAAAAATTTAAATCTTTTATTCATTTGGAATTTATCCTGGGGTACAGCATGAAATATTGATCCACGTACGGCTTTTTCTAGATGGCAACAGTATTTTCCGACACCATTTATTGATTGGTCCTTTCAGGGGATACAAAATTCTCTCCTGTGTTTGGGCCTATTTCTGGCCTTTCTATTCTCTTGCATTGACTTAGGTATATCCTATGCCTTTCTTGTTGTTTTAATTACTGAGGTTTTGTAACATGTTTTAATATCTGGTAGGGCAATTTTCAATGTATTTATTTTGCCATGTGACCTTTAGAATCACCTAATCTCGTTAAAAATAATTTTCATCTGTTTATTGGAATACTGATTTATAAAATAATTTAGAGGGAAGGAGCAACTTTACAAGGTTAATTTTTTTCCTGAAAAAGGGATATACTTATTTTGATTTCTAATAATTTTCAGGCTTATTTGTAGTTCTCTAAAACATGGCAGGATATTGAATTATCATATGCATTTTTTCTTTGATAAGTATATGTTCCTCACCCAAATCATCATGAGGAACAATAACTGGAAGGTTATGACAGATGCCAAATTATCTTGAAATTAAACACTTAAAATTAGGTTTTTATGTTTTCCTGACCTGATTTATTTAATTAAAAAAACCACCCACGTGTTTAATAAGGCAACATTGTTGCACAATCTGGTTTGTTCACAGTCTTCAGTTGCTTATTCTAGTGAGGCATGTTATTTGTCAATTTGACTTCTCATTACCACGTCATGAAGTTTTGAAAAACATTCATTTACTTACAGAAAAATAAAACGATACCAGATAGGCTTAAATTGCTGTAAATGCAGACATCTGAGGAGACAGCGTGATCTGATGCCCACAGGCTGTTGGCTAGGAACAACCCAGTGGGACACTCACAGCAGAATCCCGCAGCAGTTGTGAGACCTCGTCCTTAGAGCAGGTCTGTCCAGGTAAAGGAGGGAAACTTTTCTGGGACATGCCCAAAAATACATTTTTAAAAAGAAGATGAGGGGCGTCTGGGTGGCGCAGTCGGTTGAGTGTCCAACTCTTGGCTTCAGCTCAGGTCATGATCTCAGGGTCCTGGGTTCGAGTCCCGCGTCGGGCTCTGCACTCAGTGGGGAGTCTGCTGGAGATTCTCTCTCTCCCTCTGCCCCTCCCCTGGCTCTCTCTCAGATAAATAAATAAATCTTTAATAACCTCAGATGGTATTCATGTTTCCTGACAGAGTTAAGCTTCGTGACACATGACAAATTCAACTGCAAGGGCAGAAGTGTGGGGACATCCTAAATCTCTCGATCAATTCTCACTTGGCATGAGACAGGATCAGTGCAAGTGAGGACCTGCCCGCTTTTCGGGGCCAAACCATCACTTGCTGAGGTCCATTACGTGGTACTTGGCTTTTCTCTCAAGGAGCAAAAGGATGGCTCTCTGAGACCTCGGTTTGTCTGCCTCCACTCTGTGAAAACGTGGCCCCAAGGGCACAAACCCTCTCCCAGTGTGAAGAAAGGAATATTAAGGGTTAGTGTGCCACAATGCATAGCTTTGTTCAGGGGTCTCTGAAGACAGTTTCCGGCAGTATTTTTCACCTATCAGACAGATCATGAAATAGCAACGTTTGGAAAGACTTTGCCTCAAGGTGAGCTCGTCCAATCTCCTCATTGAAAATGTGGGGAGGGGCGCCTGGGTGGCTCAGTCGTTAAGAGTCTGCCTTCGGCTCAGGTCATGATCCCGGGGTCCTGGGATCGAGCCCCGCATCGGGCTCCCTGCTCCACGGGAAGCCTGCTTCTCCCTCTCCCACTCCCCCTGCTTGTGTTCCCTCTCTCGCTGTCTCTCTCTCTGTCACATAAATAAATAAAATCTTTAATTAAAAAAAAAAAGAAAATGTGGGGAAAATTAAATCCAGGGCCATCTGTGGAGGTGCCCAGATCGTGTGGATCCCTGGGCCTACACATTGGATTTAATTATTTTCCTACTCTCATCTTTTTCACTTTTATTAAACTATACTTGATATGGGCTGAAAAGCGAGCTCTAAACCATGTCTGGGAAGTAGCACTGTTTTTGTTTCTCTTCTACTTCATCTCATGTACAATTATTTTGTGCTCAGTTGCATGTATTGGTAAAAATGTGTTGAGTCAACGCTAATATTAGTTTTATAGTTTTGCACATATAGTGATTGTGATTCTAGAATAAAGCATATGTAATTTAACCCCATGACTTCTTTCCAGAAATATTTAAAAAAAATTTTTTTATTTAAGTTCAATTTAGTTCACATAGAGTGTATTATTAGTTTCGGGGGTAGAGTTTAGTGATTCATCAGTTGCATACACCCAGGGTTCATTCCATCACATGCCCTCCTTCATGCCTATCCCCCAGCTACCCCATCCCCCCACCCGCCTTCCCTAGGGAGGCAAACCCCCAGTTTGTTCCCTAGAGTTAAGAGTCTCCGATGGTTTGCAGAAATGTTTTCCTTTTGAAGAACAAGATATCTCCTAAATTATTTCATGTTCTTCTCTTTCCGTATAAAGGTAGTCCAGCTAGAGAGCTCCGTCACGCAGCTTTCTCATCTTGAATTGGAATTTAATTGTGAGTTTTTAAAATGCCTGATGGCATTCAGTTTATTTTGAGGGAAAGCAGAGCTTGGGGCTCTCGAAAGGCACCTGAGGGGCACGGAAGTAGGAGCAACCAAGAGCCCTCACATCGCCCCTCATATTATCTAACCCTTCAATACAGGCATCCTCATGGTCATTGTAAAGTGAGAACACTGGGTTCACAGACATTTAGGGACTTGTCCCAGGGCCCCCAGCTGGCAGGTGGCAGAGAAGCAACCCAGGTTGTGGGCTTGGGATCTGCGTGGTTCACAGCCCCTTCCTGCTCTGCCCCCAAAGAGGTTACACTCAAGCTGGTCAAGGCAAGTAAGAGGCAAGAAAGAAAGATGAAATGAAACTATGTTTCCCCTACAGCAGGAGGATGTAAAAGTGAGAAATCTGCACGCATGAAGTGAGTCACGTGTGCCCTCAGGAAGCCGGGAGAACAGGTCTGGGCTCGGCGACAGGAATTCCCTGTTTCGCTCATTTTCTTTACTCGGTCAGCTGGTCACCTGCAACATCTCGGCTGGGTCCATCATAATTCTGTAAGCATGTTTCTCATTTCCCCCTCAGTTTTACTGGATATACAAGCCTGGCTTTTTCTTTAAATTGGAAACGATCAACATGAGGTTAAGACATCAGGTCACAACTAGATTGAAAAAGCAGGCTCAGTTATTAGATATAAAAAGTTTAGTGTTTCGATGCAAATAATTAATGTGTATTAGAAACTAAATGCATATTTATTATATGTGCTATAATTAATAGAGCAGCTAGAGAAATACGTTTCAAAGAAAAACGAGATGTACATTATAATTATTTTTAAAAATACATCCCGCCATGTGGCCAGAACTACCTTCTGTGATAAGAAATAACTGTGTGCCCTAGTAAATGACCATCAGTGCAGTATTCCTCATGGAAATCCACAGCATGGTCTTTCTAAGTGATACCTTTTTAAAGATTCATTGCAACTTACTATCAGTGGTCACCAGATCTTTAGATTTCAGAAACATTTTAAAGAAAAGACGGGGCGGTGGAGGAGACATGAGGAACCAATTTCCAGTTTTATAGGCCTGTTCTGTAATTGTATTTTACGATCACATCAATGGATCTTGACAAATTCAGTGAATTAGAACACAAATATGTAACGATTGCAAGTCAGTAAGTATAACTCTTTAAAAATTTCACTACACCTTTTTTTTTCTTGTGTCACTTTAGACTGGGAAAAACCTTGTCACCCACACATAGTTGTTCTCCAATACTTAGCACCCCTTTTCTGTGTGGCATATATTCAGCTTTCTCAGCCAGCTCTGGGACAGTGTCTGTCCCTCTCCACCCAACAGCAGGTGTCCCTCAGTTCTGCTGCTAGCATGTCAGGCATGCAGACTCCCCGAACACACACACACACACACACACACACACCACATGAAAGAGAGTAGGAAGGAAGGAAAAGAAGAAAGAAAGGGGGAGGGAGGAAGGAAAACCAAAGAAAAATAAAAAGGAAACCTAATCCAGCAACGACAAAAACTTTTAAAGTCTGGGAAAGAGAAAAAAAGGAAATTGTTTATGCCAAAAATTGGCCACAGACTAACGCAAGGCTTGGTCCAAACTCTGGTGACTCACTGACCCATATGGGATTAGACCTTGCAAGACATAGTCAGTGCTCATTAGTGGCTGGTAAGTTCCCGCAGTTCTTGGAGGAGTGCCTAAAGGCGCCCCAGACCTCCGCGTTGGTGGACACGCACCCCCCCATCACTGGCATTCACCCTCCCCACTGCCATCAGCTCACCTAAATTTCTTCTCTCCTTAAAGACATCACCGTCATGTTTTTTCCTGACAATTCCGCCATGCTATTTCTTTCATTCGGGGCGTTTTGTTGAAATGTTTTATTTCACTTGTCATTTCGTATGCTCCTGTCCTACCAGTGAACCAGATAACAAGGTCTCAAACGACAGCACCCAGCCATACTGGTGTGGCTGTGTGTTACTCACACTACATTGCAGGACACAAATATTTCAATATTTGTGCGTTCTACGTCGTCTCACCATGAGCTGGAGGCACAGAAAACCTTTTGTACGTAGTAAGAGCTGTCTCTTGATGAAGCTGGTCCAGGTGCCGTTTGAGCCATGCCCTTGTAGCAGTTCATTTAATCTTGACAACAATCATTAAGGTAGAAATAATCCTTTCCATTTTATTATTCCCCTTTTTACACACGAGGAAGCCAAGGCCCAAGATCCCTCAGCTAGTGAGCGGTGGAGTGAGTAGAACGCTTGCTATGCTTGTGGGGTGAAATGCTGCCTTTACAGAATAAAATTCAGTTCAGCATAGATTGTAGGAGAAAACCCAGGAGAACCGCGGGGTTTGCTTGTGGCCAGAGCAGTGTTGCAGAGGGTTTAAACGTTTCGGCTCTGCCACAGAAAGACCTGGGGTCTGAATCCTTGCTCTGATACTTCACTGTTGCCTTTGGGCATTTTACTTACTGTTTGGAATCTGTCCTACCACCTGGAAAATAAGGAATATTAGTACTTTCCTCTTATGCTCTCGAGAAATGAGAGATATTATAAACCAATTTAGGAAAATCACACTGGTTTTGATATGTTCTACTGTTAAAAATCTGTTTGCAAAAAAATATCAAACGCTGTAGATGGGGCGATGTTACTATGATTATTATCCTTTTTGGAGAAATCTGCAGAGTTTAGATATAGCCTTTATTATAATCTGTAGCAATTAATTTAAACAGTGAAGTAATTTGTTGAAAACTTTCCATTTCTGGTTTTAAAAATCTAGTTTAGAGTCCAGTGATTCGGCGGGAGAAGATGGTGACCGTGTGGGATGAGGCTGAGCAAGATGGAATTGGGGAGGAGGTGTTCAAGACATCCACAGAAGAGATTATCCAGCACACACAGCTGCTGGACAGTGAGCTCAAGATCATGAAGAGTGAAATATTGTGAGTTACCCACGAACTCCAAGCCATGAAGGACAAGATCAAAGAGAACAGTGAGAAAAATCAAAGTGAACAAGACCCTGCCATACCTTGTGTCCACGTTATCAAGCGTCTAGATGTTGATCCCAATGACCAAG
The DNA here is from genome assembly GCF_011800145.1 of Mirounga leonina. Classification (NCBI taxonomy): domain Eukaryota; kingdom Metazoa; phylum Chordata; class Mammalia; order Carnivora; family Phocidae; genus Mirounga; species Mirounga leonina. The sequence goes on from NW_023270816.1 coordinate 8,244,795, forward strand.
AAGAGGATGGTGCCAATATTGACCTGGATTCCCAGAGGAATGGTAAATATGCAGTGATCAAAACCTCTACATGACAGACATACTTCTTGCCTGTGATTGGGTTGGTGGATGCTGAAAAGCTAAAGCCAGGAGACTTGGTGGGTGTGAACAAAGATTCCTATCTGATCTTGGAGACCCTGCCCACAGAGTATGACTCTCGGGTGAAGGCCATAGATGTGGATGAGAGGCCCACAGAACAATGTAGTGACATCGGAGGCCTGGACAAGCAGATTCAGGAGCTGGTGGAGGCCATTGTCCTGCCAATGAACCACAAGGAGAAGTTTGAGAACTTGGGGATCCAGCTTCCACAAGGGGTGTTGATGTATGGCCCCCCAGGTACGGTGAAGACCCTGCTGGCCCGGGCCTTTGCCACACAGACCAATGCTACCTTCCTGAAGTTGGCTGGCCCCCAGCTGGTGGAGATGTTCATTGGGGATGGTGCCAACCTGGTCCAGGATGCCTTTGCCCTGACCAAGGAGAAAGCTCCATCCATTATCTTCATTGATGAGCTGGATGCCATTGGCACTAAGTGCTTTGACAGTGAGAAGGCTGGAGACCGGGAGGTGCAGAGGACAGTGTTGGAGCTTCTGAACCAGCTGGATGGGTTCCAGCCCAACACTCCAGTAAAGGTGACTGCAGCCACCAACAGGGTGGACATCCTGGACCCCGCACTGCTCCGCTCAGGCCGTCTGGACCGGAAGATTGAATTCCCCATGCCCAGCGAGGAGGCCTGGGCCAAAATCATGCAGATCCACTCCCGCAAGATGAATGTCAGTCCCGATGTGAACTACAAGGAGCTGGCCCGCTGTACGGATGACTTCAGTGGGGCCCAGTGCAAGGCCATGTGTATGGAGGCGGGCATGATCGCACTGCACAGGGGTGCCAAGAAACTCACACACAAGGACTACACGGAGGGCATCCTGGAGGTGCAGGCCAAGAAGAAAGCCAAACTGAAGTACTACGCCTAGGAAGTTGCCCACCACACCTGCTCCCTGGTCTGGTGCTGGGTAAAATTCATAATAAAAGATGGTTGCAGGTCAAAAAAAAAAAAATCTACTTTATTTTTCTAAAACATCTCCTCTGAAACTGCAAGAAAAATCCTTTTAAGGGCAGAGTCAGTAAAATATCAGTAGGTAAACAACAAGGAACCTTTCTTAGTTCCTAACTGTAGAGCCTGTCCTTCCACCTTACTTACTATATGTCCCCGTCTCCTCGTCCCCTCTGCTGCCTGTCCACAGTCATCCCCGGTGAGAAGCATAAGGGAATGGGTGTGTACGAGAAGGCAGATTCTCCATCATTGACAGGTTAGGATGACTGGAACCCAGAAAAAAGGGTTTATTTCTAGCTGCTTTTGCACATCCTGTGCATGGTATGATAATCACTAATATTTACCTGAAATAAAATGTTTAGCCTAGAAAGAGCGTGCTTGCCTTGATAGCTTCATCCTTATCTATGCTTGTTACCTAGTTACATGCTGCTTACAAGGCCTTAGAAGAGTTTTGTTGGAAGTTTGATTTGTCTTGTCCTCACTCTTAATCTGGCACCAAACTAAGGCGGAGTGCCCGGCTGAAAAACCCCACGTGCAGTGTAGACTGTGTGTGATCTGGAGACCCTAGCAGATCATCCTCAAGCGTTGGGCAAATTAAGGTCAATTCTGCACGCTGTTGTTTTGTTTTGCAACCTAGTTGAGTTGTTTATTTCTTATGCCCACACTTTTATTGTTTATTTGTCACGTGGACAACACTTCCTGCTGGCAGTCTGTCCAGGCGGGGATTTTCTCTAACCCAGGAAATGAAGTCATCCGACATCTCTGTCCCTGTCTCTGCAGGGACTCCGCCTCCCCTTCCCGAGAGAAGCAGGCACTTCGGAAGTATTTATTTCAAGACAGATGCAAAGATGGTGGCAAATAAATAGAAATAAATGTGCTTAATAGTGTACCAGGGCATGCAGAATCATTCCATTTCTGCAGAACTTTGGAGACGTGTGAGAACTCGATGTGATTCAGGGCTCTTTTTATATAGCCACGGAAAGATTATATAACATGCAATTTTGACTAAAAAAGATGCTAACTACTTGAGTCTTTCAAACTTTTTATTGTTTTATAATTGATTTTCTGGCTCACAAATAACACGCTCTATTTCTAATTTATACTTTTAGCTAAAGTGAAAAGAGATGCCTTCTCATGTTTCTACATAAAAACACGGACTTGATCTCATGATCATTTCATTCTGTACTTGCACTTAAAGGTTTTCCCTCTCAGTTTCCCTAAAACACTGGGTCAGATGGCATTGAAAACAAATGACATATTCTTAGGGGCACCTGGGTGGCTCAGTGGGTTAAGGGTCTGCCTTTGGCTCAGGTCATGATCCCGGGGCCCTGGGGTTGAGCCCAGCATCCAACTGATTTCCTGCTCAGTGAGGGGTCTGCTTCTGCTGGTCCCCCTGCTTCTGTCCCCCTTGCTTCTGTCCCCCCCACCGCTTCTGCCCCTCCCCCTGCGTCTCCCTCTCCCTGTGCCCCTCCCCTCCCCCTACTTGTGTACTGTCTTTCTCTCTCTCTCTCAAATGAATAAATTACAGAAATCTTTAAAAAATTACTTATTTTTAGATTAAGGGATTAAAAAGAGAAACCAAGAATTATGTTTATATAAATATATGTTTATTTAAAATATTTGATTGAGATATAATATATACCTATATACCACAAGATGCATCCTCTATTTTTTGTTTTTATTTTTTTAAAGATTTTACTTATTTATTTATTATTTTAGAGAGAGAAAGAAAGAGAGAGTGGGAGGAGGGGCAGGGGGAGAGGGGGTGAATCCCAAGGAGACTCTGCACTGAGCATGGAGCCTGAGAGGGGGCTTGAACTCACGACCCTGAGTCATGACCTGAGCCAAAACCAAGAGTCGGTAACTTAACCGACTGCATCATGGGCCACCTGATGCATCCTTTAAAAGTGTACAATGCAGGGGCGTTTATACACTCACAAGGTTGTGCAACCATCACCACCATCTACTCGGGGAACATACATCACCCCCAAAGGAAACGGCACACCTCCGAGAATTTACTCTCTTTCCTTCTGTCCCCAGCTCCCGAGAACTGCTCATCTACTTTCTGTCTGTGGGTTCATCTATTCTGGACGTTTGACATAAGTGAAATTGTACAGCAGGTTGCCATGGTGACTGGCTTCTTCCCCTTGGCATAGAGTTCCTAAGGTTCATCCATGTTTTAGCGTGTATCAGTACTTCATTCCTTTTTATGGCTGAATAATATTCCACATTGTGTTTATCTATCAGTTGACAGACATTTGGATTGTCTCCCCTTTGGGGCTATTATTATATTGCTCCTATCAACACTCGGGAACACAAGCTTTTGTGTGACTATATGCTTTCAATTATCTTGGGTAGAGATTTACTAGTGGCTTTGGTAGGTCATAGGGTATCTCTGTGTTTAACTTTTCGAAACGGCCAAACTGTTTTCTGCAGTGGATACACCATTTTTACTTTCCCACCAGCTGTGCACAAGGGTATTCACTTCTCCACTTCCTTGCTGACATCTGATGCTGCATATTTTATGAGCCATCCTAATGGTGTGAAGGAGCTTCTCATTGTGATTTTGATTTGCATTTACCTAATGACTAATGAGGCTGAGCATCTTTTCATGTGCCTATTGGCCATCTGTTTGTCTTCTTTAGAGAAATATCTATTCACTTATAACTACTAATTATTTATCTTTTTATTGTTGAGTTGAGGAGCTCTTTATATATTCTGGACAGTAGATTCTTATCACATATGTGATTTACAGACATGTTCTCCCCCTGGGGGATGGGCTTTTCCAAGGTTGATAGCATCCTCTGAAGCACACGCGTTTTTAATTTTGATGAGGTCTGGTTTATCCATGTGTTCTCGTATTGTCTGTGCTTTCATGTGATCCTGAAAGAAACTGTTGCCTAATCTAAGGCCATACAGTTTACATCTATGTTTCTTCTAAGGGTTTTATAGTTTTAGCTCTTCCATTAAGGCTTTGATCTATTTTGGGTTAATTTTGGTATGTGGTGTAAGGTAGTAATTTGTTTGAAGTGTGCTTCACTTAGCACCCAAACGTTTCTGTATTTATAGGGAAGAAGAAGATTATGCATTAATAGTATTAGAACATCTATGGAAAGAATCCTATTATGCAGTATTTCTAAGCATGTCTGAAGTTCAACATGTCATAAATAAATGACAAATATGTAAATAATGATACTGTAGGGCTAGAAATCCAAAGAGTACTAGGGGAAAAAAGGTAGGAAGTCAAGACCCATCTCTGAAATCACTTTTCCTTGAGTGTCAGTGAAGGGCAGTGAACATGCTAACTCCACCCCAAGCCACGCTGCGTCCGTGTCTGAACCAGACCTATCGACGTTAAACCAGAGAAACACTGTGACCATAATCATCTGTGTTATTCTCACACTTTCCTCCCTTTGTCTAAAAGAAAGCCAAGTAAAACACACCAGGCACGGACTTCCACAAAGTCAAATACGTCCCACTCTAAATGAAAACAGTACAAAGAAAACTGTAAAGTGTTTATGTGTATCTTATGTTCCGCTCCGTAAATTAAGAATCTGCATGAAACTGCATCTTCGTCTCCATTACACTTTAAAAATTATTATGGAAGCATTTCCATTCTTGCCGTTTATGAAAATGTCTATTCTAGACTCATGCTGTCCAGTAAAACTTCCTGTGATGATAGAATGTTCTAGATCTGTGTTGTCCATACAGTGGCCATCAGCCATAGGGGGCCACCGAGTGCTTGAAACGTGGCTTGTCCAGCTAAGGAATTAAAATTTTAATGTTATCTAATTTTAATTAAGTTAAATTTAAATAACCACAGGTAGCTGGTGGCTCCTATGTGGACAGCATAGCTTTCCCCATCTGATAGCTCTAGTCTGCCCAAAAAACCCCACACACATGAATCTTAGAGTAGCCGGGACGGTCTATTGAAATTGTAACCTATTTCAAAAACAGGAAAAAGTCGAGATACAGCTCTTGTGGTAATTTGTATTGGTTAATTTAAACAGCAATGCATATTGCTAGAATCACTTCCTTTTTCTCTGCCAAAGGAAAGAATATATGCAGACTTCTGGCTGGATATATCCTACATGCTGCCAAGCATGTAACTAAAATTAGGCAAAAGTTTAATTGCTAATAGTTTTTTTTATACCCTGTGAAAATCTTGGAAAGCACATAATCATAGAAGTCACATTGAGATAGAAATGTGAAACATTAGCAAGTTTGTCAGTGAGCAGTGTCTGGTATCTAAACAAAGATCGTAAAGCATTTTCTAATATGGACTAGAGAAGAGGAAGGGGCCTTCGTGCTTTACTAAGGACTATCTGGCCCACTTGTTCGCAGTTTCACCTTTGCATGTGCAACAGAAATATAACAAATTATTCATGCAACATGCTATCTTAAGAATTGTGAGGGACTCTACAGACGCCAACTCCTTGTAGATAAAAGATTGTCCCTAATCTATTATGTGATTGAATTGTTCTTATAATGGAATTCCAGAAAATATTGACAGATATATTAACATCTAAGGAAACAGTTTCTCTGCTCAAAAAGGAGTCCTGGGGGCGCCTGGGTGGCTCAGTTGGTTAAGCGACTGCCTTCGGCTCAGGTCATGATCCTGGAGTCCCGGGATCAAGTCCCGCATCGGGCTCCCTGCTCGGCGGGGAGTCTGCTTCTCCCTCTGACCCTCCTCCCTCTCATGCTCTCTGTCTCTCATTCTCTCTCTCAAATTAATAAATAAAAATTAAAAAAAAAAAAAGGAGTCCTGGCTGTTGAATCATCATGTTGTATGCCTGAAACTAATATAATGTCATATATCAATTATGTCTTATAAAAATAAAAAGGTGTCCTGGCAAGATCCTAGTTTCAATATCTATTCCTGAGCAAGCCACAGAATTGCAAACATTACAATCGAAATATTGCCAAATAAAAACAAACAAAAGCAAAGCTAAATGAAGAAGTACAAAAAAAAAAAAAAAAGAGTTTTTCTTCTCGGGGCTAGAAAAGAGTTCTGAGGGCCCACTGACAGTAAATCGAAGGGCCAGATCTACTGGGTCATATTTCTGAGTGCTCAGGGACTTAGGAATGGTCAAGTCACATCTGCTCTGTTAAAAAAGAAAGCAAACATGCAGAAAGGTGTTACATGGAAAATGGGAGTCTCCCTACCAACCCCCAATCTCCATATCCACTGCCTAGATAAAACATTTTCCCTTGTATCCTTCCAGAATGTTCTCTGCACAGATATTTATATGTAATAGGCAGCCTTCTATTTCAAGAAGTTACATAAGTTTTAAGAGCTTGGATCTCTACATCAAAAACTAATGATGTATTGTATGGTGACTAACATAACTTAATAAAATTAAATTAAATTAAAAAAAAAGAAGATATGCTCTGAATTTCTGCCCCAGAAACAATGGAGTCACTTTGGACTCCTGTTCACACCACACACAGCCTGTCCTCCCAGGAGGGTGTCATGCTCATGGCTCTGGGTTCATCATCTCTGCTCTGAAGATGTTTACCAGCCTTGCAGCTGGGCTCCACACTGTCCTCCATGTCCCCCAACACAGGGATGTCACCTGGTTCTCTAACCACGTGATGTCATGGCTTCAGCACAAGGGAAGGGGGACAGTCAGGAGCAGACTCTGCCAGCCCAGCTGCCCCACCGCGGTGCACAAATCCCACCAGGCATGCACCTCTACATGCCCCGCTCACCCTGTCCATGGTCCCTGTGAGCTTCTGTCCCGGTCCCTTGTCCTTGTCCTGGTCCCTGTCCCGGTCCCCCGTCCCATGCCCTCAATCCTCACCCAAAGCCCACGCTCCCTGTGTGACACAACACAGGGGGCAGAATCTGATTGACAGACTGAGGTTTCTAGGGCAGGGCTCATGTTTTGTTCCTATTTCCATCTGTCGTGCCCAGTACAGTCAATCAATGGTTGAAAGACAGGACCCCAAATATTTGCTGCCTCTGAACTGATGAAATTGTAGGGAGCCCCAGAGAGCTCATAGCGGGGACCGCTATGGAATTACAGAGTGGAATTAAAGAGTGGAACCCTCTTCGGCACACCTGCAGAGCCCGGGAGCCTGGGGCAGGTCTGGCATCTAACCACACACGCACCAGCCCTCCAACCACGGGACCTCACAGCTGCGGGGGTCGCCAGCCCTGTGTCCTCTGGGCCTGTAGATGCCCACGGCCGGGCTCATGGGCACATCCTGGACCTCCCAGGCCCTACCGCCACTGTCTGATGTTGGGGGATGGCCTGACGCAGATCTCTGCTTACTCCCACGAAGTAAGCAGAAAATCCCACTCGTTTCCTCCCAGCTTACATTTGTCAACAAGTCTGTAAATGAAACAAACAACGGGTTTGTGAAAACGGCAAGATCTTGAGATCTTGATCTCAGCTCTGCCAAATCTCCAGTGTAAAAAGAAAGAAAGAAAGAAAAAAAAAGAGCCAACAAAGCAAAAAGAAAATTTGGACAGCCCTGCTTCCCTTCCCCGCCTCATTTAGGCTCCAGGTCAGAAGCTGGTGGCAGTCCTGGGGGGTTTGTGGACTGTGCAACCCTGTCTACACTAGAGCACCGTGGGGGCCTGATCTCGGCCACGCCTGGGTTAACTGTCGTGGCTGCTGGCGGTGGACTGTGCCCGTGGGACCCGAGTGGGGCTGGGATGGGGTGGACTGGCTCACAGAGCAGGCTGGTGGGTTCTGATCACAGCCAGGCGCTGCGGGTTTGCCTTGTCCCGGACACACCATATATAAATATATGCATGGTTGTGTTTGAAATACTTCTTTAGATTCACCTTAAATATCCCTATTACTGTGAAACTAAAATAACGTTTAACCCCGATTATATCTTATTTAAACAATGCAAAATGCTTTTGGGCCCATCGACAAGGCCAACAATAAAGCATTGTATGGTTTGAAGAAAATCTGACAAGGGTTGCAAGGATTATATTCAGAGTTCCAATGCGATGCACTTCCGTTATTAAATGCAGCGTAGTTTGGCTACGTGCTCCTTTTGCGGTCCTTAACACCCATATGTCCCTCTGTCTGGTCTAGTAAAGCCCTAGAACATAAGGGAAGGAGCGGAGCAGGCTAACCCCTCATCCAAACCCTCTGCTCTGCGGGGCTGAGCTCCCCCATTACAGCCCAGGTTCTTGGGATGGCCCTCCGCCCCTCAGCCTCTGATGCCTTCCCCTTCCTTCTGCGCTGCCCAGCCTTGCCTGCGCCCAGGAACCTGCTCCTCACCTGGGGGGCTACTTTCTGTGTCTTCACCTTCCTTGCTCTAGGTTCTAATGATTATCCTCATTTCTTTTCTTTTTTTTTTTTTTTAAAGATTTTATTTATTTATTTGACAGAGAGAGAGACAGCGAGAGCAGGAACACAAGCAGGGGAGTGGGAGAGGGAGAAGCAGGCTTCCTGCCGAGCAGGGAGCCCGATGTGGGACTCGATCCCAGGACCCTGGGATCATGACCTGAGCCGAAGGCAGACGCTTAACGACTGAGCCACCCAGGCGCCCATATCCTCATTTCTTATTAGATATTTTAATGGGAACTTTACTTTCCAAATGAATCTAGCTGGAAGAAGACCTTTAGCAGGGGGATGGGTGGGGGGTGGGCAAGCGGTCTCTTTCTTTAGCATAACAAGTGGGGCAGATTTGTGCTCCATCTTGCTGGGGAGCAAGAATGTGGAATAGAGTGAAAATCCAAAGGACAGGTATTTCAGAAGAAGCAAGATTTTAGCATTTGGAGGTGCCCAGCATGAAATAGGCCAACACCCTCCAGCCTGGCCATTTGCAGACGCTCCAGGAACGCATCGGGGCCACAAACCTCCCTTTTCATAGACATCAGTGCACTGAGTTCTTTATCCTTGGATGCCTGATTTGGTCATCAAACTCGTTCTTGTCATTTCCCTTGGTCAAATCTTTTCTTTAGATTGGCAAAATGATCTGTGGAAGCATGTATCCACACTCTGAATTTTCATTTTAAATTACTTCAGGTTCAAATTAGTGAGCTTTCACTTATTTCTACTCGAACAGCACAAATGATTGTTTTAAAATATGCTCAAGCATAGCGGGTCTTTTCCCTCTTTGGCAGAAGAAATAATGTTTTTTTTTTTCCTTGAAGACATCATTTCTCTTGTTTGTTTGAGCAATGCATGTCAACATTACGAGTCCTCTTAGAAGTTTCCACATCTGAAATAATGTCCTGCGTAAAGTTTGCCTCCTGTAGTTGTGAGAGAAATGTTTGAAAAGTGGTTCTGATATTTTGTGATGACAACTTGTTCCCTATTTTTTCCATATTCTCAACAGTATAACTTTTAAAAACTAGAAAATATTTCTCATTTCCAAATGTTTATTTTTTCTTTCTACAAATCAGATTCCAGAAAAGTTCAGATCTTCAAGTTTAGTTATTTTGACAAGGACATAGCCAGGAACCAAGGATAAGAAAGAAAGGGGGCTTCTGCCCTAAATGAGTGCCCCACCGATTAAAGGCTAGCCATGGCTTAATTAGTTTATTGTCAACATTTCCAGGTGACAATCGATTAAGAAGCAGGTAAGAGAAGAAGGAGAAGCTTTCCAGAATTGTAACCACAGGTGAGAGCAAAAATAACTGTCAGTGTGACAATAAGTAAAACCCAGGTTATCTAGATTCAAGAACTCAGAACCACACAGGGCCATTTGCAACAAGGAAAAACAGCCCTCGACCCCAGAAAAATCTCTAAAGAGATGTTGTATTGCAACTAATCAAGGGATTCAATAAGCATGTTCAACATCTTTGGGTTTTTTCTTTTCTTTTTTTTTAAGGTTGAGATGTGTATTTTTAATGTAAATTCAGTTTAATTAACATATACTTTATTACTAGCTTCAGAGGTAGAATTTAATGATTCATCAGAGATGTGTTTTTTTTTTTAAGATTTATTTATTTATTTGAGAGAGCGGGGAGAGAGCATGTGCAGGAACATGGCGGGGAGAGGGGAGGGAGAGGGAAATTCAAGCAGACTCCAGGCTGAGCGCAGAGCCTGATGCAGAGCTTGATGTCATGACCCCGAGATCATGACCTGAGCTGAAACCAAGAGTTGGATGCTCAACCGACTGAGCCACCCAGGCGCTGCCCCAGGGTTGAGATATGCTTAAGACATCATTTCAGAAAAACTTCCTTCCAAACTTTTCAATTAAAAAAAGATCTGGCAATTGTCTAGGAAATTCACTCGCGTGTACCACCAGAATCTTTAAAGAATCTCCAATGAGAGACCTTTCAAACTTAAACACTGTCTCCCTCTGAAAGCCAAATAGAAAAACAGACAACAACACAAAAGGAAAATGTGTGTAAAGTGACAGAACTTCTAAAAGTGTAAATATAAAATGAATGTGACTTGGACATGATTATCTTTAACTTTCTTTTTTTAAAGATTTTATTTGACACACAGAGAGAGAGAGAGCACAAGCAGGGGGAGCGGCAGAGGGAGAGGGAGAAGCAGGCTCCCCACTGAGCAGAGATCCTGACATGGGGCTCCATCCCAGGATCCTGAGATCATGACCTGAGCTGAAGGCTCAACCGACGGAGCTACCTGGAGCCCCTATCTTTAACTTTTGTACGTAGCATTTCAATTCCACTTTGAAAGCAACCAGTAAATAGCAAGACTCTTAGGAATAGTCTTGCAATAATAGAAATTAGAAATGCATATCTTTCAAAAGAATGTTAAGGGGAAAAATTAAATTATAGGGACATACAGCAATAATCATGTGTTTTTATGTGTATTTTAAAAGCACACATAGAGACTCTGTGTTGCTCTTGAATATGTCAAATAAATGGTCTGGAGGTGAACACACCAGGTTCCTGAGCACCATTGCTCCTGAGGGGTCAGGAGGAGGCTGGGACTCAGGATCAGGAAGAACCTTGATGTTACTGATAATCTTTCCTTCTGAAGATAATCCTGAAGACAACCTTTCCTTCTCACGACTTGAAAGCTAATGTGACAGAATAATAACTCTCCATTCTGGATGGTTAGAATACAGCTCTGTTTTATTATTTACTTTTTCTTTTTTTTTTTTTTTTAGTTTTTGTTTGTTTGTTTCTTTAATGATTCTATTAAGAAAAAAGAATTCCCCCGAGAGCTCATCTGTGTGAAAGCAGTAGCCCTGGGGAATGATTTTAAGGACTTTCAGGGGCCAGTAACTTTACATGGGGCATCTTTCTGAGTCACTGTTTAGGAAAGAACGCTGAAGACAAACACGAGCATCCTGCGGAGCGCTGTGACACTGGGCGGCAGGACCTCGGGTGGTTCTCATCCGTGCTCCTGTAAAGCAATCCACGTTCTACCAAACAGCAGTGTCTTTCCAGCGAGCCAAGTGAATTTCCAGCCTTCTAGTTTATCGCAGTACTTTTATGAAGTCGGGGGGGAGCACAAGAGCAAACCCTTCAGAAATGTGTCGGAGGCAGGGCCTGTTGCTCCAACAGGAAGTCCGAGCGGTGGTCTCCCCGGGCCGAGAGGGCCAGGTAGCCCCAGCCCGCGCAGAACAAGGGCAGTCTGTCTGCCTCCCTCCTCCAACGGCCGTAGCCGCGCTCGGTTGCGCGGCGGCCTCGCCATCACACTTCCTTAGCAACCCGTTTCACACCCTGACTTTGAAGTCATCCGCTACTTTGGCAACAGGATGAAAATTTGCCTTCGTGAACTTTTAAAAGGTCATCGGCGGGGAACAAGCCTGTTTCCTTTGACTCACCCCCGCCCCTATTCGTGAAACCTACCCACTGCGTTGCAGACAAAACCTCATTTGTTGAGGAAAAAAGAATGCACTTTTGCATTTTTAAAATGGGAATATAAAATTTTATTTGGGGGATATTAGAAAAAAAAATGTCCTAGTGTCGATTGCCCCCATTTTATGTTTATACTGCTAATCAACAAAAGAATGAAACACTGAAAGCAACTCTTTCTGTCTAAACAATTGTAAACTTTTGTGGTTTACTCTTTCATGCCAATTAGTAAAGTATACTTGTAAATCTCATAGTCTGCAAAACTACAAAAGTAATTGATATTTACCTTTTAACTAGTATTAGAATTTAAGACTGACACTTGATTTTTAGCAAGAAAAAAATGACCAATGATTATATTATTTCCAGAAAAGGACTGTTTCATGTTTCCTTTTTTTTTAGTAGGGTCCACACTCAGCACAGAGCCCAGCCCCGGTCCTGATCCCACCACCCTGAGATCAAGACCTGAGCTGAGACCAAGAGTCGGGCACCCAGCCAACGGAGCCACCCAGGCGCCCAGGATTCTTTTGTATTCTTGCAAAACTCATTTGATAACAAATTCAATCAGCTTCCACACTGCCAGAGTCTTCAAACAATTTTACCAGGTGTATTTGAGGAGAAATAGAAGAAATTTGTTAAAAGTATTGAGCAGCTTTTATTGATTATTTTCAAAACATGAGAAAAAAAATACCCAAACTGTTTCTTGTCAAAGATTTTTAGCTGTGTAATTTACACTAATTAAAATAAACTTACTATTGGGCGCCTGGGTGGCTCAGTTGGTTAAGCGACTGCTTTCGGCTCTGGTCATGATCCTGGAGTCCCTGGATCGAGTCCCGCATCGGGCTCCCTGCTCGGCAGGGAGTCTGCTTCTCCCTCTGACCCTCCCCCCTCTCATGTACTCGCTCTCTCTCATTCTCTAATAAATAAATAAAATCTTTAAAAAAAAAAAATAAATAATAAAAAAATAAACTTACTATTAAATTGATCCTTGTTAGTCTATAAATCAAGTAGCTTTTTCTTACTATTATGCATATGTATAATACACATTTAAATTTTTCTAAATTATAAAAAGGCTACCAAAATTAGAAAACTTGATGGCTCAGTCGGTTAAGCGTCTGCCTTCGGCTCAGGTCATGATCCCGGGGTCCTGGGATCAAGTCCCGCATCGGGCTCCCTGCTCTGCGGGGAGCCTGCTTCTCCCTCTCCCACTCCCCCTGCTTGTGTTCCCTCTCTTGCTGTGTCTCTCTCTGTCAAATAAATAAATAAAATCTTTAAAAAACAAAAAAAACAACAAAACAAAACCACTGACAGTTCAGCCCCGGGGGAGAATACAGCCAGAATCTCGTCTTTGTAACTGGCAGCAGTCTGTTTCTAGGAAGGATGGATGGGGATTCTGGGTTATCCTAAGCAAGCTGGCGAAGCCGGGGCCTTTCCATGGGACAGAGGCAAGGGCTCTCCTGCTCTCCCCGCAGAAAAAGTGCCAGACGTGCAAAACTGCTCTGAGGCCAAATAGATAAGATTGAATGGGTTACCACCTCTCCCCGGGGCCTTTACAGTGCAGTTTTTGTTACGTAGCATTTAATACACACAAGAGAGTATAGCTGTGAAACACAGAGCTCAGTGATAAAGCACGATGCTAAACCAGCTGTGGTGAATCGATCATCAATCATAATCATCAAGCACAGGACGAGGACAGGAATGTTTGCAGGGTCAACGCAGCTTCTACCTGCTCCTCCCCGCCTCCCTGCCTCCTCCCCGCCTCCTCCCTGCCTCCTCCCCGCCAGAGCACCTCCGTTTCCTAGATTTGTATTAATTATTACCCCCTTAAAAAAAAGGAAGTAAAAGGAAAGTTTTATCACATATGCATGTATCTCTTGAACGCTTTTGTTTAGCTTTGCTTGGTTTGGGGTCTAAAGAAAAAATGTCACCATACGGAAAGCAATCTTTTGCAATATGCTTGTTTTCACTCAGAATTTTGTTTCTAGGATCCCTCCATGTTACAGCAGGTAGAAGATGCAGCCCTTTCCACTCTGTACAACGTTTTGTGAACGGAACGGTTTTCATTCACCCGTGTTCCTGCCGATGAACTGCTGGGTTGTCTCCAGATTTGCTCGGGAGCAGGTGCTGGGGTTCCTTGAATGCTCACGCCCAGGAGCAGAGGTGCTGTCCGCCCTGTGCACGATCCACTTCAGGACGGGCGTCTAACTGTTCTCCAGAGCTCGTCGCCAAGTTACTTCCCCACTAATAACGTGGAAGGATTTCCATTGATCCATATCCTTGCCAATACTTGAAAATTTTTGTCAAACGAGTAAAGTACATCTCATTCACATTTGTCTGATTACTGATGAGGTTGAGCCTCTTTTTGTATTTTTATTGGTCATTTGGGTTTCTTCTATGAATTTCTTGATTATATCCTTCGCCCGTCAATTGGATTGTCAATTCTTAAAATTGATTTAAAGAGTCCTTTGTATACTCTAGATACTAATCTTCTGTGGATCACTGGTGTTGCAAGTGTCTTGTCCCAATGTGTGCCTTGCACTTTCTCTTTCAGGCTCTTTTGGTGAGCAGATGTTCCCAGTTTTAATGTAGCCAAGCCTTATCTATACTTTCTTTTGTGGGTAATGCTTTTAGTTTTTGTGGAGAATAGCCTTCGCTTCCCAGTGTCAGAAAGATATTTTCTTATCTTCTTGAAGTTTTAAAAGCTTGCTTTTCACATGTAAGCCTTTAATCCATCAGGAATTCATGGTGTGAGGGTGTGAGGTAAGGGTGGGGTTTTTACTTTCCCCCCATGCATAACAAAGTTCCCAAACCATCTCTTGAACGGCTTCTCCTTTTTCAAGGGATATCAAAGATCCTTTTCACTGTAACAGGAAAAGTCCTCATGTTTGGCTCACAACAACGGAAAGAAATTCTGTAGTGATGTGTGTGTGTGTGTGTGTGTGTGTAAATAAAGGTCTTTTTTTTCAGGGTAAAGGGGAACTCCTCTTATCCCGAAAGTCACATCATTTCAGCAGTTTCTTACTAGATCTACTTCAAGTCAAGTGCTACGTGTGCTATTTGTTTCTGACTGTAAGTAGTGTTCGGACTCAATGAATTCCTTTCCCAACAACTATACTTTAATGGCAAGTAAAAGACTCACAGGATTTCCTTTCTAAATATTGCTTGGCTGTTTGGGGGTGGTGCTATAAAGTTAATTCATTTTGTTTTTTGTTTGCATTTTCTGGAATTTACTGGACAGATGCTGACATCAGGCAAACTGGCAGACAAAACTCTGGGCCCCTGGCAACCTGAACTCACTTTCAACCGTCAGGGAGCAGTCTGGGCACGGAGCCCACAGGTGTCCCTTTCACCTCCTGCCTCCCCCGCCCTTCCCACGTGGCCGCAGCAAGCTCCTTCTCCAATCTGCTAAGAAAGCCACCCTGCAATTCACCGCTGCCTCTCCACCCCACAGGGCACCTGCTATGGGCCGTGCCCTGCGAGTCTCCTCGAGGACACAAAGCTTAATGAGGACGTTTTCTGCTGCCTTCACTCCTATAACCTCCTCTTCTAGAATTGACATCCCTGATTCTCACCACCCCTCTCCCACCCTCACCAGCACAGTGTGACACGGCCCCCAGTGCCCTGCCGATTCTCCACCCACCTCCAGGATGAGGTCAGGGCCTTCCTTGGAATTTTCCACTCTGCCCTTCTTACTGACATCTTCCTGACCCTCAGCATCATTTCATTCACTCACTGATGAGTCAACACTCTAGCACTGAATCAGTGATTTTTAACAACTCATAGGACCTTCATCTTGATAATCCAAATATACTGCCTTGGATGACTTTATAAGCACCTGGGCCAGCATTCAGAACTCGGCACATTCTCGATTCACCTGCTTCGTATGGTGTCATGCCTACCAAATCTGCTCTTGCGTTCTGTCGACAAACAGATATATTTTAAGTGATGGTGACACACCACCGAATAAGATGCGCATCTTGCCCAGGAGGGGCTCAGAGGCGAGTGGGGCATATGGGAACGTGGACGGGGACCTATGGACAGTTTGGTGATGGCCAAGACAGAGAAATGGATAAGGTGACTGCTATCTGTAAGTCATTGTACATGGTCTTAGGTAAAGATAAATTCAAAGTCTAAGTTGACAAAGATGAAACTTATAATCAATATAACATAGTAGTAGAAAGGACACTGCTTTTAAGTCCTGAGAGTTTCCACTCCCAGATAAGAAGGAACAAACGCAACTCCCCTTATCTCTTTTGCTAAATGCAGCTATAAAACGTGGACAGACTGAATGGAGACACTATTTGAGGTCTCTGAAAATTATACAATAGCAGGTGGATTGGGAGAAAAGACCAGGAGTTGAAGTACCTCTGAAGAGGCAGTGAGCCTACCCTTCCCCCACCTATATTCCCAATTTGAATACAACACGCTTGATACCTGGACGGAGGTGTCTGATGCCTGGTACCTGATCAGTCACAGACGGAGCACCAGGAGTCCCTCGCTCTGGCTATGGCAGTGGGAAATCCTAACATGCAGGGAGACATGGCCATTTCATTTCTTTTTTTCTCTTCTCTGCTCCCCGTGCCCCAGACCCCAGGCAATCTTGTGGTGCTGGTGGTGGCTCCGAGTTACAAGGCATCGGGGCCCCCAGGTGTCAAAACCCTGAGGGCTGAGATTTCCCCTGCAATCAGTAGAGCCATGATCCCAAGAGAGGGGGCAAACTTCCCCTGCCCTTTCCTCTCTTCATCCCTTCACTGCTTGGCCCACACGAGAAGCAATGTGCAGGATACAATCCAAAATTACTCGGCACACAGGACCCAGGAAAATCTCAACTTGCACGTGAAAAGACAGCCAACCAACATCAAAGCAGATATCGCTACTCAAAGATGTCAGATGATCCAGAGAGACGTCTGTTACGCAGACAGGATCTGGAAGACTGTGGGGAATTTTCAATTTACCACCACACTGGCTGGAATATGTTTCCTTCCTTGGGACAGTTGCCCATTCTTGCCTCAAGTCTGAATGTTCTATCGTCTTTTCCATCCTTTCCCCATATTCCATTAGTCCCTTTTCAGGTTATTCACGTCTGTACCTCTAAGCAGTGTGAGTTTGCATTCAAATGAAGTGACTTGAATTCTCCTAAGAAAACTAAAATTTAACAAATAATAAAAATAACCATGTCTAGTAATTTTTTTGCCGAAACATTTGGCATGAAAATGCAATAAAATACAGTAGTCTTTGATATTCAAAAAGGCCAGTCACTTTCTTTCAAAATGTAATTGAAAATTTTCATGCTTAATGAATCCCAATATGTAAAGGAATTAATAGAGATGCTGAATCACGTAAAGTGGCAAAAATGAGTTTAAAACAATTATCTCCACGATGAACCAAAACAACCATATCATAAGAGAACACTTAATCAATCTCTAATGTGATTAATTTGTAATGCTGTGCTTTCCAGATGATACATCAGAGCCTGTGTTATATAAAATAAGAATACACGTAAAAGCAGTAAATGAAAATGGTAAACAAGCATAGTCATATAGATGTCCGGCAAATGCCCCATCAGACCTTGGATTCCCAGGACTACTGAAAGTAAACTTGAGAGCCACTCAGCAGTTGGGTGTTTAACAACACCATGCTAGAAGAAAGCATTATCTAAGAGGATTTATTTGGACCATCTTTGTGCACTGTCTAGTTGCCAAATCCTCACAATGAATAACTATTGAGCTCATATTGTGTGCAAGGTACAGCGCTGGGCTTCATCTTCCTGATGCTTGGATTTGCCTGAGGTCTTGGACTCTCTTCTCTTGTACTTAATATAATTTCTCACTGTGACTGTGTCTCTACTCAACATTTGCCTCATGATTGTTTAACTTTCTTTCTTTCTTTTTAGAGGTTCTTTTTAGAAGGGAGGAGTAGAGGGAGAGGGAGAGAGAATCTTAACCAGGCTCCACACCCAGCTCAGAGCCTGATGTGGGGCACAGTCTCAGAACCCTGAGATCACGACCTGAGCCGAAATCAAGAGTCAGCCATGCTTAACCAACTGAGTCAACCAGGAGCCCTGATTGTTTAACTTTCTGTACCCATTTGCCGTCTGATCACTGGCTGGTTCAGCTCTGGTTTAGGTTTGCTATTCCTTACTTGGTGCATTCAGCCCCAAGTCTGGGTGTTGATAAATGAACCAAAGAACAAAGAGATGTAAAGGCAAGAAATGATATCCATTCAGGGGTTGATGTGGTAGAGGAAATAAAGTATACACATACCAACCATCCCATTGTGGTGAGGGCCTGTGGTTGGCAGAATAATACCTCTCCACCAAGATGGCCATGTTTTAATCTCTGGAACCTATGGATATTTCTTTCCTTGGGGCCAGGAAATGTGAAGATGTGATTAAATTAAGGACCTTGAGATGGGGAGATTATCCTAGATTATCCAGATGAGCCCAATGTAATCAGAAGACTCCTCAAAAGTGAAAGGTGATGTCAGAAAATGAAGCAGAGGGAGATTTGACTCCAGAAGAGGAGGTCAGGGTGATGCTCTGGGGAAGGGAAGACTCAACAGGACAGTTCTGGCTTTGAAGATGGAAGAAGGAGCCACAAGCCAAGGAATGCAAGTAGTCTTTAAAAACTCAAAAAGCCAAGGAAACCAATTCTCCTCTAGAGGCCCTAGAAAGAACACAACCCACTAACACCCTAATTTTAACCTGGTAGACCTGTGTTGGACTTCTAATCCACAGAACTGTAAGATAATAAATTTATGTTGTCTTAGGCCACTGAATTTTTGGTTATTTGTTACATCAGCCATAGAAAAATAATAAAATACTCCAAATATTAAGGGCAGAAAAGTTCGGATAGGGGAGAAAGACTCCAGATGATGGAATGAAGGTAGTTGATTTGTTGCCTAACCTAAGTTTAATCCAAAAGTTCTTTTTTTTAATCTGAAAGTTCTAATTAAAGTATGTTCACCTTGAATTCTTTAAATCAAAAGTTTCTTAATAATTCAAAATCTAATCACAAAGTTAGCATATAGCTCAGTAAAAGGACTAAGTCATGTGAATTGCTGACAAGTTAATTGTCCTCTGGGATTTTAATGTCATCCTCCTCATGAATTTGATTTATTGCTTCGGCGAAATCATATTACTAATTTAAGACTGCCTCACAGGCATTGCCATAGACATCCCACCTTACTTCAATTTACAGAAATTTATTTGGCCCTCCTAACTGAAAATCACTCTATAACCCAGTCAGAGGGTCCAAAGCAGGGCCAAGATGTGGGGGATCTGATTAAGTGTATTACAAACTGCCTAAAAAAGGTTGAGCCCAGGGGCAGATCTGACGTGTAGAAGTGTTGCACTCCGAGTTGGAGATCAATATGGTTTCCTTATTTTTCACTTGACCTTCAGAGATGAACACTGGACTCAATTATCCAACCCTCCCCTGACATTTCCTGTGGAACTTGGACCTCTGCTAACCCAATTCATCATATTTCCCCTGGGTCCACATATAACGTAATATCCATCATAAATGAATTTCGAAACTAACACGCCTATTCAGAAGAACATCAAGGACTACATCTTACTGTGTGCCTAGTGACGTACTTACTGGTTCAACAGACCAGCTCTTGCAGATGCATCATGAATTAATTGACACACATCATCATGTGGAGCAGGAAATCACACACTCACATTCCAAAAGTCAAGTTCAATTTCTGTGTAGGGATTACGCACAATTTTTGAAATGCTCTTGAATACAAAGAGAAGAAGAAAATGATCCACGCAAGTATAGACTTTTATGCTGTTTTCATACCACTGCAGCTCTTTAACACTTACTTTGTAGTGTTCTCTGATGTCCCACACATAATTTCTTGCCTTATAAATTAATCAGTGTCACTTACATACTTCATAAAAGTATGTAGTCCTCCAAGGCAGTGACCATTTTAAGCATGCCAAAAGAGGGAGGACAGATTATCATCCAAACATCAAAATTTAAAACTTGGTGGGAGAATTCAGCCTTCTTATAAACTTCAAAGAGACGAATTCCTTCATCTCTGCCTTAACTTTCACAAGTTACATGGCGTTGGACAATTTATGCAACTGTGAGACCTCAGTGTCCTAATCTGTAGAGTGGGCACATGATACTTGCCTCCTAGGGTTGCCATGAGAATGGAGGGAGGTTATTTACATTAAATGCCTAACACACTGTTGACCATATATCTGCTTCTCCGTAAATAGTAATAATCACTCTCCCTCTCGCTCCCTCCCTCTTTCTTTTTGCATTCCACTTCTTTTCTAAATCAGAGGCAGAAATTCTAATAAAGCAGAGACTTTAAAATTAGCTTGCTCTTTGATTCAATAGTAACATCTAGTTGATAAAATAAAGTGTATATTCTAACTCAAGAGACTTCTTTAGTATCATAGATTCCTTCACAAAGACAACTAGACTTAATTTTAAAAAGTCTTAGTGATTAAAAAAATCATTATTGTCATTGTTATGCCTTTGTTTATTAAACCAAAGTGTCATCTGCTCACCAAAATTAAACAGCCTCTAAATCCATTGTCTATAAGGAAATAATCCTTTTGCAAATTTCTGTACATGGTAAAAGAAGATTCATTTTAAATCAAAATATTTCAAGCATCTTTCATGAATAGAACTACTTATTAGAGGAAGAAAAAGAGAATTAAGGATGAAGGGAGACTTCTGGTCAGTGCTTCCCAAACACAGCTGCAATTAGCAACACCTGAGGGATTTCCAAAATACAGATTTGCGGTGACACGCTAACCCACCTATACACCTCCATAGCTGATATTTTGGCAAGGTGATCGTGATGTGCAAACCATTTGGAAGCCACAGAGTTCAGGATAAGCACGTGTTATCATAACTTGTTTCAAAACTGCCTCAGTAACTCTTTTTAACTAGTGGTCGCCATGTTCCTCATACGAATGGCATTTCTCAACATTCAAAATGATTTGCAACCTTCTATGATACAGATCTGAAAGATATTCCAGAATAATGGTTTAGCCAAGTAACCAATGTATTGAGAATCTGCTACATGGAAGGAAGTAGTTTAAGGCATAATCCCAGACCCTAAGATAGTGAACATCTAGTTGCTGAGATAATTCCATGTGTAACTAAGTCTAAGTTGAGTAGTGCACACTCTGTGTGCCCAGTAGTTTCTAGGAGGCTGGCCCCGGCGGGGGAGAGATCTTCACGATGCAGAGGTGACTGTACTTCCAAACACTAGACTCTGGGGTAAAAGAATAATTGTGAAACCCAAGTCCAGTGTCTGTGCACAGCAGTGTCATTTTCTAAAACATGACTAATTCATTCTGAAGATAAAGTAAATATTGAATCGAGTGAGTGTCCAAGTAATTTAAATTTGTATGTGAGGAATAAAGAAGCATTTTTCCTTCACATAAAGAAGACTTCCACGTGATTGTTTATGGGAAACAGGAAGGGTGTCTTCCAGGAGCTTTCATAAAACAAAACAGGAGGACTATGAACCTCGCCCAATGGCACTTTTGGTTTTTGTTCCTGGACTTCAGTGACAGCCTATGGGCTGATAGCGTGTTTCTCTTCATCAGAAAAAGGAGACAGATGAGCGTTTCTACGTCTGACCTTAGAAGACCCAGACAACTCCAAATGGACATGACTAGCGAGTCATAAAATCTTGATTATAAAACTGGACATCTGTAGACGTCTTTCTTTTTTAATACTTTTGATACCTGCTAATACTTCTTTATTTTAAAATAGGTTCCTCATTTCGCATCTTCACATACAATAATAATTTTAGTAACTCTTCCAAAGCTTGAATTAGTATATACTAATTATTAGTAACTCTTCCAAAGCTTGAATTAGTATATACTCACATTTCCTTGCTTCATCTTAGAAAATGTGTCTGAGTAATTAAATACATTATTCCTTCTTCTGCAAATTACTCTGAATGGATATATTTAATTGAATGAATAAGGCCTTAGAATTGATGGCATAAAAAATACAAACATGAATAAAACATAAGCTGTATCCTAAAGAAGTAAAATAAGATTTAATAAATGCCCTCAATAGAAGTATCAGCAAAATGCTATGATCAGTAAGGTACCAATAGAGAGCCACTAAAACTCATATCAAAACAAGAGAGTTTCTGAAGCTAAAAGACCCAAATGGCTTTGAGTGTTAATAAATACTAAATTTTTAAAAGAAAGAAAATGAAATAACATGCGGCAGCATTAAGAACTGAAGACTGGGGACGACTGATGATGGTATTCCAGCCAAAATGTGAGCCCGACCTGCTTGAGTGAGCTGTCCTCAACACATCTCTGTGCCCCAGGCTAGCAGGATAAAGAGGAAATGCTCCAAAATTACCGAAAACAAGAAGAAATGAAATCATAGAAGATAAAGGGAGCGACATTCTTTTTACTACTTCTCCATGCCACTAGAAGCTGGAAAACCTCCAGAATGAAGGATAAGAGTAGCTTTCTACACTAGTATTCGGGGTTCTACAGAATTACACAGCACTGTTCAGATGGCTCCATTGTAAAAGTAAGTCCCCAGCAAAGCTTGTTTCAAGGTCCCTGTCTCCAGCCACTTTTACTCTCACTCCTGAGTCATTTAAATGCAGTCAATAAAGGCTGTTGTGTTTACACCGTGAGCCAGGCCACTTGCAGACTCTGAGAGACGTGTGTGCATGTGTCAGAAGAGGAGCTGAGGGTTCCCCACCACCTCAGTCTGGGTCCTGCTCTAAACACAGGGAAAAAAAATGTTAAGAGCCATTCAGCACTCCCTGATCAAGCAGTTGCACATCTTGAATTTGTCCGCCTAAGGTGCACAGCGCAGCAAATGAGAGACTACCCTTGCGCTCCTCAGTAAGTGACCGACTTACAGATATCCACCCAAGATGACCATTTAGATGTGCATTCATCAATTATGTGATCGATCTTCACTAAGATGGAAAAATACCCTCACCATATTAACAGAAAATGCAGGTTATGGCTGTATGGGTTACTCCATTTGTGGTAGTAAAATAGATCATATATACCACAAGTCCACATGTATTATATAACAATTGGAAGGGATTAATAGTAAAATGTCAGACTGGCTAGATTAAGTGTAATTTTAATTTTTTTCTAAGTCCTTTTCTGACGTTTTTGGAATGATCATGCATTACTTTTGCAATCAGGAAAAGAGCTATTTGTTTTATTTTGAAGAGAAGAAAAATTAGAATGCCCAATTTAATGTATAACTTAACAATTATATTTTGCTTGGCCCATCAAATGTTACATATCCCTTTTTGGAATGTGCCTCTTTCCTAAGCTTTCAGGGTATATTTTATCCAACAGTCCTCAAATTCATATCCTTGTAGGGAAATATCCTCATATTTGAAGAAATAATAATTCAGGAATATTGCCAACTGATTCTAGAGGAAATAACTCAGTTTGGGGAATTAACATAGAGATGGTTATTTAAACACTATATTTAAATTTTTTAATCTCTAATTTAAACTGTCATTTACATGCAATGATCATTCTAGGTCTGAGACTCAGGTAGAGTCGCTCTGTATTTAGGGGACACAAAGGGGACGAATGGAAGCCTAGTTCCAGTAACACCCCCATGGAGACGAGGTGGGGAACAGGTGCAGAGAAAGGTCATAAGCAGGACACTGCTAAGTGTTGGTCACATAGCTACTTTTCCAGCTGAGCAGGGAAGGCGCCAGAGGGGGAGGGCAGAGCATCTTCTGAGGACTTTGGGGGTGAGAGAGACAGTGCAGAGTGACCCGCCACAGAAATGGCGAAGCCGTAGGGCCTGGGGTTCAGAATGGGGCCATGTTCGAGGACATGCGTTGCCATTTAAAACTCATATCAAAACAAGAGAATTTCTGTTCAATAGTCGTATTTGGGCAAACGTACTAGAACTTCACAAGTCTCGTACTTCACCACAGACAGCCAAGCCCAGCAAACACTTTAATAAGGAAGCACCTTTGGTCAACTCATGAAGCATGGTTTAGACTCACAGTTAGCCTTTGAAACCAATTCAGAAACATACATATTCATGTATTCGTTCATTGTGCCCCTGGGGCCTTGATGCACAATGAAAAAGTTTATCATTGGAACACCTTATCCTTTTATTCTTGGCCAATAATGATTTTAATCAAGATGCATTCCTCTACTCAAACCAAATCATCGCATGAGAAACTGGCAAATAAGAATCATCCTATTGTCTGAAATACATTCACCCAGGCGTCCCAAGAAGCATGGTTTCTCCCACACCAGGGCCTCCCAAATCCAGAACCCCATTATGTGGGGAGTTTGGTTTTCTTCCACTCTTTGAAAAAATGAACAACTTGTATCTTTGTTATTTGCCACGGACCTGACTCATCTTACTGTTCTTCACATTCTCATAGTTTGTTTGCATATACTAACGTGCATGTGTATGCATACGTGCTTTACTCTCCCGATCACTAGAAGACTGATAACTCAACACTGGTAATTTAAGCCAATAATCAAACTACGTGCTTTGGTGTATGAGAGACAGGGAGGCAGGGAGAGAAGGATGGGGAGCAGAGAGAAGAGGGAGGTGGGGAGAGAGAGGGAGTGAAGTGGGGAGGGAGCGAGACGGGGGAGAGGAAGGGAGGAGAGAATGGGGAGAGAGGGATGGGGGCAGAGAGGGGGGTTGGGGGAGGGAGAGGAAGGGAAAGAGAAGGAGAGAGAAGGGGGATGGGGGAATAGGAGAGAGAGAGGGAGTGACCTGGGGAGGGAGAGAGAGGCCACTCTGGGGCACTGTCCATGGTGAACCCACGTGCGCTCTCGGCAAAGAGGGCGGAGAGCACTCCAAACTGCAAACCGGTTTCTATCACCACTTCTACCACCGCAGGATTAAAGTGTAGTTCTTAGTATGTTTTTATAAATACCCAGAAAGATCTGCTAACATCTAGTAAAACTGTTCTGTGGCTTAAAGTTAGGCTTTCTTCAGCAGGAAGAAGGTGAGGATGGCTGTTTTGGACGGAATGTTTGTGTCCCCTGACCCCAATTCTTATGTGGAAACCTGACCCCCAGTGTGATGGCATTAGGAGGTGCTTAGGTCATGAGGGGGAGCCCCCTGCCCCTGTCGCACAGGGAGAAGACCAGGGTCCGGACCCAAAAGCAGGGCTCCCACCAGACACGACCCGGCCAGCCCCTTGGCCTCGGACTTCGGGCCTCCAGAACCGTGAGAAATAAAGATGTTCTGTTTAAGTCACCCAAACTACCACATTCTGTTACAGCATCCCAAATGGACTCAGACAATGGCAGACATTGGAAGCACAACATCTATTTTCATAATCATATTCGTCATTTTTTTTTCTACTTAGATGCTCAAGAAGATTCGGGAGAAAGAGGGGAGGTTGAAAGAAAATACAAATTTAAAAAGATTTTCTAACTCCTACACGGAACATTGCTGTGAAAACATCAGTCCCACCGAGGCCTCAAGGGTCACAAAGGCCCGGGTGCTCTGGCATCGAGGGGGCCGCATGCGGGGGCGGGGGCCCGAACAGTCTTCAAGAGAGGGTCCCGCACCCACACCGAAGGACCCCCGAGTGAGGTCACCAGGTGGAGGCGAGGCCTGGCTGCAGGCGCTGCTGTGGCAGGTCCCCGCTGCAGGGGGGCGGCCTACGAAGGCAGTGGGTGAACCCGCTCCCAGCACTGCTCTGTGCCCACGGGCTGCTGCGTTCACGGGCAGACGGTCCTGCTCGCAGGGATTTCAGCTGCCCTGTGGAGGAGGCCCGTCCGCTTCCTCTCCTCCCGCCGGGAAAGCAGTGTCTCACGGGGCCTGGTTATGTGCCGCTCAAAGCCACACAGCTGGTTTGGGGAATATGCTGATTCCTGCCTCCCTGGGGTTCAGATGTGGAACCGGGGCCTCGCCCGAAGTCAGCCCCGAGGGGAAGCCCCTGCAGAAGGATCTAGAACCACGTATGCTGAGGCCCATCCCCCACTCTTCCCACACAGCGCGCGGGCCTCGTTAAAGACCCTGCGAGTGATTCCAGGGGAACCAGGCTGGGGCAGCCCTGGGCTGGGGGCCATCAAGCCTGGAGGTCAAAGATCGCAGGGTGGCCTGGGGAGGGCCCCCCATGGGGGAGGAAAGCTTTCATCCAGAAGGCTCTCTCTGGGCCAGGCCTGCGGAGGCCACACCTCCGTGTGCTCGCTCAGATGTTAAATGCTTATCAGATTGCTCTGGGGACTCTTCCTCATCAGCTCTCTTAGAGTCTGACATAGTCTTCTTCACTGGGGCTTCTTGCTCTGAGCTTTGTTTCTTGCTGTTGTTCTTTGGAGGCTTTTGCTTCTGTCACATCCCAGAGACTTCAGGTGAGCTAACCGTTGGCTAGGATTGCGGGTTGTCCTGTTGTGCATCCGGCGTGCAGCTGGGATGTAGGACCCACCACCTGTCCTGACATCATTTCCACCCTCACTGCTTCCTGTCCAGGCTTGCTGGGGTTGGCACCTCTGGTGATGCCCTCTGCCTTGAAGTCCCGATTCCCCACTGGTGTTTGGAAGAAAGTCAGAGTGAGGACCTGCCAGATTTCCTGGTTCCTTAGGCCTGCGTCCCTCCCAGCTTCCCTCTGTTTCATGCTGGGACGCCGGAGTTCTTGGACTGTAACAGGACAGGGCTTCACTCCCCATCCACCCTCAGAGTTTGGGAGAAGCACTGTTTCCCTTGGGCTTTGGTAGCATGCAGGGACAGAGGGAGCAGCATCTCTGGGACTCCAGAGAAATATGCATTTCCAGGGACGTCCTATTTGGAATCACTGTGTACTTGTTACTCTTCCACTTTCCAGGGTCCCTACTCAGCCCCGTGGGCGGGGATCGAACGCTCCCATCCCCTGCTACAAACACCTCACTGACCTTCCGCGTGTTACATCCTGACACCCCTGCCCCAGCCCCTGGCGCTGGCCCCTGTGTCGAAGGGGGCTCCTCCCCTGCCCTCAGGCACCGTAGGTCAGGGCCACAGGGGAGCCACCTTCATCCGCGGGCCCAGCCCTGGCACATGCTGACTCTCAGGCCTGGGATGCTGCCCCAGTCCAAGAAGACAAATGTGGCAACTCAGCCAGCATCTGCCAGGCAGCCCAGGGCTTCAATCCGAGATGACTCCTCGAGTCAGACAGAAAGGTATTGAAGGACAGGAGACAGGACCTTTCCTCAGAGGGCATGGGAGAGGGAGCAAACGTTTGTCAGCCCTGCCACCACCCAATGAAAGTGCCCTCGTGTGGGAGAGACTCCTTGTAGCCACATCGGAGAGTCCATCACTGGCCCTCAGCTGGCTCCACCCCTGGGGCTCACTCTCCTCAAAATGTGTATTTGTTTGCTTCCAGGCAGGGATTCTCCCTGGCTTTTCTCAGAAACTGGCACCTTTTCCCCAGTCTCCACTGCTGGATTCCTGACATGACCCCAAGTTCCAGAGGGTTCAGTCCTGGGGCCACTGCTCCTCTCTGATTCTCCACCTCAGGGACCCCACCCCTTCCCTGGCCTGAAATGCTGCCTCTCTGTCAACCACACCCGAGTCTGTGTCTCAGCCCAGATCTCACCCTGAACTCCAGGCCCGAGGATCCAGCTGCCTACTCCATTTCCACGTGGATGTAACACTCATATCAGAGTTAACACAGTCCCAAACTGACCTCTTGACAATCCCAGGCAAACCTCCTCCTCCCTCATCTGCTCCATCTCAGGAGATGGGAACTCTAAACCTCCAGTGGCTCAGGCCAGAACCTGCGAGTCCACCTTGACCTTTCTTCCTTCCAGCAATAGCTAATCTAGCAACAGATCTGAATGGCTCCTGCTACAAAATGGATTAAAAAAATGCATCATCTCCCCCAATAACCTATTATCTGTGAGGCTCTAATCTTGCAATGGCTTTGCTCCAATACTCAGAATCGAAGTCTTCCGTCCAGTCAACAAGGCTCTGTACAATCTGCTTGCCTGATGCCCATCCACTCCTCCTTGCTGCCTCTTCTCCAACCACACTGTCCTTCCTGCCCGTCTCCAGACACGCTCCACACATTCCCGCCTCCAAGCTCTGACACTTCTAGTTCTTTCTGCCTAGAGCCCTTGCCCCAGATTTCCACTTGGCTTAGTTTCTCTCTGTATTTGAGCTTCTCTTAAATGTTGGCTTATCAGAGATGCCTTCCCTGACTTCTCTTTGTACAGAGGCAAAGCCCTTCCACAGTAACTTCACTTCTTGATACTTACTACTGGAGATGCATAATGGTAGCTTGTTTACTAACTGCCATCCCTAACTACTCTGTTGGTTCCTTTGTTCACAGACACAGGCAGGGAAGTAGAATCAATTGAAACACATTGCCCCCAAGACGATGGAACCCACCTACGTACAAAGGTGTCTGTAGAGTAGGGGAGAACAATGTTAATGGAAAAAGAATATTGTTGGAACCAGAAGAGACATATTCAGGCACACAGGGGAAGGGATTGGCTTTGGGCAGGAAGTGCAGTATTCCTTATTTATTAGGAGTTGGACTAAGGCTAAGCCAAACAGACAGATGTGGAACTAAGAATCCAGGGAGACTAGAGTTGCATAAGAGTTAAAAGTCTAAGCACCAACACAATATTGAAGAAGAACAAAGTCAATGAACTAATACTATGCAACTTCAAGATTTACTATAAAGCTGCAATAATCAAGACAGTAAGGTATTGGCAAAAGAGTAGACAAAGAGATCAATGGAGCAGAAGAGAGAGCCCAGAAATAGACCCACACAAATACAGCTGACTTATCTTTAACAAAGGAGTAAAGGCAATTCGACGGAGAAAAGAAGTCTTTTCAACATAGGACGATGGAACAAGTGGAAATCCACGTGTAAAAATATGAATCTAGACACTGACCTTATACCGCTCACAAAAATTAACTCAAAATGGATTATCTGACCTAAAGGTAAAATGCAAAACTATAAACCTTCTAGGAGATAACATAAGAGAAAATCTACATGACCTTGGATTTGGTGATGATTTTGTAGACACTACACCAAAGACACAATCCCTGAAAGAAAGAATTGGTACCGAGACTTCATTAAAATTAAAAATTTCTGCTTTATGAAAGATACTGTCTACAGATAAGCCACAGACTGGGAGAAAATACTTGCGAAACACACATCTGATAAAGAACTTTATCTCAAGTAGACAAAGAACATTTGAAACCCAACAACAAAAAGATACAACCCAAATAAAAACTGGCAAAAGAACTGAACAGACACTTCATCAAAGAAGATAACCCAGATTGAAAATAAGCATATGAAAAGATGTTCAATATCATATGTCATTAGTGAGATGCAAAATAAAACAGCAATGAGATGTCACTACTCACTTATTAGAATGGAAAAGAATTTGGATCACTGAGAACACCACATGTTGGTGAGGATGTGGAGCAATAGGAATGCTCACTCATTGCTGGTGGGGATGCAGAATGGTGCAGCCACTTTGGAAGACAGTTTGGTGGTTTCTTACAAAACTAAACATAATCTTATTATATGATCCAGCAATCACATTCCGTAGTATTTACCAAATGAATTGAAAACTTATGTCCACACAAAAATCTGCTCAGAGATGTTTGTAGCAGCTTTATTCATAATTGCCAAACGTAGAAGCAACCAAGATGTCCTTTGGTAGACGAATGGATAAATAACTAGTCCATCTAGACAATGGAATATTATTCAGTGATAAAAAGAAATGTGATATCAAGTCACGAAATGACATGGAAGAAACTTAAATGCATATTACTAAGTGAAAAAAGCCAGTCTGAAAGGCTACATACTGTATGATTCCAACTCTATGACATTCTGGAAAAGGCAGCATAATCAAAAACTATGAAGACAGTAAAGAGATCGTGGTGGCTACGGATTGGGGGGAGGGAGGGATGAGTAGGTGGAGTACAAAGGATTTTTAGGACAGCAAAACTATTCTGAATGATAGAGTAAGGGGACGCATTTGCAAAACCCATGGAATGTACCACACCAAGAGTGAACCCTAATGTCAACTGAATAAGTTTTAGTTAGTAATATGTATCAATACTGGCTCGTCAATTGTTACAAATGTGTCACACTAATGCAAGATGTTACAAGTAGGGGAAACTGGGTGGGGATTTATGGGAATACTCTGTACTTCCTGCTCAATTTTTCTGTAAACCTAAGACTGCTCTAAAAAAAATAAAGTCTATAAAAAAATAGGGGTGCTGACAGGAGTATTTTATTTAAGGGCCAATAGTTCAAAAATTGACGTCATCCTTCTACGATCATTTAATGACTAAGAACTACAGCAGCGGGGTCACGAGGGAAGAAGGTGGCAGTGGTATGTCTTCTTCCCGTTCGGAGAAGTTGTATAAGCAAACACACCAAATGAGGGTGTGTGTGTTACTTTTAGGTAATTCTTGTGACATCAAGCATTAACTCAGCCAATGTATTTTACTGACAAACACATATTTAAAGGACTTAAGAATTTCTTTTCTTTTCTAATTAACATAAGTCCCATTGAAGGAAAATGTCTGCAAACGTTTCCTGTTTGGGAAGAAAGACCCCTGCAGGCACAGTGGAGGAAGCATGGCCCCCCTCAGTACCTGTCCGTCCTGTTAAGAGTTATATGCAACTAATGAATCATTGAACACTACATCAAAAATTAATGATGTACTATATGTTGGCTAATTGAACATAATAAAAAAAAAGAATTAGGTCCTAATTTCAGTGCAAATATAAATGCTCAAAAATAGTGGAATATACGAAAAGACAAAAGCATACAGACTTTCTTGGGCCAAACATTTAAAATGGGCTTTCCATGGATGTAATGAACCCCATAAGACATTGAAGTCCCCGCTAAGAACTGAATGTCACCAAATCGGTGAGCGCTGTCACCATACCCTTTCTCTACCCTTTCTTCCCGGCCCATCTTCACAGTGCGAAGTCAGGGCCTGATAAGAAAAGTAAGAAGTCACTCTGAAGAGGATAAAATTCCATCCTGTGGATTCAGAATTCCTGTCATCAGAAATAAAGCACACAATGCAAAGTCTTTTTAGGATTTAGGAGAAGTCATTTTGCCAGCAGGCAATGTTCCCCTTGATATGCCCTGTCTGCTAAAGCACAAGGCGGGGCAGGAGTACCCCAGAGAGCCTCAGCCCCTCAGGGGATTATCACCCACTTGTCCCATCAGGCCTCCTGGGCAACCTCTCCTTGGGCGTCCCCGCCTCCCGCCCCAGCGGTGACACACACCCCCTGTTACTCATGATTCTACGGGGATCCGTGGCCTCTTCTGCACCGTCCCACTCCTCCACCCAGTTTCAAACAGAGCTGACAGATGCACGCAGACGAATGGGCCAAAGGCTGGCATTCTGCATTTTTGCTTCTGTATAGAGCTCTCCGCTATCAAAACAGAATAAAGACCATGTTTTAAAGATTTCTACATCAAAATACCTCTAAAGAAAAAGAGATGTGCACAGAATAACAGTAACTGACAAGTTTTAGGCCTTTTTTATGGGCGAGGCACTGGGATTGGCATTTTACTCACATTAACCCATTTTATCTTCACAAAAATGGTTTATAATAGGTATGAGTTTTATTTTACAGATCTAGAGTCTCACAAAAATTAAAACTGGCCCAACCTCTCAAGGCTAGAAGCAGACAGGATTCAAAACCCTCGCTGACTCCACATCCCAGGGCTGCTTAGGATCACACAGCTCCACTCTATAGGCTCACTCACACACACATTTGCACACTCGTATGCACACACACTCACATGCATATCCACATACATACAGATGCACACTCACAACACAGTGCTCACACACACTCACACCCACATACTCACATACACATTCATATAAACTCACACGCACTCACACACATGCACTTCTATGCACGCTCACACCTCACATGCACACTCACATTCCTGTGTGTGCACACGCACTCACACCAACACACTCACATCTTACACACTTGCACACACACTCCTGTTCACTCACCCTCAGACATGCACATGGACGGTTTTCTCATTTAGCAAAACGGGAACATAATACTGAAACAATTAGATTCCCTGAGAACTGATCTCTCCCAGACACCACCATACTTCAGAGAGCGGTTCTAAAATAAAGTGATGATTTTATCATTGAATTTTATAAATAATTGGGAGTAAGTGAAACTTTCTGGAATAAGGAACTTCAGTACTGATGAAAAAGATCTACAAAATTATTAATGAATAAACATAAATGTGCCTATTGTTTTATGCTGCACACAATCCTATAATAGAAAAAATTAAAATTATATAGATACGGTGATATAAAAGAAAACCTTATGTGACATGGGCTTAT
The DNA here is from genome assembly GCF_011800145.1 of Mirounga leonina. Lineage (NCBI taxonomy): Eukaryota > Metazoa > Chordata > Mammalia > Carnivora > Phocidae > Mirounga > Mirounga leonina. The sequence continues at coordinate 8,276,944 of NW_023270816.1, forward strand.
TTTAGAGCTCTGTCAAAACAGAACTGTCATTTCACTGTCAAAAGGGAGTTAATTTTTCTGCATCTCCATACCCCACTCTTGCCCGCAATTGTTCCTGTCATCTCCCGGCTCCTGAACTGAATTTTCTGGAGGTGGTTCTGAAGAGGCTGAGACAAGGCACTGCCTCTGGAGGGTAACCTGCCAACGCCTTCATCTTGCTCTTTGTCTTCTCCACTGTTTTCTTGTTCTTCCTTCTGCAAAGGTGCTGGTACTTCAGTCCTTTGCATGTCCCATTGCCATCAAGCGGTCTGAGAAGACGTACTCCCAGCAGTGACGACTGCGACAGACCCTTTACGCCACAGCGCCCACTGGGGGCTATGCGGGCTCCTCAAGGGTCTTCGTGGAACGTCACTGGCTGGCACCCTCAGCTGAGCTCAGTGACCTGCACCGATTCCTCACTCTCCTGCCTGGAAATGGCACTGACCGTAACCCAGGTACACACATGAGGACAAAAAGAATGTCCCTTAGGGACCTTTCCTCCCCCGCACCCATTCAAATTGGCCTTTGGATCAGGCCCACATCTGCGATACACATTTTGGTTTTTGTTTTTTGTTCATCTGAAGGCTTGCTGAATTCAACATAGTCACAACAGAGCCCTTGACCGAGTAGATTCTACAACTAGAATGTACTTGTACACCTCTCTTCAATTCACCTGAAAATTGGAAAAAAGATTTCCTCACATCTTGTTGCCCATTTTCTTACATATCTGGGTCAATGAGCTTTTCCTCCAAATGCTAGAGCCAAGACCCCAAGACCTACCCAGTAGTCCTGCCCAGAGTGTATGTGTAAACCCACATGGTTACGTGTGCGAGTCAATTAAAATTCTGTAATATCATTTAGAATCAAATATCCCAATTATTCCTTAATGTCTTCTATTATGGGGTTTATTTTTTGTTATTCCAAACCAAGATCACTTCTTTCCCCTAAGGTTCCTGACTCTGAAGCTGTGAATAAACCGGGCCAATTCCTCTATAGAATGCTTCACTTTCTGGACATGAGGCATGGTGTCATTTTATCTTCTATTCCCTGCCATTCCTGTCTACTGGAAGTTAAATATAAAGAGGGTGGCTGAATAATTTGTCATCCACACTGCAATAATTTTGTGAGTGAACAAGGGCTTTATTACTACCTGGACCTGGATAACAAGCATGAAATAGGAAATGGATGCAAATAGCAAATAGGCATATGGTGACCTTTGGTCTAAAGGTTTGAGATTGGGGGCGCCTGGGTGGCTCAGTCATTAAGCTTCTGCCTTCAGCTCCTGTCATGATCCCAGGGTCCTGGGATTGAGCCCCACATCAGGCTCCCTGCTCTGCAGGAAGCCTGCTTCTCCCTCTCCCGCTCCCCCTGCTTGTGTTCCCTCTCTGGCAGTCTCTCTCTCTGTCAAATAAATAAAAAATCTTCAAAAAAAAAAAAAAGGCTTGAGATTGTCTGGGTGAACCATGGGGCAATAGTTCTAAGGTAACACTGTGCGCCTCACATTATCACATCGCTGAGTTTGAGTACCTGGTGACACGGTGATCATTGGATCCTCTAGTATACATGCCTTGTTTTACTACTTGCAGTCAATACCTAATTTGTGGGCTGATTATTTCAAACGTATCTTGAGGATATCTTGTCTCCAGCACCTTTCATGTAATTGTTTTAGGATCCACTGATGAACCTTATTGTCAATGCTATTATTTCTTTGGGGGTCACAAAATGGCTTTTTCTAAGTCTGTCCTTTATCCTGGACTTCCTAGAGTTTGCATCTTTTTCATAATGAAGAACTTTCTCTCATTATCCAGGGTAAACTACAGTCCCTTTTAAAGAGACAGGGTAAATTTCTTCCCTTTAGTTCATCATGTTCAGAATGAGGACTTGAGGTGACAGTGACCTCAAATGGGGGTGCACTTTTAATATGATCATAAGGTATATCACAGTCCGAAAATGTAGCAAATGACCACAATATTGTAGTCAGTTTCAAATTGAAAATAGGTGTATTTAGAATATACGCTCAATCTTTGCTCTTGAAATAACAAAAGCCAAATGTTATGTTCACACACCAAAGGAGTCTTGTTTCCGAGCAGAGAGCAGAATCGTGTATTCATTTGTTGTGGTCTTCTGTGACTGTTCCTTCTCTCCATTTTGTAGGATATAATCTAATTATTCTGAGTGGATAGCAGACAAGGTAGGTGAGGGTGTCAGTAAATTCAGGTCACATTCTATTATCAGGAAAACCTTGAAGTTAAAGTTTTATAGAGTTAGTAATTTTCTCCTGTTTCCATTCAATTAAAGAAATAGTCATTGAAATCCTGCAGTGTGCCAGACGTATGTGACTCTAGGCCATCTTTGAATATATATAATAAGAAAGGTCCATGCTTAGTTGGAAAATCTGGTTGCTCGCCAAAGTTCATGATTTTGTTAACATTATATGTATCAAAAATATTCTCATTGAGACCGATTTTAAAAACATAGTAAAGCTCCTCATTATATCCTGCCTGTTTGTTTCAAGGACAAGTGATTGAGGGTATAGTTTGTGAAATCAGGTTCTTCTGGGAGAAAATTCAAGATGAAACTGTGACAAGACAGTGTGGAGGAAACCAGGTATGGACTCAGTAGGGTCTTTTGCATATTTGGTGTTTCTGTTGCCCCGAGTCAGCGGGTCCCCAAGTTAAGGCGTTCTGCCCTGTGTGTGGCAGGATGTGGCCATTTTGGTCCCTTGCGGGCCTCACAAGGCGACAGAATCCAAACGTTCCACAACCATTGTTCAAAGTTTCAAGACAGCAGTCTAACATGGAGAGGAGCACCTGAAAACCTTCGTATGAAAATATAATATTTAATGCTGTTAATCCTCAAAGTTAAATCCGAACTAGTAGCACATTAAGAGGTGTCTGAAGCACTGGAATGAGGATGTGATTATTAATGACAAATTAATGACAACAGACTCCGTGGGAACAGGAGCCCCTTCAATTCAAACTTTGGCAAAAAGTAACAAAACCAGCCAACCAACCAACCAACAAAAAGACCAAAAAACCCCCCAAAAACTCCAAAGCTGGAACTTGCCTGGCAGCCGGCAAAGCCCACCTCCCATTTGGAACTCCAGTCCGGCTTGTGCAGCGAAGGGGAAAGCGAAAGAAAAAGCCAGCGGCTGAACAATCAGCCAGAGGGTGGATTTGGGTCTCCCCTGATTGTCACCACCGCCTCCTGCCAGTTGCCGGCCGCTATGTTTGTCAGTCTGTGTGCGTGTGTTTGTTTTGGTGGGTGGCTGACAATCCACAAAATGAATGACTGTAAAATCTCTAAGCTGCAGAGGAGAGCAGAGGTCAGAGGTAACTGTTTCTTTCTACTATGTTTAAAACACATGCTTAAGGGCAATTTTTTTTTTTTTTTTTTGGTCCTGCTTCTTGTTGACAACTTACTTCATCTCATTTCTGCCTCCCCACTTAAAAAACACGTGACAGGAAGGTTCTTTCACTAGGGAGGGGTTTCCCTAGAAGAGGCTTGTCTACTGTATGGAATGTATTGCACTCTGCCCACAAGGCAATGTTTCCCCCATCTGCTAATGAGGTCATCCTCTCAATAAAAATGCACTGAGCATCCATGTACATTGTGTCATGCCCAATTTTAACAGAGTCCCCCCCACAGTCTCCTTATCTAGCAGATAACCCACTTCATCTTCAGCCATCTTCAGAAATGGATGGTGATTTTCTCTTAGACTTGCAACAAGTGAAGTTAGTACCCACCTGAGCCAGAACACCTCCTTCACTTTTTACAGATATTAATATTCTTCTAAGCAGATCCTAATTGTGGGGAATGAATGTCAGCACTAAAACCCTTTATGTGTGGACCATACAAGACAGCATGTGTTTGTTCGTGCTCTTTGGCCCACGCTTTACAGTGTTAACTGGGTCATCTGGACGGTGCGGCAGCTCCCCCGGGGTGGCTGTCAGTCTAGTCCTGTTTTGTTCTCGTGAGCACATATTGAAGACAAAATGGCAGAGGTCCTGGAATTCTATATTTCCCCAGGAGTAGACTTCAGCCACTCCTTGTGTGAGAGCGAGACCCTCGGCACTTCCTTTGAGAGCAGATGTGCTCAGAATCCAGGATGAATAGTTCCCCAAGACGAGGCTAGGGAATTTTCAAAAAGCAAGGATCCTTACATGGTTCCCCAAGCAGGGAGGTAGGACTCTGTGAGCCCTGAACTAGAGCAGGAGAGAAGAAGCCTAGACTGTCTTTTCTAGTATTTGTTAGGGGCTCAGGGATGACAAACCAGGCTCCTTCTCATGATGGACTCTATTATATCATGACCATCTGCTTGTACAAGTGCAATGAAATTGGAAAATTGCACACTGTGAGTCAGAAACACAACTGTGGGAGGTGCACACATCGATGGGCAGGGATCGAAGGGTTGGGGTCATCAGTAGGAACCAGCTGCACTGCCCATGAGATTCTGGGCTGGGAGCCCCTCTGGTCCCAGTACAACAGCCCTCAGCCCCAAAAGGAACTCTACAAGGTGTGGTTGGCTAAGCCTCAGAGCCCTTTCCAGAATCTAGTGGTAGTGCTGATTGACCTATGTAGCTGGAGGGCCCTTGGAAATCCACAGTCCCACTCCACCATTTTCAGTTGGGGTTTATGCTCTAGGTACCATGCTATCCAGCTTAATGTCATTCAGGAAAGTGAAGTGACTTGTCCATGGTTGTTCTGTCAATGATTGGCCAAGGCTCAACTAAAGTTAGGCCCCGTTTGGGACCCCTAGAGCAAAAGTTTGGAAGTGGTTAGTAATGATGGTTTCCCACATCTGTACATGGTGTTAACATTTTAAATCCATTTGTAAAGCACCATCCAGCCTGAGAGGACACAGGGGAGCCCCCATTGCTCCTATGGAAATGATGAGATAACAGGCCGCTGAGAGGTGAAATTACTCTTGGAAGAGAGCTGGGCCTTAAAGTCTCCATCTCCTGGATCCTGCCCTAGAATCGCAGCTGCCATACCAGACCGGAGGTTCACTATACAGGCATGAATTTTTAGCAGTCATCTGGCCTGCTTAGGTCTTCTAAGCTACTCGTATCATCAGCGCTTCCTCAGTTGTTCTCTGAAATTCTTTAAGCAGGTGCCTCTTTCTACAGAGAACTTAACTCATGTAGGGGTCCACAGTGGAACCCCGAGTGCATCAGCATCACGGAAATGGACAGCATTTCAAAAGCATCCCCTTCTTTCTCCATTCACTGGTTCCCTTTGACTCGGCTATGGAACCCTAAGACAACATTTTGTGTTGAGATAAAGGAATTGCTAAATTATTAAGACATATTCATCATCTTCATTTGAAGATGCAAGTACCCACAAGATTAAACACATTTGCAGGCCAAACAACACTATATTTCTAGTTAATTCTTGTTACGTACTTTTTTTACAGAGCTATGGGAACAACTGTATGGTTGAAGCTTCAAGCCTTTCATGTTTTCTCCTACTAATCAAAATAAGAGCATGTCTGGTTTATGACGGTGGTCTAGGAGAACATTATTTCTGGTTTGGTTGGTCTGTGAGTGGTCACTTCAGGTCATGAATGAGACAGCCTCTCCCACAAGTGACCCAATCGGTACTCAGGGTGGGTGGTCATGATACCAACACTGCAGAAGGGCATGCAGAGAAGAGATGGGTGAAGGGGATTCTTTTGGTTTGATCATGTTGAACAAAAAGACTTGTGCCGTTTGAGTATGATCCATGTGATAATGACTGCCACCACTTGGCCTGAGTCTCTCCTCTCCTCGCCTCTCCCCGCCTTAGTCTCTCCTCCCGTAATCCATCTGCATCCTGCTCTGAGGTTCATTTTCCTCCCACGTGACTTCCACTCCACATGCAGCAATTCCAAGTGGCTACCTGCCTGCTCCATCAGACCCAGTCCGCAACCCAAGGTCAAACTAACATCCATCATCATTGTCAACACTTCGCAACAGGGACCTGGCTCTGCGGTCATCTGGACTGAAATTCCTATTGACTCATCTCTTTCCCCATGCCTGTGCAGGGACCCTGAGATGATTTAGTAAAAACCTTTGCACTCTGGGAGACCCAGGAGTGCAAACACAGAAGTGATGATTCAGCTTGGGAGGGGCGACCCCTTTGCCGTATCCTAGAGCTTATTGTCAAGTGCAGTCATTTCTTCCATGAGCTTATACAATCATAGGGACCTTTTTAAAGAAAAATATTACGGATTTAGGACTATAAAATCAGGTCCTGGGACTTGGAAGGGGCCTGTGTACATGAGGAGTCCTAATGCTTAGGCTTTATTAACTTCCTCCAGGCACAGTTCACGTCCAGAGACTGCAAGGCAGGTCCTTACCATCCGCCACCAGCTCACTCAAATGAGTCTGATCCAGTATGTTCTACCTGCAAGCTCCTCTCCCTATCCAAATTCTACCAATAGGATCTGACCCCACTTATCTCACTTTCTTCCCAAAGACATTCCTGATTGCATGATTTTCACTTAATTTTCTCTTCAGTGCACTGTCCTGGTGCTTATGGTGGTCCTGTACCTACATACAGCATCTCATACAATGTTTGAGTTGTTTTGGGTTAGATTTATTTTGGCAAATAAATGATGTGTTCCAAGAGGGCAGGGTTTTGTTTGATGGCTCAGGAGCCATGGTGCCTGGCATAGCTTCAAACATGATGGGTGTTTATGACTTGCTTGTGTCATAGATGGAAGAAACGATTGAACTTGACAATTTCGTCAAAGTCAAAGTTTACTGGCACCCAGGGGCATGTTTTTTATTGTATGCAGTCTTACCAAGTGAATCAACTCAGAATATAAACTGGTATCCTCCCAAAATTCATCTTGCACACAGTTAGTTCTCTGGGATTACATCTTTACCCTATTCTCTCATCATTCTCCTTGGGGCGGGGGGGGAGGGTCCTCCATGCCTCCCGTGATTTCAACTGTCTTGTATGTGTGAGGACCCCAACTCCACATTTCTAGGCCAGAACTTGCCCCCTGAGCTCCCAACCCATTTATCTGACCCGCCTTCATGTCTCTGTTTCCCTAAGTAAACTGTGCTGATGGAATCTATAATTAAATACAGGAATGCTGCCTTGAAAAACAAAAAACCTAAAAAAGATGTTTGAGCCATGTTGATGTCTATGCCCCTATACTGGACGATAAACTCCTTGAAGGCAGAGAGGAGACTTGTTCATCTGTAAATGCTTAGCACGTCACCTAATCTGCAACTGAGGAGGAAGTAATGTGCAGGGATATGAGATAGTTCCTGTTGTAAATTGCTAAAAATGGCATTACATTTAAAATGCTCCCATAAACTCTTCACGGGTCATATGCTCTACCATGTTCCATTCAAAGACATCTTTGGATGGGGTGCCTATCACTCCCCCCACCATCTCCAGGATATACTTTTCCATACGTACAGGTATGGTTATTAGAATTGACAGAATCTTTCAATTTCCCACCTGGAGACCGCTTTGTGTAGGCAGGAGGAAGGGTGCTTGAATTTGGCTTCTGGCACCCCCTCCCTCACCTCTCCCTGGGCTGGGTCATCTCACTGCACCCCCTATAACTCACTTACAAAAATCTCCACTGATCTCTCTTTCCTAAATGAAAGAACCATTTTTTTTGACACCAAGAACAGAAAGGCAGATGTTTTTGAAGAAGGAACTAAAAAATGAAAGAGAAGAACGAACCTATGTTTAACCAAGAACCATTCTTCAATTTGATTTCACTTTATGTGTAAAAACATTGGTTTAACAAGTTAAATATGAAACCCCAGGAATGGGTGTGCTTGGAGGGGGGGCTGGTGGGGTAGATTGATAGGAAAGATTTAATGGGAAATATTTCATCAAAACAATGACTCACCCCATATTCAAAGGTCCTCAAACTGTAATATTTTCTTCCAAATCCACGTTAAAGTGTTGACAGCTGCTACAGGAATGTGCTTCGAATTCCATCCTGATGTTATAATTTTCTGACTTTCAGTCATTCATTCGCTTTCATTCGCTTTGTTTTGCTTTTGGTCCCTATGCTGACCAAGAGAACACAAATGTTCACATTGTGTTATCAAGAGGTGCGGGGGAGGGTGACCACCCTCAGAAGGGGGATCCGTGACTGAGCCGCCCGCCAAGGGAGAAGGGGTCTTGGGCCAGGTGGTCAAGGTCCATTTCCTCTGAGGTCAAGAAGCTATGGAAAACCTGGGGTGCCTGGGGAGGGGTGCAGAGGTAAGGCAGAAGGGCAAGGGGTACACTGCAGGGTATGTGGGGGAGGGGCTGGGGGCACAGCCCGGGGCGGGGGACAGCCTGGCAGGGCGAGCATGGGGCCAGGTGTGGAAACCCATCCTGCCTTTTAAATTGGGAGTGGACTTTGGACCTCAGGGCATCCACAGGGTGCCCAAGGTGAAGAGGACCCCCCTGTCCTGGAGAGGGCTCCGAAGGGAAATGCGTGGCACAGTGATGGTGAGGGCCTGGGCCACCGTCACCCAGCGCAGGCGTCCAGGGGATGAGACCCAGCCGGAGCCACCCTCCCCGCAGACACCCCCTCCAGACCAGCACTTGGAGCTCCAGCAGCTCAGGCACCAAGAGGCAGGTGGGAGAGGGCCAAGGTGCCAGGGACAAGAGACAAACAGAAGAACGAAGGAAATGAATGTTTACAAGTGGGAAAAGCTCCAGGGCGAGGAGAAAGGGGCCCTTCCTCCAGCCATGGATCGGAGCAGAGGGTCCGCCTTTCTTCGGGGTCACCCTCCCTTCAAAGGGCTTTCTCCCCATTTCAAACCTCAACCCCTCACCTCACCAGCACTCCACCCTGCCACCTCCCCAACCCGGAATCTCTTTCAACTCTATCTATAAGTATATTTAAAGAATGTTTTAAAGGTGTCAGGAGTGAAAAGGAGGGGTCCTGAAATGGCCCGAAATGGACGTTGCTCCAGGGCCTTCCCCTTTGGATCTCCCTTCTGCACTTCATGCTTCAGTTCATCAACATGGCCAGTCAGGGCAAGTGAACGTGAGTCTTTATATTGTTCCCATCGAGTTAGGTAATATTTGGCAAAGCTAATTCAGTCCTCTTGGGACTTCTTTATCATACTTAAACGTTTCAATAATTTGTTTAAACGAGAGACTGTGAGGCAACACAAGAGGTGACAAACAGGGTCAGGCTTGCAATCTGTCACTCTGGGTCTGAACCCTGACCCTGTTCCCGAGCTCTGCATATACCGCTCACATGACTTAATCTGTCCTTCTGTTCCCTCAACCAAAGGAAGAGATTAATCTTGTCCCTCTCAGGCTTCTTCAGGGTCAGATGAAAAGCCTTTTTCAGCATTCAGCATGGAATTCAATACATATCATGATCAATAGTGTTAGCTCCTTCCTGTGCTTGTTCCTACCCCAAGGCGTGCTTTGGGGTCCTGGTGGAAGGCCTGTCCCTTAAACAGCAGGAAATCTGAAACGTCCACATCTGGTGATCTCTTCTGGAAAACACGCGGCAACTGGTCCCATAAGTTTACGATCCAAAATATGAGTGAAACTATTTCCAACTTCAGAGGTTTTAGCTTTTTTCCAGAATTCTGAGGTCTGATGTAAAAGAAAATCCATGATTTACCTGTGAGAGCTTGGATAGGATCACTCCTGTTTCCAGAGCGGGGCACTACCTGCCTCCATCTGACCCAGAGGAGGCCCTCCACCTTCCTTGATCAGGTGACTTGTTCTTTTTCCATCTGATGGAAACGTCGCATCAACACATCCAAGGATCTGTGAAAGTGTAAGCCGGTCCTGCCCTTCCTGCTTTGAGATCAACTCCTGAAGTTGTTAGGATCCCTTTCCAGGGTCATAGCGACAGAAAGGGGATAATAATGTCTCATGTTCATCTCCTCAGTGACCTGCTCTTCTTAGATGTCCATACTGAGCGCACCTGCTATTTCTGTGCCCACATTAATCTTGGGGTTTACCCTTCATTGTATTCACATGTTGGGGGGTTACATGGGCTGACGTCAGCTTGTCCATTCTCAGTCCAGTGACCTAGTGACCCTTCTCATCCGGAGCCACTGGATATGGGAACCATGTTTATTAAGCTTGGAAATTTGGTCAACATATTTGTGCACATTCTTTTGGCCCGAAAATAAATTTCAGGTTTTTTTAGGTCTTCAAACCCCTTTGGTAGTGTGCAAACACTACTAAAATAAATACTTTTAGTTTTAGAATATAAACATCAATGTGGGCCTAATTAATTAGTTGGTTTTTGCCAGATTACACATTTTACACATTCTCTACAGATGGCCATCTCTCAGCACCCCCAGGGGTTATGTTCTTGAAATGTTCCTTGACTGGCAAAACCCAGGGTCAGAGGAAAATAATAAAAACAACACCAAGCATATTTTTATAAAAAGCAAATCACATTTCCAGAGGCACCTATTTCCAAAATAAAACAGATTCTTCAGTGAAAAAAAATCAGGGAAGAACCCTTTCTCCCGAAACACGTCGGAGGTTTATAATAAATTGTCCACGGAACAGGGGATACTTGATTCAGCCATTATTGGACTGAAATGTGATCTCTTTTACCTTTCCATTATCCCCTATTAAAGAGTTAAAGACTTGGCAAAACGATTGTGTAACTGCTTGGCCCTTAAGAAAAGGATCAAATGGGTAAGAGTATCCTCTTCTGGGCTTGTCTTCTATCTGTGTATTCCAGTGCCAGGGTGTAAATAGGCAATTTCCAAAACCACTTCATGTCTGCTGGACTCAGGAGCAATACACGTTGTGCTCTTTTGTAGAAGGCAAATTTTTAATCTTGGGTGTAGAATGAAGGCAAAACCACAAAGGGTGAGGGATTCCTGCATGAGATCTACGTGTCATTTTATGTTACTAGAGCGCCTTTGTTCAAGGGATTGCCGGCCATGTGGCCCCAGGACCTTCCTGAGGCGTGGTGGCAAGGCTCTTCCTCAGTGGGGTCTCTGTCAGCTGTGGCCCCTGGCCTCTGGACCTGTCCTTAAGTACTTAAACAGCCTTGTAGGACCTTGGACACACCGATGACAAATGTACCTCTGAAACGAACCAACTGCTTTAGATACTGGGTTTTATTTAGTAAATTTAAAAGGCAGTTTGATCCTAAAATGATGGTAATCCCTATACTTGAAGTGCTTGAGCTGTCCCCTTGTAATCTTATTTCTCTGCATGTAGCAAGCCCTCCTGCATGGATATTGTATGTTGTCGTGAGGCCCATTTTCCGACGACTAGACACAATCCATTACATTTTGTAAGTTCCCAGTCTTCCCAGCACAGAGTGCTATGGGGCCAGGGCGAGTCACTACTCTATGGAAATGTAAGAGGCGGCTTGAGATGAAGAGCTGGGGACACCATTCCTTCAGCTGGCTACCGATCGTTGGAACTTGTGCGCTGGAGTCTCTCTCTCCAAGTGAAACAAAGCCACAGTGAGCCTCAGTCAGAGACACCGGAATGGGCATGCCTACCCACCGTGCCATACCCCAGCCGCTGCCCGTTGGCAGGTCGGAAGCTGACCTCTCTCGGGATCTCCACCGAGGAACCCGAGGTGCTCACTCTCCCCCGTCCTGCGGATCCCAGTTTACAGGGGCCGGTGCGCGGGCCCCTGGGTCCCCGGGCTGCGCTCCGCCGGGTACCGCGTCTCCTGCCCCGCCTGCTGTGCAGCCGGGTTGGGTTACAACCGGTTCTCCTGGCAGGAGAGCAGTGAGGACCGCAGATCCGACACATAGTAGAAAGGGAAATTTGGAGAGGGGCCTTGGGGCCAGGGCTTGTGGGAGCCTCTGGGGACCGCGATGGCATGAGGTCAAGTCAGAGCTGTGCTTCATGGAAATGTTGACTGTAAATTGGAAGGAGGAAAAGGGCAAGTTCGGCGTCAGCCTCCCGCTTATTCAGAGCTTTAGAAAAATGTGAAAAGAACATGCTTTAACTCCCCGAAGTCCTCTTAGAGATTTGGAGTCAAGCCGAAGGCACGGAAGGGCTGCGGCGCTGCGGGGACGCCCGTGGCTCGGGAAGGTCACCCCCGGGCCACGGACCTGAGCGGAGCCACATGGCCGTGTGGGCTGCGCTCCGTGGCTTCTGGAGGCAGGGGTGCCTCGTGCCTGGCTCCATCCGCGTCCGTGAGGCCACGCCCCCCCCTTTCTGGGCCACTGAGGGCAATGCTCGGCTCGCTGCGAGCGGAGGATGGCTGCAGGGCGCAGGCAGGAAGGTCCCGCGTAAAGAGAAGGTTCTTGGATCAGAAGCCTTTCAGCGGAGGCGGAGGGCCCCCGGGGGGGCCGCCAAGTTTCTGCGGCCTCGTCTGCGCTGCCTGCCTAGGGTTCCTTCCCCTCTTGCTCTGTAGTTGCGCTGCTTCCCTTTCTAGCTCCGGGTCCTGCCTGGGCAAGCTCCGGGAACCTGCGTGTCAGGTGCCCCTGGCAGTGTGTGGGGGCCACCCCGGAGCATGCACACGGGGATCCACCCCCTTCGCCGGGATCGAGGAGTCTTCCCGAGCCGCCAGTAGCTCGGGCGCTCCTGTAAGAGCGGTGTGAATCTGTGAAATGGGCCCTGAGCTCCTGGTCCCACAAGCCATGGAGTAAAGCTAGTGCAGGAGGGAAGTGATGGGCTCAGACCGCGTGTGGTGTGGCGGACGCAGAGTGGCCGGGGAAGGGGGACCGGTCAGCCCTCATTGCACCGCGACCCACCGGCTTCACAGGGGTCTTTGCACCGTCCTCTCTGGAAGCTGAGAACGTTGCATGAGTTCACCTATCTTTTCCAGCCTGTGATTCTATCTCAGTTTTTCTCTTGCTAGGATTCTGCTTGGTAGTGGGTGTTAGCTCTCACAGCTTAGCGGTTTCAGAACTCGCTATCAGGCCCAACTCCAGACACATGCAGGTCCTGCAGTGCCCTGGCGAAGCAGAGATCCCTGGCCTGTCTGCTTGTCGCAGGCAATCACAACGCGAAACCGTTGTTTATGGCAATTGATTCGCCCTCTGGCCTCCGCGTGGGTCACCATGGAAAGTACTCTCTGAATCCATTGGAAAACACTCTTATCCACTGAAAACCATGAAGGCTGCATATTAAAATGGCAGGCTGCAATTTTTCTTTCATGTGAAGTACAAGACATCATTGCTTGCTAATCGTCTTTGACATAATACTGGCAACATGGACGTTAAATATAATTAGAGCATTCTACATCAAACATGTTGCCAACGGCTGAGTTAAGGAGGTAAATAACTCCTGTCAGTAAATCATCCTGAGTTTTGGCGACTACAGACTTCAAAACAAATTATTTCTCTGCTAAGCATTATTTGCTACAGGGCTGAAATGTACGTGTGCACAGCTGGCGTAGCTGAGAACCACTGCCCTGGGCGAGAAGGCCCACAGGCCTGCCTCTGTGCGAGAAAGCTTTGTTCCTGGGGGGAGAGTCGCAGCCGGGACATTGGCCAGCCCGGGGTCCTGTACTGAGGGGGCTGGCTGTGCCGCGTGCCTCTGGCTATCCTGGTCCTGCCACCCTCACCATCCTCCACCGCCCACTGCTCTTGGGCCTGGTGCCTTCACAATCCCCCTGGCTCTCAGGGTCAAGGTCAGATCCCAGCGTTCAGAAACAGTGATCTTGCTCCCCCCCGCCCCCGGCTTTTGCATGTCTGCAGCACTTCCTGGCACCCCGCACTCCTCACCACCCCGCTCTGAGCCCTGAGCACCTGCTTCCCCCCACACCAGCTCCCACCCCCAGCTTCCCCCGCCTCAGGCAAGGGCCACCCGCTTCTGAGTACCCCTCGCACCCACACGCAGGGCGAGGGCGCCCGATCACTCAATCTGCATCCACCACCGGCAGGCAGCTCTCTCAGTGGGCGGTGCTGTGAGTTTTTCAACAGGCACATGCGGGGCCCAGCACCACTCTGGCTCCCAGCAAGCCTGTTGGGAGCTTAATGGACAAACCTAACAAAAAATGATGCCTCGGGTCCACATTTTAACTTGTAGGAAACAAGGCTGCACGCTTGGTTCCTGGCTGGCTCTACCATCTGGTGAAATGCACAACCACACACACACTGGGATCCATGCTGTAAAGGGGGGCCGGGGCCTCCACATAAAGAATTAATGAAGCAAGCCATGAAATGAATTCCCGGGGGCAGCTGAAAGCACAGACATAACTCCCCCAAACAACAGATTTGCTCTTCCTCCCCCAGACAATAAATAAATTCACTCTGCGTGCAACGTGATGGAGTATGTTGGCGGGCCGTGGAAGGCGCTTGGCAGGCTGGCCTTCCGACTGGCTCCCAGAAGGCCCCTCTCTGGACCAGGGGCGCGTCTGTCACCCCGCCGCAAGGACAAGGATTTCTACATCAACACGTTCTGGCCTCCGACTTGGCAAGGCAGGTGGTTCAGGAGAGGTGAACGAGAATTATTCCCCCTTGACCTAACTGTTTTGAAAACATTGTATTCTGACACAAGCAGAGAGAACACAGACTTGCTCTGGAATCAACATGTAACTGTCCCCAGGCTTTTGTTCGCTGATATTCCCTCTTCCATCCTTGTGCAAACAAGATGTCCAAAGTCTATGCTGATCTGATTAAGTAGTTTGACTAGTGTTAACTGGCTGAATATTTTATGAGCGATGCTTCTCCTCTCCTTGAGGACGTGGGAATGCAGCTTCAATTCCCGCGCTGGCATCCTCTCCTCACCGTCCTGATCATCGCCCGGGCTCCAATGTCTGCTGTGTGCCCCGTAGTCACCTCCTCAGAGCACACAACTGTCACGGGCCAACTGTCATCCGCACCACCACAATCCCTCAAACACAGCATCGCTGACCATGGCCCCGAATGTCTCTAGTTGATGGACTGGACAGTTGACCCCCCACCCCCCGCAACGCTTGCTTCTCTGCCCATAACCACCCCCAGACGCCGCGTCCTCAGAACGAACGCCTCTCGTGACCCGCCCCCTCCCTTCTCTCGGCCAGGCCTTTCCTGCTGCAGTGGACACTGGGCCTTCCGCTCAAGTCACCTCTCCTGACACCATCTTGGCAGCTACTACTAGATTAATCTTTTAAAGATAGTTTCTTCATGCAACATTTTGCTGGTTAAAAGAAAACAAAAACAAGACAGACAAATGACCTAGAAGCTAAAAGTCCGAAGGGCTTAGATGGAATGAAAGACCACTAACAATGACACTCAGATGGTCCTTCCAACCTTCCTTCCCCCGTCCTCATCACAAACCTTTGCTCGGCCAAGCAGGCCTTGAGAGAACCACAGGAAATACCTTTCTTTGTCCACAGGCCTTCACCTCGTCTGTGCTGACCATCCCCCACCGTTCAGGAAGGCCCGCTGGAATGCCTCACCCTTCCTATTCATTCCCTGGGCCACCCAGCTCTGTGGCCACCCAGCTCTTTGTCCCCTTGATCATTACCTGTCCTATCTGTGGCCAGTGTGTGCTGCAGGCTGGGGCCCACGTCCCCTGATGGAAGCAGGGGGACAGCAGATTCACTAACCCACTGTGTTATAGCATCAGTCCCCACTACTGGGAGCTCCAGGACCAGAGTGCGTGCTCAGCTGCAGAGTGTGCTCTGGATTGAGATGTCCCCCCTTACCGCCTCCATTTATTCAGTCACTTTTAATTTTGTCTTATGCTGATGGTTTTCAGTCGTAACGGACCAATGATTTCATTGTAAACCACCTCGAGTTCTCTGGGGAGGTGGGAAAGGTCGAAACATATCCTGCTTCTGTCATTGACCTATTTTCTTATTTTCTCTCCATTCAGACGTTGTATTACCATTGCTGTAGGTTCCCGATAGATATTTTCCAGAGGATGATAATACATTGTCCAGATAACATATTTTATTTCTAATCTCCAGGTTCAGTGTTTTAAAGGGAAAAAATTAGTGTTCAGTCAAGGAACACTGAGATCCTAAAAGGGGATAAAAGTGTCCTCTCACTGCATGAATATCCTACAACTCTAGGTGAGAGAAGAAAACGGGCTTTTCTCCCACACTGGCTAGCACTGTTCATGGAATACAAGATTGTTGCTGGCCAATCAGTGGAGCTATTTTTAAGGTGAGTAGCAGCTTTCTCAAGAGTTTCAAGTTGCTTTAGTAAGCTTTAAGTTAACAATATCATAATCAATGATTAGTGAAATCTAAGTAGGAAATCGAGAACTGAAAAAAAATTTTTTTGAAATTAAACAGGTTTTCTCCAAATTATTATACAATTTATTGATCACCTAGAGATTCTTTATATTCCTTTCTACTCTCTACATAACAACCTGCAAAGAAGGTATAAGGATCTTTATTTTGCAAAGAGGAAGTTGAGTCTGAGGGAGGTTACATCACTTTTTACCAAGAATTATCCTTAGATACTCTACAAGGGCTACCTTGATATAATGATATTTTATATAAATGTAATTTTAAAATGATGCCAAATCAAATACTTAACAATAAATCTAACAAAATGTGTACAAGATCTGTATGAGGGAAACTACAAAACTCTGATGAACAAAATCAAAGAAGCACTAAATAAGTGGAGAGACAGTCCATGTTCACAGATTGGCAGACTCAATATTTTCGAGATGTCAGTAACTCCAGCTTGATTCAATGCAATCCTAATAAAGATCTTTGTGGATATTAACAAGCTGATCCTAAAGTTTATATAGAAAGCAAAAGACCCAGAATAGTCAACACAATATTGAAGAAGAGCAAAACTGGAGAACTGACACTACCTAACTTTAAGACTTACTATAAAGGCACAGTAATCAAGACCATGTGGTACTGGAAGAAGAACAAATAAATCAGTGGAATGGAACAGAGTGCTCAAAACTGGGCTCACATGAATATAGTCAACTCATCTTTGGCAAAGGAGCAAAGACCATATGATGGAGCAAAGACAGTCTTTTTAACAAATGGTGCTGGAACAACTGGACATCCATGTGCAAAAAAATGAATCTAGACACAGATGTTACTCCCTTCACAAAAAGTAATTCAAAATGGATCAGAGACTTACATGTAAAATGCAAACCCTAAAACTCCTAGAAGACAACCCAGGAGAAAACCTAAATGAATTGGAGTATGGTGATGACTTTTTAGATATAGCACCAAAGGCATGATCCCTGAAAAAAAAATTGATAAGCTGGACCTCATTAAAATGAAAAACTTCTGCTCTGCAAAAGTCAGTGTCAAAAAATGAGAAGACAAGCCACAGACTGGGAGAATATATTTCCAAATGACACATCTGCTAAAGGATGGCTATCTCAAATATACAAAGAACTCTTAAAACTCAATTATAAGAAAACAAAAAACCTGACTAAAAGACCTTAACAGATACTTCACCAAAAAAGACACGCAGATGGAAAACAGGCAGATGAAAGATGCTCCACAGCATATGTCATCAGGGAAATACAAATTTTAAAAAAGATGAGATACCACACAGATATATTAGAATGACCAAAATCCAGAACTCTGACAACACCAAACGCTGGCGAGGATGGGAAGCAACAGGAACCCTCATTCATTGCTGGCGGGGTGCAAAGTGCTTCGTATAGCCACTGTGCCATTCTCTTAGAAAACGGAGCATAACCTTACCATATAATCCAGCAATCACGCCCTTTGGTATTATCCAAAGGAGTTGAAAAGTTATGTCTATAAAAAAACCCTGCACATTGATGTTTATAACAGCTTTATTCATAATTGACAAAACCTGGAAGCAATCAAGATATTCTTTAGTAGGTGAATGGATAGATAACTGATATATCCAGAAAATGGAATATTGTTTGGCACAAAAAAGAAACGAACCAGCAAACCATGAAAATATAAGTAACCTTACATGCCTATTGCTACACGAAAGAGGCCAGTCTGAAAAGATTATATATTTTCTGAGGAGGGGTGGAGGTAGCAAACTGATTTGAATTTATATAAGGGTGCTGATGGTGTTATAAAATGCATGATATATTTTTTGCCTTTTAAAAATTCAACAAACTCTCAATTTGGCAGGACATCGAGCCCCGGGGGTTTTGGGTATGGGATTATGGGCTTGCACAAGGGGGAATCCGATCCACAGTTGGAAATAACAGGACATGGGTGGTCAGGCTCCCCAGGTTCTCACTGTACCACTTGTTACACATGGCCTCTCCTCACCCAGCCACCCCAAACCTCCTTCCATTAACCGTAAACAGAATAGAATGATTCCAGCCTTGCCTTCCACCCAGGATTATTACGAATGTCCAATTAAATGACAGATAAAAGCCTATAAAATGATTCATATGTTTTCAAAAAGATTTCATCCTAAAGTTAAATTATTGGACCAGTGGAGAAAAACAAAGAGGCATATTTATTTCTGATAAATTACTTCCTGGCCATTTCCACCATGATTTCCATATTCTTGAAATTTTGATTCACTGAATATGGTTTAGAAGTTCTTAATTTCTTTTTTTTTAAAGGTTTTTTATTTATTTATTTGAGAGAGAGAATGAGAGAGAGCAAGCACATGAGAGGGGGGAGGGTCAGAGGGAGAAGCAGACTCCCCGCCGAGCAGGAGCCCCATGCGGGACTCGATCCCGGGACTCCAGGATCATGACCTGAGCCGAAGGCAGTCGCTTAACCAACTGAGCCACCCAGGCACCCTAGAAGTTCTTAATTTCTTTACATAGGAGTACAATAAAGGAGAAATCAAAATCTAAAATTTATAAAAACATGTTCATATAGTCAATTCCTCAGTTTGGTGTTCTTAATTGCTAAAACCAAACCAAACCAAAGCAAACCAAAACAAGATCAAAAGGAAAGCCAAACCCATCGGGACAATGGTTGTAGTAGGATAACCAAAGTCAGCCCATGATGAATAGGGAGTAGACAGAGGTCTTTCGTATTTCCTTCTATGCATGCAAGGTGGCTGTGGAATTAGCTCTGTCCCTCTGCTTGTGCCCCAGTCAATCCGGCATCCTACGGTAGCGGACAAATCAAATATCGAGGCTCATTGCACTATTTCTGCAGATGATGCTTGGCACCAGGAAGATGAACAAATCACACAATAAAAATGGACTCTGTGTGTATCTATGCTTCAGTAAGGAGAGTTTATAAAAACGCGTATGATTCTATCTCTGGGTGCCTGTTCAAACAAAAGAATAAACACTGTCAGGGTCAATGTACGTGCAGAAGTAGCTAAAATAAGCAGGGAATGAATCTCTTCTGTCATTGCATGCTCCAGCGCCCAGTGCCTGGCTCCCTAAACATTGAACATGGTCAATAAATATCTGGTGGCTGAGTCAATCAGATGACAACAGCAAAATCATCATCATCATCATCATCATCATCATCATCATCATCATCATCATCATCTCTTCCCCGCTGTTCTGCCCCAAATGATGGAATTCAGGGCATTCTTACTCTTAAGGTGGCAGGCATTTTCACTGTTTTGGAATCTTGTTATGGAAATAAGGATTTCAGACTTGGCAGAGGTCAAGGAGAACAATTTAGTAACCAACTGGCGCATCACTGACACTGCTGTGCAGGAAAATTGCACAGAGGAGAGACTGCAAGATCAGTCACGTGTGATGGGGGAGGGCAGGATGGGGATGGGGAGGCATTAGGAGCCCTGAGTCACCCAGCTTGGGGCTTGCACACTGTGAAAGTTCCAACATGAGTGAAGGGGCAGAACTGCATGGAGTGGGGGAGGGGCAAAGCGAAGAGCAGGTGCTGAGGTCCCGGCTGTGTGAAGTCATCTAGAGACCGGTGTGTTTGGCTTTCCAACTTGACGTTCTATTGCTTTTGATCACAGTCTGATAGAAGTACTGTATTTTAGGAAAAAATACGTAGTTGTTTCCACTAGCCCGTTTTATTCCCTTTCATATGGTAGCTAGGGAGTAGCTGTGGTCCATGGGGTGTGAGGGGTGGTGCAGCTGGGGCGTCTGACACCCCGTTTGTGGCCGGAGCGCATTCAGCTGAATTGCTTCGTTCCATCACAGCTCTCTTTCCCTCCTCATAGCTCCAGGCTCATCCCCCCCAAAGCTGCCTGTCTCCAGCTCCCGATGAAGAAACTTGAGTAGCCTTTCAGTTAAATATTTATTGATTGTTGATTATATCCTCAGTCTGCTAGTTCCCATAGAGGATTTTTTTTTTTTTTAAGATTTTATTTATTTGCGAGAGAGACAATGAGAGACAGAGAGCATGAGAGGGAGGAGGGTCAGAGGGAGAAGCAGACTCCCCGCCGAGCAGGAAGCCCGATGCGGGACTCGATCCTGGGACTCCAGGATCATGACCTGAGCCGAAGGCAGTCGCTTTACCGACTGAGCCACCCAGGCACCCTCCATAGAGGATTTTTTTATTTAACAGGGCTGATACTGTCTCAGGGCTTATGAAGCTTTTCGTCTGTCGAGAGAGAGGCAGTCGGAGCAAGGGTTAAGAGCATGGGTCTGGAGCCGCCTGCCTGGGTTTGAAACGTATCACCCCCAGTGACTGGGGAGGGTGGAGCTTGCTTACTGCTGGACACGTGCCGGGCATGGGGTGTATGAAGCAGAATGCTGATAAGGAAGCCCTCGCAGGGGCGGTGACCACGCTAGGCTAAAGGACAGTGATGAGCTGGAGAGAAGCGGTGCTGGAGAAGTCGTGATGGTTCTGGTTGTAAATGGTAGGGATTCAACATAAGCCAGTGTCAGGGGAAAAAATGAAAGACAAAAAACCTGGAGGGAAAATTCAATGCCCAAGCTACAGGAAGGGCAGAATAATTGGAATTAGAAACTCAAAAGCTCTCAAGATGCTTTCCCCAACTCTTGCTTCTGCTTCTCTCCACTCGATGGCTACCTCCTTCTCTCCACAGTGCGCCAGTGTGTAGAAGAGAACAGATCACTAGTACCTTTAGAGTTTAGCTCGAACACTGCAGCCACTAAAGAGGTTACCCTGGGTATCTAAACCCCGAGAAGACATTCATCGGTCCAGTAGGATCAAAGGGCTCACCCCTACACCATGGCACTGTGAATAGGAGGCTCATGCTTCTACTGGAGCTGCTGGTTTGCAATGGGGGGAAGACAGAAGGATGGGGGAGATACCTCCCAGCAGAAGAGACATCTGGGGGTGGCCACTCCAGAGACCCCCCCATACACACTCACACACATCCATATACATCACAGATGTGATCAGCTAGAGATAATGCTGGATATTAAGATGAGGTCAGCTGGGGATGGTCTTGAATGTCAGGTGGAACAGAAGACAGGTGGAACAGGGGAGGCCATCGGTGTTTTTTCCACCTAGTGTGAGAAGCTGTAGAATGAATCAAAGTACACACGAACAACTGTCCTTGTACCAGAACACCACCCAGTCACTGCCGCATCCTGCGAACTGAACAACACTGGGTTTGCAAATAGGAGAACTGGACTCAAGTTTTGACTCTGCCGGTGAGTCTGGAAAAAGAGTTTCAATTCTGAACTTTGGTTTCCTGATGTGTAAAATAACATATGCTCTGCTGTTCATCTCATGGGGATTTGGTGGTGAATGAGACTGCATGCATGGAATTTAAACATGCCACAGAATTTTCATATTTGCAAGATAAAGAGTAGAACCAGCCTATCTGACCCTATCTGTTCCCACATCTTAGTGATAACATCCCTGCTGTTGATCACTTGCTGGGTACTGACATACACATGCCACGGAATAGCATCTTTCACTTCTCACGCCTGCTCTCAGAGCCAGGCATGCTCGGTCCCATTTTACAGGAGCAAACTCTGCTGCACTGAGGCGCTCACTGGCTAAAGAAGGGATGAGCATCCTGCTTTCCATGCTCTCTGCTGCATACTGCGAGCTTTCATGCGCTCCCTCCCCTTTACCACTGCCCCAACTCTACTCCCATTCCCCGGTACAACCAGCCTCCGCCCGCCCCCAGACTCCCCTCTGAATAAGAAGCAAAAGTGGAAAATGAGGAAGAAGGAGGAAACGAAGAAAGATACTAAACTTAAAATAATGTTACACGTTTGCAAATCTGGCCACCTAGGTTTGTTTCCTTTGCGCTAGTTGGGCGGTAGGAATAAGGAAATGGAATGGGAATGCATCGGCAGATCCAGGTCCTCTTCCTCTGTGTTTCCTCCCGAAGATCCTGCTAGACTGCATTTCAGTGACTTCGAATTGCCTGCTTCCCACCCTGCTGTGAGGTCATCCAGTTAAGGCTCTAAAACGTGCTCCCCCCACTCCCCCCGCCGCGTGCCTAGTGCCCAATATAGAACCTGCTCCACAGCGGGGTTCAAGAAGTGTGCTCAGTGGGTAGAACGTGCGACTCTTGATCATGAGGTCCTGAGTTCAAGCCCCACATTGGGTGAAGAGTTACTTAAAAATAAAATCTTTAAAAGAAGAAGGGTTTCTTTAAATGAATAGATGGATAATGAGCTGAAAAAATAATATTAAAAATGTTTACTAGGTTATCTGATGTTATTCATCTCTGTTTGTATTTACTAATCTGTGGTTAGTACTGTATTCAGAAACACAGAGACTGTATTTAAAAAAATCTTTTTTAAAAAAACTCCCCAAACACAAGTTATTAATATAAAATTCAGAAGGGAATTTGTTAGATATCTTTTAAATACAACAAATTGTATTTGGCAAAAATATATGTTTGTTACTACAGATGCAACCATTAAAGATAAAGTAAAAAATGTTTCTGATATATTAAGTGAAAATTAGATAAGTGTATGTATGATTTGAATTCATTTTTGTTAGAAAAATAATGTATGAAAGAGCCATGAAGATCTATAGCAAAAGGTTCCTTTTTTTTTAGAAATGTATTTATTTATTTTAGAGAGAGAGAGAGCATGCATGGGGTGGGAGGGGCAGGGAAGAGAGAGAGAAAGAGAATTTTAAGCAGACTCTGCACAGAGTGGAACGTGGGGCTCAATCTCACGACCCTGAGATCATGACCTGAGCAAAAATCAAGAGTCTGTCACTTAACCGACTCAGCCACACAGGTGCCCCCTATAGCAAAGGGTTCTAACAGGATTATTATCATTGATGTAAGATTAAGGGATGCCTTTTATTTTAATTTTTAGTTATTTATATTTCAAAAATCTCCTATAATGAACAGATACTGATTTTTATAGAAAAGAACAGTGGGAATCCTTCATAAACCTCTGCCACAAATCACCAGTTCCAAAGTTCATCATAAGTAATCATTTGTTTCCGCTCCTTTCTCCCCATATTTTCCGACTTCTTGATTTCTCTTTGTGTTTCCTACCAATGATTGTTATCAGCTCCATAATTAAATTTAAACTTTGAGTTTCTCTGGTTTATTTAAACTCGCATGTGTGGGCACACGAAAACCAGTCCAGGGGCTCAGCGCATCATGGCAGAAAGAAGGTGCTGGGCAGGTGCACGGTTACAGAGCTCCCAGGACTCTTGCAGGCTGACCTTTATCTAGTGTTTCATTTGTGCAACAGATCAGTTTAGTAAAAGCAAGAGATAAATAACTAGTTAGCATAAAGGAAGTCAACTGACATAGTCACGAATCCAGCACTTTCATTCCTTAATGACGTCCTCAGGTGGGCTCTCCCAGAAACGTTCTCTCATGATCGTGCTACATTTTGTTTAAAGCAATCCTTCAAAACTCATAATATTCATATTCACTGAAGTGATATGCAGTAGGCTTAAAATGTAGGTAAATATTAAGATCTGGTGCGTGGATAAAATAAATTTGAGACAGCCTATTACATAGTTTAAAATCAATACACGTTATAATCTTACCCCTTAGACTTAAATTAATCATGCCGTCAACATTTAACCTCAGTAGCTGCTCAAAGATGGCTAAAAGCTATTTATTAAGTGCTAATCACCTGGATTAAAACCAGATATTTATCATATATGGCATTGTAAATCTATTCACACTTTTGACAGTCGAAAAATAGTTAAGACTATATGGTGCCCGCAGATAGCAGTACATGCAAAACTTGCAGCTGAAAAAAATAGCCAATGGATTTGTACAGAACAGAATCTTAGAGCCAGCTTTTTAAAGGGGAAAACTACTTTAGTGTTGGAGGGAAAAATAATCAATTTATAATTATGCATGCTAGAAATCAACACTCAGAAAACCAATCTCAGCCTTACAGAAATTCCTAAAATTTTCAGCCAACTTCTAGGAAGTTTATTAAATCACTGTTTTTTACAATAACGCCAGCTGCCACAGCATGATTATAAACATAACCCATACGAAACACAAACGTTTGACCACTTTAGTAAAACCATAATGGGATAATTTGAAAAGAGATTTCTTGTTCCACTGACTCTGCTGAACTTGAATTAATAACCTAGACGACCACCCGAGAGATGCCCTGTGATATTCTCCCTTTTGATTAGTGCTTCTTTTCTACTTGTCCTGCCCCCCACCCCCCAGACTGTAAGCCTCCTCAGTTAGGGTCTGGGTCGTACACTGCAATATATAGGAAGCAGCTTGCAAAGTGCAAGGCAAAGAGTAGATGTTCGATAAATTTTATGTATGTACGTATGTATGTTTTTATTTAAATTCTGGTTAGTTAACATACAGTGTAATATTAGTTTCAGGCATATGATATAGAGATTCAACACTTCCTTACATCACCTGATGCTCATCACAAGTGCCCTCCTTCATCCCCATCACCTGTTTCCCACACCCACCCCCCCACCTACCTCTCCTCTGGTAACCATCAGTTTGTTCTCTAGAGTTAAGAGTCTGTTTCTTGGTTTGCCTCTCTCTCTCTCTCTCTCTTTTACCCCCTTTGCTCATTTGTTTTGTTTGTTAAATTCCACATATGAGTAAAATCATATGGTACTTGTCTTTCTCTGACTGATTTATTTTGCTTAGCATAATACTCTCTAGCTCCATCCATGTTGTTGCAAATGGCAAGATTTCTGTCTTTTTTATGGCTGAATAATACTCCATTATATATATAGACCACATCTTTATCCATCCATCAGTCGATGGACACCTGGGCTGCTTCCATATCTTGGCTATTGTAAATAATGCTGCAATAAACATAGGGGTGCATGTCTCCCTTCAAATTAATGTTTTCGTATTCTTTGGGTCAATAGCTAGTAGTGTGATTGCTGAATCATAGGGTAGTTCTATTTTTAATTTTTTGAGGAAGTTCCATACTGTTCTCCCAGTGGCTGCCCAGTTTTCATTTTCACCAACAGTGCATGAGGGCTCCCCTCTCCCCACATCCTTGCCAACATCCGTTGTTTCTTGTGTTGATTTTAGCCATTCTGACAGGTGAGGTGACATCTCATTGTAGTTTTGACTTGCATTTCCCTGATGATCAGTGATGTTGAGCATCTCTTCATGTGTCTGTCCACCATCTGGATGTCTTCTTTGGAAAAGTGTCCATTCATGTCTTCTGCTCATTTTTAATTGGATTATTCATTTTTTTGAGTGTTGAGTTTTTTAAGTTCTTTATACATTTTGGATACTAACCCTTTATTGGATATGTCATTTGCAAATATCTTCTTCTCCCATTCTGAAGGTTGCCTTTTTGTTGATTGTTTCCTCCCCTGTGCAGAAGCTTTTAATTTTGATGGAGTCGCAGTAGTTTATTTCTGCTCTTGGTTCTCTTGCCTCAGGAGACCTATCTAGAAAAAGTTGCTATGGCTGATGTCAGAGAAATTACTGCCTCTGCTTTCTTCAAGGACTTATATGGTTTCAGGTCGCACAGTTAGGTCTTTAATCCATTTTGAGCTTGATAAATTGTTGAATAAATAAATGCAGTACTGGGAATTATTTTTGAAAAGATCCAATATCCCTGTCAGCCTTCAGGCAACTGGTTGTGCACCATCCAGAATATCTTTTTTTTTTTTTTTAATAGCTTTCCCATTGCTCCCCTGCAAAGCAGGACTTTTTTTTCCCCTCTGAGTTTGCAGCAAGTTTGCTCAAATGAAGAGGAGGATTACACCTGGAAGGTATGCACTTCCTTTTCTACTGCAGAAACCATGACAAACCAACCACCAAACACTGGGGAAGGCTAGTGCCATGGCTTCCAACATGCTCTCAGAAAAATAAAGCAAGAGCTCAGTTTTACGCATCCTAAGTGTGGTGTTGAGCATGGTACAAACTGTCATAAGCTCAGTGGAAACTCCTGGAAGAAACCCTCGCAGATAGTAAGTGCTCAGTAAATATTGAAAGAGTGAGTAGATGTTGTGGATTTAGACAGCTTGATTTACAACCTGCCTTCCAAACTCCTAGCACGTTTCCCCATCCTTCTCTCTCTTGCTCAGAAATGTTGACCCTGGCTAGAAGGAGTGAAGCAGTCAGGGGATCAGGCTGGGGAGGGGCAAGTGGTTGCTCACAGCTGAAGCTGTGGAGAAAATGTAAGAAGGAGCCAGTGCTCCTGCTCAGTCAGTTCCCAGAATCAAAACGGAGGACACAGGGTGTAACCGCAGGTTCTGAGCCGGTCCACGACCCAGACTAGCGGTGCTTCCACAGTGCTGAGTTAGCCTCTCTCAGGGATGCCCTGACAGTTCCCTACATGCTTCTTCTCACCGTGCCCTTTCCTTACTTTGCCCTGTTCAGAACAAAAGTGAGAAGTCATTATCTTGACAGCACAGAGATACAATGGAAGCCGCTTCAATGATGAAGCATTTAATATTTTAATTACTGATAATTACGATACTGCAAAGGAACATGGAGGATGGCTTTATTTAAATGCAGGAGACAAGTTTAACTTATGCTAATGTGTTTTAGCTTGCCTATAATTTGTAGATTTTTTTTTTTTTGACAGAGTATAAAGATTCAGTCAGATAACTGACTTGAGTGAGTTGCTGGGTTGTTTCTCTGCTTCGTGATGAGAAGGAACGACATTCTTGAGCTGAAGGCTGGCAGGTGCAGTCATGGGACTAATCTCATGCCTCCAAACTTAATATTTATGCTTTAGAAGATATGTATGTATCCCAGTACGTTCTGATTCACGCATGGTGATCTTTTTCACTGCTGCATAACATTTTTTCATTAACTTGCTTAGTTTAAAAGTCCCATGGGTTTTGAATGCAGAAACGCCTAAGTCAAATCTGTGGTTCTACTACGTAAATGCTCTGTGATCCCTAGAAGTTATTTAATCTCCCGGTGACTCCAATGCCTCTCTCACAGAATTTTAGGAAGCTGTACCAGACAACATACAGAGCAGCCGGCACATAACAGGTGTTTGGAAACCATAGCTGCCTTCTCCTATAAGTGATTATTTTCAGTAAAATTTAATTTTTGATAGTCATTTAATTTTCAAAAAGTCTGAGTCTTTCCCCCAGAGGGTCACAAACTTGAATTTGATAAAAGCAAGAAACAAACAAAAATTGTTCACAGCAAGAGAATTCAATCTCAAAATATCAGATGATATGACCAAAGTTTAATGAGGTTTTGATTGGGGTAATGTGTACATAAGAAGTTTGCTTTGGGCAAAGATTATATAATTGTTATATAATTCATACACACAACCATTAAAAGCACACTTTTCAAACAACCTATGTTTACCCCATCATAATCTTTGTTGAGATCTTCCAATGGCTTCTTTATCGTAGTTATAAATCCTGACCTGGCAAAAGCCACTTTACCTCCATCTTGACCTCAGAACACAGAATGCACCCTTATTTGTATTTGCAGGTACCAACCTGGCGCAGAAACCTTTGTTAATATGTCATCACAAAGGGCTTGGTGCCATTTTGGTGTTTCTTGGAAGACGACCTGTAGCAGCATCCCATCTTGGTATTTTTCAGGGCAATCTACTGTTTTATTTCTTGCAAAAAAATTAATTTCATTTTCATTCACTTTATTTTTTGAACACTTGCATATAGGTGTTCGTTACGTTTAAGTACTTCTCTTAAATCTATTGAGTCACAGAGTTGCTCACTGCCTTATGTAGACATTTCTTTCAGTTAGCCTTTTTTCTGTGGATGCTCTCAGAACAATGAACTCTCCAGGCTGGTCTGTCAGTCTCAGGGAAGTGAGACTGCCATGGGCAGCCAACTCCTTGCCCTGGCTCAGAGCCTTCATATTTGCTGTTCCTTCTGCCTGGAATGCTCTTCCTCCAGATGGTCACATGACTTGGGCAGTGGCTTCATTCAGATCTCTGCTCAATGTCATCCCAGGAGAGAGGTCCTTTCTTCCATCCATCCAAAACACTACACCCACACCACCCCACCACACACGCCCACCTCATCCCTCACTGGCCCTCACTCTTCAGTTTTGTTTTTTCTTTCTTTTTTCTTTTCATAATACCTATGAACATTGACAATATATTATAGTTACTTGTTCTGCTGTTTACTGCTTGTCTCCATGCTGTGGGCTCTGGAGAGCGGGGGCTCTATCTCCTTTGTTTCTGGCTGCACCCCAGGGCCTGCAATCAAACGTGTTCACAGAGCAGAGCTCACTGCCTGTGTATCAGTGACTGAGTGAATGAGTCAGAAGCAGAACCTTCTCTTCAAGTGCTTAGGTTCAGGAAGTGCGATGGGCCAGATAGAGAAAAAGTCATTCCTGCTGGGAGAGCTGTAGTGGAGACCGAGAGAAGCGACGTCCGTGAGAATGGCTGAACAGTCCACGTTCTGTGTTCTTAGCCACGGGTCAAGCTGGTCCCTTCCCCTGAGCTCCTAAGTTTGGGTTCTTCTGGGTTCACACCCACCACAAGGCCAGGGCCATTGGTGGCTGACTTAGGGCAGCCCCGGTTGCCTGCCGTCAGGTCACACGTCCCAGTGCACCATCTGACCCACCGGCTGTGGTTACCACAGGGGAAAGAAGGAACTCCCGATGTACATGCCCTGTGCGCCAGGCAGGTGGCCAACACTGAATTGTTCACCTTGCTTAAATCCCAGGCTCAGTTTGTTGAAGTCACCAGCTCAAGGTCAGTCCACTGGGAGGTGGCAGACTCTTAACCCCACTCCCAGCAGGGTCCCCACCTACAGTGTTTGAGTGAATGGGGTTCCTCCTCATTGCCCCAAGAAGAGAGCTCTACCACCACCAGCCGTAAGCAGCCAACAAGGGACCTGAGGCGTGTGGTGGCCAAGTGGCCCTTTCTCATTTCTCAGGGAAAAGTAGTATTTAGTAGCACAAGAAAAGATGAAGTGATTTGAGGGCAGACGTCCTCACTCATGCAAGTGGACCTCAAGCTGTGTGGTCCGCAAGCCCCGATTTAGATCAACAGAAGACACTCCAGCCACATTGTGGTTCCCTGACATTTGAGGAAGGAAACCTGATGCCGGGTGCTCTGGAGCCCATCCCTTACATCCAGCCTAAAGAAGATTCCAGCTGGGTTCCTCAGGCCATCTGGGTGGCCACAGAGTCAAGAGCAACAAACACAAACTGCCCGAGAGGTTGGCCTGAGGCCCGCAGGGAGAACAGGGAGACCACAGATCCGCCTCCGGGTGCCCCTCTGGCTGGCCAGCCCGCTAGCGAGTCAGCTTCTGAGGTCAGTTAGTAACTCTGCCTGTGGGCCCGGTGCCCAGGCACCCCCATGCAGGTGTCTGATGTCCCGGAGACCCACCAGGAGTGGGGGTGCCTCTCCACCCACTGCCACCAGGAAGACCTGCCTGCCAAACACCAAAAGGAAGAGAAGCATTAACCACACCCAACTTTGTATCACTCCTCGTCTGTCTTCACAATTTTCTTACTAGGATCTTGCCTTAAAAATTAATATCAAGATCTCAGGAAACAAACTGAGGGTTGCTGGAGTGGGGGGTGGGGTGGGAGGGATGGGGTGACTGGGTGATGGACACTGGGGAGGGTATGTGCTCTGGTAAGTGCTGTGAATTGTGCAAGACTGTTGAATCTCAGATCTGTACCTCTGAAACAAATAATGCAATATATGTTAAGAAAGAAAAAAAGAAGAAGAAGAATGTAGCAGGAGGGGAAGAATGAAGGGGGGGAAATCGGAGGGGTAGATGAACCATGAGAGACAACAAACTGAGGGTTCTAAAGGGGAGGGGGGTGGGAGGATGGGTTAGCCTGGTGGTGGGTGTTGAGGAGGGCATGTTCTGCATGAGCACTGGGTGTTATGCACAAACAATGAATCATGGAACACTTCATCTAGAACTAATGATGTAATGTATGGGGATTAACATAAGAATAAAAATTTAAAAAAATTAATATCAAGAAACTTTTTTTCCTCAGAAATATTAAAATAGTATAGTCATAATTTTGATCAGTAACACAATTTCAAAAGTAAAAGGATCCTCAACCTCCTTAGAAATGACGCCATGCACCTCTTCCAATTCCCTGTTATCACAGGATTACAAAGGACATTTTCCCACTGTGTGAGCCTTTGAGATGTCCTTTCTCCTCACCGTGTTCCCCAGGTTGTATTTTACTCACAGAGCCCATAAAACGTCCCCACCTTCTCTTTGCCCTCAAAATAAGCACACTGCTGTAGACTCCTAGCTCCTGCCCGCAGGGGCATGCTGGAAGCTGTCCCTCTTTCCTGTGATGCGCCCAGTGTCCCTGCCCCACCGCCACAGGCCCGCGCGAGCCCCCACGACCGAGCCCCGCGGCCCCGCTGGTCCCACGCGCGCCGTGGGCAGCCCAGGTCCGCCTGGCGCCTCCGCCTTCGGGCTGGAGACGGGGTCCCCAGCGGGTCTGCGTCTGAGTGGGCCCCGCAGGGAGTGCCAGAAGCGCGAGGGAACCATGCCCCGCTGCCTGGGAGCCCACGGGGGCCCGGAGGCGACAGGAGGGGACCATGGCGAGGGCACGGAGGGAGTCTTGGAGGGCACACGGAGGGGACCCCAAGGGGGCCTGGAGGGACAAGTGACAGTTGAGGGGAGGAGGCAGGGAGTGGGGACGCAGGAGCCTGCCGGAGGGCCGGGAGGTGCCCGATGGGAGGGGGGAGGAAGGCGCATTGGGCCTGGAGCCAACCGCGCCCCGCAGGGTGGGGGCGCCGGGGGCGCTGGCCTGGGTGCGTCCCGACCCCGCCCGGCCACGCCCTGCAGACGCTGGGCAGGCCGCGGTCACCGCGCTCCGCCCGTCGGAGGCGACAGACACGCGCTCGGGAAGCAGAGCCGTGCCCCCCGCGCCCCCCCATCTCCCCAAGCCCACTCCCCGCGTCCCGCCATCCCATCCACCGCGGGGCGGCAGGAGTCGCGCGCGGCGACACCAGACCCCATCCCTCTCTGACCCACGCAGACACCCCTCTCTAACCCCCCCCCGAGATGCACGAGACGCACGTCCTCGCCGCCTCCCCCGAACTGCAACCGCGACTCAACCCAAAGACTCGCAGAAAAAAATTAGTTTAGGAACGGATTTGCAGTCTCTAAGATGTGATCGGATCCAAGTACAATAGTATTTCGTGGTCGCTGAAAATTGAGATGATGACTTATTTTGATACCTGACTTTAAGTCTGTTTTCTTTCCAATGCATTTCAAAGATTAATTAGAAAAAGTGGTTGTCCATTAACTCCCACACCGAGGACTGTGGTCCGGGAAGAGCGCAGATCCCTCCACGCAGGGAAGCTCCGTGAGTTCCGCCGCCCACACCCGCCAGGGAAGAGAAAGGATGGAAAGCAGGCTCAGGAAGTGGAGCCCTGGCAAGAGATCCTTCTATCTAGAGAAGATGGTTTGTTCTCAGACACAGTCCTATGCTAGAAATACTGTAACTGGAGACAGAATCGTTCCTTACGTCCCTGTGCACCTGCTATTATAGACTAGACTCTGCAGCCCGTGCGGAACATAAACACCCAGCAGACCTGCCCAGAAGGATTTCAGTCTGGTGCACGAAAATCATTCAGTACCAGCTTGACAGTAAGTTAGCTCTGAAAAATAACAATGTTCTCTGGGGATCTTGAGACAGAAATTAAGGAAGATTAAGACATGAAATTCAGGGGCGCCTGGGTGGCTCAGGTCATGATCTCAGGGTCCTGGGATCCCCAGTGTGGGGCTGCCAGCTCAGCAGGGAATCTGCTCAGAGAATATCTCCCTCTGCTCCTTCCCCCCACTCCCATTCTCTCTCTCTCTCAAATAAATAAATAAATAAATCTTTAAATGAAAAAAAAGAAAAGAATTGTGAAATTCAGGTAAAAATATATAAATATGTACAATAAGTATATGCACACATTATATATAAATATATATATATATCCCTACATTAACTATTAATAATAAATGTTAATATTCCCATTCTACAGAGAGATTGAAGTTCTGAGGTAAAATGCACAAGACTGCAGACAGAAAAACTACAATTTGAAAATCTGAATGCAGTTTTGTCTGCTCTTTAGAGCTGTTGTCTTCTCCCTAGCCCCGTCAAAGCCTGAAGGAAACCTTGAACAGCCCCATAACTAGCATCCTCAGGGAAGCAGGCACGATGGGGCAGGGCACCCACAACCCGCACTGTGCTCACTGCACCTCAAACTAGGTCAGTTTTCTGCTCGGGGCTGGGTAAGGAGTCCAGCTCCCTCTCACCAACATCTTTCTACTTTAGAACACTTGACATATCTTCAACAAAGAAAAAAGCTTTCACTCTGCAAGGAGACAAAAGGCTTATTTAAGGTTCTTCAACAGTGTTAATGAATTCAAGTCAGTCAATCAGCGAAGTATTTTAACAGGAGCAGATACACCAGATCCTGCCTCCACTGGATTTTGGCCGGGTTAGCGCTGGTCAGAGCCAGGGCAAGGGAGATGAAGGGAAGGAAGGTCACCCAAAGAGAAAAGATATAGAAGGCACAGAGAAGGCCGAGGGCAAGGAACTGTCCTAAGCTTCCTTCCCAGGAGGGTGGGGCACCCCCAATGTCCCTTGGCATGAGACAGACCCTGTGGAAGCCCCTGCTGCTGTCCGGATCCCACCCACAAGCCATTCTGGTCCCCTGAAGTCACTGCTCCCCAGTGGAGTTGCCCCAGGCACCCCTGCTGGATGTTCAAGGACCTGATAACCTAAGGGGTTGGGGATTAGTCAGACAAACAGTCACACGGTAAAAGTGCTATGGCCCAGCGTGCAGGGTTGGGGGTTCATATTCTGTATGATCACTCTAAGTGAAATGGTAACTGGGAATTGGAATTCATGGGTTGCAGCCTGCCAGACCTGTGTCCCTCCTGCCTGAAACACTCATGAGCTCCTTCTTCGATGAAATCCTAAGACGAGGTCCTACTGTCCCAGGGGAGGGACACATTTCCGCTGTCAGGAGCAGGACATGGGAAATGTGATGCCTGAAATCTGACAGAGCTCACAGAGCAGCCACAGTGAGGCACCTTTTCCTATCAGGATTGTGATCAAAATCAAGATAAACTCGGGAATCCCTCTTACGAAGACATCCTACTCCAACGCTTTGGAGTGGTCATTTTTCCTGACGCTGCCTTTTGTGGCAGACCTGATCCCTTCTTACACTGGTGGCTACGTGAAGAGGTTTTCCTTGTTCTCCAGCCAGAGAAAGGTCACCTTTATCTGACATTTGTGGGTGTTGCGTCCCCTCAGCAGGAGCCAGCAGAAGACCCCATTCTTAACTGCAGACCCATAGGGCAACAGCCCCAGGAGAAAGGCCACCCTAGCTGCATTAGCAGGTTAGAACATTCGTGGAAGACATCCTGCACAGACAATTAGGTCACATGAAACTCTAAATGGAGGGTCTGCTTTCCTGGCAGTGGTAATCAGCTGAAACTCCAGGTCTCATCCCCAAATATTCTAGAAATCTTGCTTAAGAGATGATTTGTTGGGATGCCTGGGTGGCTCAGTTGGTTAAGTGTCTGCCTTCAGCTCAGGTCATGATCCCTGGGTCCTGGGATCGAGTCCTGCATCAGGCTCCCTGCTCGGTGGAGAGCCTGCTTCTCCTTCTGCCTCCTCTGCCTGCCACTCCCCCTGCGTGCTCTCTTTCTCTCTGACATAAATAAATAACATCTTAAAAAAATAAAAAAAAGATGATTTGTTGAGAACTGGAAACTCAGAGTCTTGCATGCAGCTGGGAAACTGGTGAACATTTTGTGGGTCAGAAACACTTGTTCAAACTAGACACGTAGAAGTAAAACTTACTAAGTTATAATGAAAACAGAATCACTACTTTATCATATTGTTTGTATTGGTTTTGGTAGTAAATGCTTTGGGGAATAATCTGCAAAGTTTCCTCCAGCTCCAACCTGGTCTCCAGACAGAGTCTCACCCTGCCCCCTGACTCCTCCCTTGTGGGGGAGTCATGCCACCTAAACATCAAAGAAACAAGCAAAAATAGTAACAATTCTTCACAGTAAATAATGAGTAATACTCTCATCTAGAGTATGTGCAAAAGCCAGCTTCTCCGGTCCTTTCCAAAACTTCAGGTGGACCTTGGTGCATGTATCTGCATGCATGATGTTAGGAAGCCCTGCTGGGTCGTGTAACTGTCACACTGGGCTCTCCGCATGCGCAGGCGACAGGGGAGGCCTGTGTCTTCTCCCAAAGGGGGAAATGCGCTCCCATAAGTTGTCTGTGTGACACGAAAATTCTGTGTCTTAGGGAGTTGGTTCGGCGGCCCAGTCGGCTCTACAGTCCATCCTTCTGTGTGGATCATGAAGAAGAGATGTCCCCTGTCAGTCCTGCTCTGTCCCCCGTCAATCCCGTGCCAGTGAGCTGCACATTCTTACACACTCAGACTGACACAAGTGGGTGATTCTCACAAAATCCAGAAGCTGACTTCAGAGTGTTAATCCTCAGCAGTTTGAACTCATCAGACCTTTAACGTCCATATACATTCTATGCAAACCTCACCTCCAGCTGTGAGAAGGAGCCATAAAAAATACCTTCCTTTTTTCTCTGAAAACCTCCAGGCACCGATCCTGATGGGTAACTAGATGAAATTTTATCTATATAAAGTAGCCTAATATAACTTTTAAACACAGATTCCTGTCTCTCTGGTAAGAAATCACTGCCTAGGATAGGAATTCACACTTAAATTCACCTTCAATATTTTGAAAGTTTCTGTATACTTAAAAATTTCAGGAATCATATTTCATTAAAAATCTTTTTCAGTGGTTTCTGAGATCCCTATTGACATTTTGTATGCTGTCCTTTTGTACCTCACAAATGTCTTCTCTCTTCCACTTGTCAAGATGTCATATTGTTTTGCTTTGTTTCTGTTTTTTATTTATAGACCCAAACACACAAACAATTAAAAACACACAAAAAAATC
Source organism: Mirounga leonina (assembly GCF_011800145.1). Classification (NCBI taxonomy): domain Eukaryota; kingdom Metazoa; phylum Chordata; class Mammalia; order Carnivora; family Phocidae; genus Mirounga; species Mirounga leonina. The sequence goes on from NW_023270816.1 coordinate 8,311,960, forward strand.
ATCCAGTGCCAGGCCAATGGGAAATCAGAGGAGACATCACAAAGCTATCTTGGTCTCATCTTACGATGGAACACCATGGACTTTTAAGAAAATCAATGTATTTTTAGCATCTACAACTGCTGCACTAGGAAAATGTAAGATTTTGTGTTAAAAGAGACATATGTATCTTAAGCCAAATGGGAAATCCTCAGCTCCTGTTGGACACAGTGGTGGAGGTGGGGGCCAGTGGAGCGTGCTGCAGGAAGGGACCGGGAGCTTCTCTGGTTCAACCCTCCTGATCCCCTGCCTCCCCAGCTCGCCCCGGGAACCTCAGCGATTTCTCTGTGGTCCCAAACAGCCCAAGGTGTCAGCCTCTCTACTCTTCCTCCAGAGCCCTCCATCCTCAGTGTGGGCCATCCTAGCCAGGAGATGGGAACAGAGTCAGGTAACCCAATTCATCAGCCAAGGCTGACCTGCTCCAGCCTGGGTGAAGGGGGAGGAGTAGGTTCTCAAGAGGCTTTCTGGGAACGTGTGCTGAGACATCTTAGAGTGACAAAATGGTGTCTGCATCCCTTACATATTCTGGGGTACCTCCTCCCACACAATTTAAAATCTGAATGCGGAGGTGGTCACGACTCTTGTGTGCCAGGCACCTTCCCCCACGAGCACCGTCTGACTGGACTGGAAGTAATTCTGCCCACAGTCCAAGACCATATAAATAATCACTTCGTTCTGCTTCTCATATTCATATACCACCTTTCTTCTGTTTCGTTACAGGATTTTCAATTAATAAAAATGAAATTAACTGATGTTCCCTTAGCTTCTAGGCATCTGCATTAAGCAACAAAATTCAAGTTATCTTCACAAGAAACAGGAGTGATTTTTCTCCCGTTCGTGTGGGTTTTGGGGGTCCCTGACCAGGAGCAAGGGGTTGTTTGTCCAGTTTTGACTGTGACTCACCAGCCTCCATGGATTGTCGCATACAAATGCGAAATTATGTCTTTGTTAAGTCCCTAATATTCCCAGGATGGAGAGGTGGGGAGGAAGGGAGGCCAAACCCCCCTCAGATGCTGGATCACATCTGTGGGGCCACCCCAGAGAAATGAGGGAAAGTAGTAGGAAACACTGCATGAAGGCTGGGAGACACTTGGATCCTTCCAGAGCCTTGAGAAAATAGCTGATCCTGGCTTCTAACTCCACGAGGGCCACACCATCCGTGGCCCGGGACACAAGCCTGGCTGCCCAGCTCCAGGGACCCTCAGACTACAGGGCAGGCAGGACCCACCCCACGTGTCCAGTGAGTCACGTGGCAGGTGGGGGCGTGGGTGCCAAGGAATCAGTCACTCTGCCAGCTGACCTGGGCCGGCTGGAGTCCAGAGATGGTTCTTGACTGGCAGCATTCTTTGCCGCACTTGATCCCACGGGCCGTAATCGGCAACGGCAGAGCAGAGCAGCTCTGTGGAAGTTCTGATTTCCATTCCAGGCAAGAGGCAGTGAAGATCAGGTGTCAGAGCTGAGGGACCTGAAGTTGTTGTCCTAGGAAAGATGCAGACACAGACAGGTGTGCCCCAGCTAGGAGGTGAGGGTATGCAGGAGGAGGAGACATGGCGGGGGGGTGCCAGAAGCCAAAGGGTTCAAACTTGATGTGAGATTCTGAGGTTGTCTTGCCAAGGTTGGGTCACTCATTGGACCCTCAGTGTCAGAAACCCGTAGACATGCGAGTCATGCAGGCGCCCAGGGGGCCCAGGCTGGAGAGGGACCAGACTGAGCAGTTGAGCCCCCAGATTGCTAGGGAGAAAGCAGGCACAAGGCTGGCCGGGTTTCCGGGGGCTCCTGGGGGTGAGCTCTGGAGAAGTTTAGCGATGTTAGCGCAGGCATGGCCACCACGTAGACCCCCTGCAGGCCCTCCCAGTGACTCCGAGAGCACCTGCCCAGGGGAGCCTGTCGGCCGCCCTGTCAGCCAGGGCCAGGCAGGCAGGTGAAAGGCAGGCCCCATCCCTGGCAGGGGAACGCCCGCCCAGACCCGGCCCAGGCGCGACAAAGGCTGTTCGGCTCTTGGCCCAGTGCCAGGCTGGACACCGCACTTGGCACAACAGTCCCAGCTCTTCGTCATGACGCGGCACCCCGAGAGGCGGGATCCCAGGGGCCGCACCGGGAAGGGCCCCCCCACCCAAGCTTTTCCTCCCTTCCCCCTGCGGCTGCAGCCAGAGCCCCATTCTGGTCCATTCCGTGAACAAACATGGAGAACGCTGCAGAGGGAGCGGCAGGGGCCTCCCAGTCACACATCCGAGTCCAGTTCAACACCCTTTCACAAGCCACAGACTGCGGGCAAGTCTTTACCCTCAACCCCGACACGGCCCCCAGGGCATGATGCCCCCATCACCTGGTGCCAGACGCCCTGCCCTGGCTCTGTCCCACACTGCCCCCCAGGACTCACGTCGGGAGAGGGGTGGCTGGACTGGCAAGGCAGTAAGGACGTGCATGGGGGCGGCGGGGGTCTTGCTGGCTGGGCTCTCCCCAGGGAGGTGTGGCCTGGAGGGTCCAGACAAGTACAAACACCTGCAGCCCCCCTGGGTGCAGGAGGCCATGAGGCTTGGCTCCCTTCTCAGTGCCACAGGCCCCCCTAGAAGCCAGGGCTGCGAAGGGGGTGCAGGCCCACCCAGGGCTCTGAGCGCAAGGGCCAAGAGAGCAGACAGATGCCTCGAAGTCGGTGCCAGAACCACACATGTGGGCTGCACAGAACTCAGAAGAGGGAGCACAGAAGTGGGGGGAGGTTTCCTCAGTCTCAGAGGTTCTAGGATACGCCGGCGGCTAAGCCAGTCATCACAGCGCCAAGTCTGGGTAGCCCACTCCATACCACCATCCCCAGAGACCTTGAGCTAGAATTCTCTCAGCAATTCTGAGATGAAACTTTGTTTCTGAACTCTCATTTTCCTTTGCACTTCTTCCCCAAATGCCTCAGGATGTCCCCATCGGGAACGGGGCTAGGGCAGGTGTGACTCATCTAGGATGCCCTGGTGTCGGCTCCACTGGTCACAGAGCCCCCAGGAAACCTCGGTGCAGAACCTGGGTCTGGCTTCCCACCCTCCTTCCAGAGAGGGCGCCCCTACTCTCGCTTACGGAACCAGCATGAGGGTCTTGCCCAGCCGCTGAAAACATGGGATCAGCCCTTCGAGCTCCAAGACTGTGGATGGATCCTCACTCACATGACATGGTAGCTCTTCTTAGCCACACGGGTCATTCTCTGTATCCCTTTCAAACTGATCCCAGGTTAGCACGACCTGCAATACCAGATGGGTCACTGAGAGAATCATGTCACAGGACAGTGACTGTCCACTGTCATCGGTATCCAGACCCAGGATTAGAAATGGGACTGCTCAGTCCTCAGGAACGTACTGCCTCTGGCAGCTTCTTGGAAGGGCGGGGGGCAGGAAGGGGTAGAGGGGTGTGGAAACTCATCCTTCACAGGGGGACCTACATATTCTCCAGAGCTTGAGAGCCACAAAAACTCCAAATAAGAAAACTGAAGGCCCAGAGAAACGACATACAGTCCGGAAGGAGATGTTCAAGCTTGTTAAGAATGGAACTAGCATGCTTCAGGCCGCCGTTCTGAGACCCTGCTGTTTGGAGAGCCTCATACGGCCACACAGTTCAAATGGTACATATTCTTACTTGGTAACCTTTTTTTTCCCTTTTATTTATTATCTTTCTACCTTTCTCTGTTTTCAAACATTCCTTCACTTGCTACATCGCACACTAGGTGGGTTCTATGTCCAACCTTTGGCCCAAGTGTTTCATTTGAAAATGTAAGTAAACATTTGCTTCCAGAGGGTATTTTAGAAAATCAGATCGATCCAGGTTACCTCACGGCATGTGGATAACGTCTAACATAGGAAGTCCCGAGGTTCCTCTGGGTCGTCCACCGATGGCAAGCCTGGCTTCCAACTCTCGTTTTTAAAAGCAGGGCAGTGACCGGAACTGAGACTGGACCTTGTTCAGAAAACGTCCAACAGGCAGGCTGCCTTCCGCCCAGGAGCTAGCCCATGCCTAGAGCTACTCTAATTGTAGCATTCAAGTAATGTCACAAAATAATTTATAACCTCACTGAAACCCTTTTGGGGAAGTAACTGCATGTTAAAATCATACCACCCTAAAAAAAATCATACCATCCTATTCATCATTTCTGGTAGCTACTGAAACCCCCCATTAATGGAAGGCCTTTTGGTCTAAATGAACTTAACCCAGGAAATGATGAATATGAACTAGCGTTTTCTATGATTTTTTTGACCCCTGTTATTCTTTAAATAAGGTAATTCAGGTTTTTTTTACATAATATTTTTACACTTTTTTATTGGGCTAAATTCATGCACCATGACGTCAGTTCCCCCTGTAAAGTATACAATTCAGTGCTTTTGAGTATATTCACAGGATTGAACCTGTGATCACCACTAATTCCAGAACATTCCCATCAGCCCAAAAGAAATCTCATACCCACTAGTAGTTATTCCACAATACCCTTTTCCCCCAGCCCTGGCAACCACTCCTTTCAAGGTAATTTGTTTTAATTCAGTAAGTATTGCTTCAGGAATAGTCCAGCTACTCTGGATGACACGGGGTACCAAGAAGTGGGTACTTGGGTGGGTTTAGAACTGGGTCCCAGCTCCATGTATGTTACCACCAACCCGTGTGATGTTGGGCAGGACCCTGAAACTCTCTTCCGTCTCCTCGTCTACACGGTGGGCATCACTAGCCACCTGAGCAGAGTTGATGTGGGAATGAGAGGAGGAAGTATGTGTCAAGCCCCCACCGCCCAGTAGACACTCAACATCCTTTAAAGAATACAACACACTCCTGCTCTCCAGGGAGGATTAGACAGGATGCCCTGCAGCGGCTGGGTAATTGTGGCGTCTGGTGGTGGGGCGGCTTCCCCGAGTCCTATTCTGTGGGGCAGCCTGGAGTCTGGAGGGAGAATGGGACCAGTGTCTTGAGTTCTGGACTTTGAGGGCCAGAGGAGGTGCTCTCTTCCTCCAGACTCTGAGCTGTGTGGCTCTGAGGGCTGGAGCTTCTGCACCCACCTGGGCAGCAGAGCTGAGGACAAATCTACTCAGGCAGGTGCGAGGAACCGAGGGAGCACCGAGAAGTGCACTCCAGCTTGGCCGCAGCTCCCCAGAAGCCCTCGCTGCCTCTGCACTTGGCAGTTCTGGGAATCTCTAACTGCCCTTTGCTTTTTAAGCCAGTTTGGGTTGGTGTCAACATGGCTTGGCCAAAAACTACAGTGTCCAGTTACTCAATCACTAATCTAGGTGCTAACACAAAGGGACGTCATAGATGTGATTAAAGACCCTTGATGGCTGACTTGGCCTCAATCAAAAGGGAGATTAACTGAGTGGACCTGGCCTCATCAGATGAGCCCTGTGAAGAGGGCTCAGACCTCCTCGAGTCACAGACTCCGAAACCCCTTTGCGCAGTGTTCTAGTTCTTCATCTTCCTTCTTGACCCCTACCTTGGACTCAACACTGGCTCATCCAGCCCTGACAACCGCGTCAGCCAATTCCTAGCAATAAATCCCTGAATATGTACACGTGCACAGATTTATCTGAATATCCTCCTTCTGCTTCCTTGGCCGGATCCTGACTGATACAGTGGTTATCTTTCACTCACTACCAGGCACACTCTGTCCGGGTCAACAGCACAACGCAGGCCCCCTTGTCCTGCAGGAGAAGCAGACACACGACAGACCAGCCTTCCGGCCCCATCACGCCCTCCTTGTGCTGCGTCCCGTGACTCTGGGGGCCTCAGGTCATTTGTTCCCTGAAGTCACGCCCAACACTTTCTCTCAACTTCGGTCTCAGCCTGCCGGGAAATAAACAAGGGATCTTTGCCTCATGGAAGGGTCAGGTGGCTGGGACACTGTGTTAAGTGCTGAAGGACACACAAAGGAGGACAGAAGACACAGCGGAGTTCAGACCCTGAGAGTCAGCCCCATTCTGGAGATCAGCATCTCCACAGAAGCCACCTGTAAGGGACACTGACCCGGCTGGTATCAACCCGAAACCAGGCATTGGGCAGCTTGGCTTCCCTCCTGTGGATCCTGACGTATCTGCTGAGTTACAAAGTGGTCCTAGCCACTCAAGAAGTAAGCACTAAAACCCTTCCCTGCTGATGTGTCTCTGTGGGTGCCGACAACGAGCAGTCAAGATGTAGGATGGGCACTGGCCATGTTCCAGCCTAGGACCAGTCCTCCAACCCTCCCCTGATGCCAGGAGCTGGTCAGCTAAGACTCTGACACCCACCACCACCGTGCTGTCACCTCCCCAGGCCCCACGTGCATTTGTCTCCTCTCTTACTTGGTCCTAACCCTTCGACCCTCCCCTCTTCTACACATTCCCTCTTATGCAGTTTAGATCCATGGCCAGGACGTCCAACGCTGTGGTCCCTGTTACCATATCATCACCTGGCAGAAGCCCTACTCCAAGAGGACCCCAGGTCTGCTTCCTCCTCATCAGCACAGGGGGTCCAGTAGGGCTGAGGTAAAGCCGTGACCGGAGCCTGGTATCAGCCTCTACCTGTGATCGCAACTGAAAAACACAGTTCCAGGAACCTGCAGCATTTGACAGTGGTTGCTTGTTCACTGTCTGCAAATCTGACTTTTTTCATCCTTCTCGTCCTTCTCTCTCAGTCCATTAGATGATCCCACTTCCCATGTCTGTTTATCCCCATCTGTTTTTCTTCCCTTCCACGAAATTAAAGGAGAGAGTGCTCCTCTTATTCCAGGCTAACCCTGTGGATTGCACTTCTGTTTTCCACCTGCCGGGAGGCTCAGCACCAGCTGCTACCCTGACTCTGGCCACCACACCAGCTCCTGGACCCATGCCCCCCCCTCGGTGTCTGTGACCGATGCCCCTCCCTCAGTGTCTGGGACCCATGCCCCTCCCTCGGCATCTGGGACCCATGCCCCTCCCTTGGAGCGAGGGATGCTCCTCCCTGAGAGTGAGGGACCCTCAAGTTTTTTCACAAGCACCAGCAGCAAGCCTGCCCGACATCCCATGTGTCCTCCAGCCGGCTCCTCATTGCCACCTCCCCGTTACCAGGACTTCACAGAGATGTGTCTAAGCTGGCTGTCTGTCACTCTCCAGGTACCATTTGACCCACAGCAGTCTGGCTTCTGTCCCCTCCCTCTGCAGACTCAGCTCTTGTTCCTAAATTTAATGGAGATTTCAAGGCCTCATCTCCCTAGACCTTTTAGGTGACCCCTTTCATTAGCACTGCCTTGGGCTGCTTTAAGGCCGACCCCCCACCCCAGCCTTCCTGTTCACGCTCTGCACTCCCAGCTTCAACTGCTGCTCTAATCCATCCCTGTCCTCTGAACACCAGCAACCCCCCCAGGGTCCAGCAGGCATCTCCCCTGGGATGCCTCGAAGACAACTCAGGTCCAAGGAGACCAAGCCCAGAGTCCACCCCTGCCCCCCAACGACCCCTCTCTGGGGGTGTCATCCAATCAGCTGGACAAGCTTAGACCTTCTCTGCATCCCCCATCCCCCACACGGAATCCTGCACCAAGTCCTGTTGACTTCACTCTCTATATATCTCAACGCCATCTACTTCCGACCCCTACCAGCATCAGCCTGCTCGGGGCTCTGTCATCTCTTTTCTAGACTCTTCCAACTCTGCTTCTTCCCTCCAATCTACCCTCCAAACTGCAGCCAGAGTAGGTTTTCCCAGATGGAAATAGGATCCTGTTACAACCACCCTTGGTGCAAAAACCCCCAGGGGTTCCCTTTGTTTTGAGGCTCAGGATTAAAATGCACTGTGCCAGGTCTCAGGTCTGGCGAAGGCATTTTCTCCCACCTGCCGTCACATCACCATTCCCTGGGCCTGTGCCCCAGCCATACCGGCCTCAGCCGGATCCACACTCGCCATCCTACGTCTCAGCGGGAATTTGCATGTGCTGTTCCCCTGCCTGGAACCTTGTTCCCTCCTCTGTTCATCCTTCAGATTTCACTCAAGCACTCCTTCCTCCGAGAAGCCTTTCCTGACTGCTCCAGCTCAGCTCCAGGAATCCCTCCACCCTTGACATTCTCCCTGGCGACATGTTTATTCACACCTGTCCCTGCCCCAGGACGAGCCCTTCTTGCTCACAGCTGACTCCCAGCTCCTGGCATGGTGCAAGGCCTGGAGGAAGCGCTCCATGAAGATCTGTCCAAGGAATGTATCAATTAACACAAGCGATTAACACTCTCCAGTTTTCAGTGACAGAAACATGGTCACGAAGGATATTCCAAGTAAGTTATGTTTTGCCATGATCAGTGCATGGAACAAAGCCTCAAATTTGAATGGAATAAAGAGATATACCATATTTATAGAGAATCAGCATCCCCCTGACTCCCCTGAATAAATGTTGTGTAAATCCGTCGGGAGATACCAAATTATCAGTTGCCCACATTGGGGTTGAGCATTAGCATCTGACAAAGGTCTCCTTCCAGTGTTGGTTGGGATGGCACTAGACCCAGACCACGCTCCAGGTGGTGAAATTTCAAGGCTGGAAGAAAAGGAGAGGAAGTGTGATGGGAAGGATGAGCTCCAGGCTGGAAGATGTCACTCTAGACCAAGCCGCCCCGCATGTCCTCCGGGGCCCCCATTCCTTTCTCTGTGAGCTGCAGAATGGGCTAGATGCTCTTCATGGGAGGAAAAGATGAACTTGGAGTGGAGACTGAGGCTGGGCTTTCTGAAGGAGGTGGACCTCGAGCAGAGTCCAAGGTGCAGGTAGGCGGGACAAGAGAGAGGACAGAATTCCAGGAGAGAAGGCCAGCAGATGCCAGGGCTCAGTAACTGGATCAGAAGGGCAGCAGCTTTATTCCTTGTGCCTTCATTCCATCCGTGAATCAACAAATGCTGGAGAAGTAGCCACGTAGCACCCGGGACCGCGCGGGGTCCTGGGGACATGCAAGTGATGACAGCCCAGCACGCTGCCTCTGGGGGCACAAGACCCTGCCACGAGGCCTCGAGGCTGGGGCACCTGAGGTGTGCAGTCCTGGGACACGGTGTCCCGCACAGCTCTGGGGTACCAGCTCTGGGCGAGGGCAGCACCGCGCGCAAACCGCCTGGCAGAGAATGGCTGTCATCAGACATGGGACATGTCATCACACATGAGATCGTGCTGCGGGATGGAGACCCGGGACTGAGCTGAGAAGCCCAGGAGGTCAACACCGAACCGGCAAACACAAGGAGATAGCACTTCACACCCACCAGGATGGCTAGGATTTAAAATAAAGAAAGAAAATGGAAAGGTTGGTGGGGACGTCCAGAACCGGACGCTCTCTGCACTGCTTGGTGGGAGCATAAAACGGCACAGACGCCGTGGGAAATGGTACGGTGGTTCTTCAAGAAAGTAAACATACAATTACAATGTGACGCAGCGATGCCCCTCTGGTTACACACCCCAAAGGAGCGAAAGCAGGGACTGGAACAAGAAGGGGGTTCAAGTCACACTGCAGGTCTGAACATTCGGTTCACCAAACACTTGAGAGTTAGCGTTGGTATTTTACTACAGTCAAGGTTAGAGAGAAGCGCTCAACGCATTCAGAACTCAGGTGCCGAGAAAGAGACTGGATTTGCCCTTGAAATTTTGGTTCACTCTTTGTTCAAGTTCATGTTCTGTGAACATTGGTGAAGTTGGTGCTAAGTGCTCAGCGTTGTACCCGCAGGAATAAGAGACAAAGCCCTTGTGTGCAATTAGCTCCCAACCTCAGGGCATGCGTAGCCCTGGGCCGCTCCCTACTCTCCCTCTCCTGCAGATCAGAGGCAGCTGGGCGCAGGGAGGGACGGGTGTCTCTGGAGGAAAGAACAGCACGTACAAAGGCCAGAACCCCAGCAGAACACAATGACCTTGGGGAAGCCATGGTGCTGGTACCTCAACTTCCCTGCACGGTCCTCAAAGACACCTCAAGAAACTCCATCAAATTCTTATGACGGTACTCTTTTATGTCCCTTCCTTCCCAGGACAGGTCTAAGGTCTGCAACACAGCTCAGGGGACTTCCACACCCCACTTCTGGCTCACCTCTTCCGCCTTCTCCTGCTGTCTGTTCTACGAATTATGTTTCAGTCGCGCAGCAAAGCTCACCTGTTCCCTGCTTTTTCTATGCCATTGGCCCTGCCATTTCTCAGGCCTGAGGAAATGCCCTTCCTTCCTCTTTGTGTGGTGAAGTTCACTTGTCCTTCAAGGCCTAGATCAGATCTCACCTCCTCCAGGAAGCCCACCACCCTCCCCAGCCCAGCATTCTGTCTCTAGCGAGACTCCTGCTATGGAGCCTAAAGCTACATGCTCTGTTCCCCTCTCAGTCTGCCTCCTTCACTTGTGCCAGAGCCTGGGAGAACCCCACCGTACCCTTTCTACCTCAGCACACACTACCCCACACCCAGCACCCGGGAGACGGCTAACATTCTTCAAATGTCTTCTGCAGTGTTGCTTTTTTGGTTTTCAGAGCCCAGTGTTATGTCAACTCAGTCAACGGTTTCTTCGGTGACTCTGAATGACTGATACAAGAGGACAGAGCCTAGGATTTATTCTGCGCCACCCAGGGTGCCCAAGGTCCACGCTGGTGCTGGCTGTGGTCTAGACGCCCCGCCCCCCTCTGCCGCTGTCCCTTATCTGGGGCTGGTTCCCAAGACTCCCTGTGATATTTTAAAAATAAGCTCCTTCTTTGCTTCTGAGTTGGCTCCTGTTGTTGGCAAACAAGAACCTTGGAATGAATGAAAACACGTGACATCTGTGGCTGTCCACGGATTTTCCAGGCTGGTAGAGCCTTTCCTAGTTTGACAGGACCGGCTCAGTGAAAAGGACGCTTCTAAAAAAGTCCAGAAGCTCCCTTCGCATGCCAGACTCTACCACTGACTTGCTAATGTGGCCTCGAATGAGTCATTTTGACACCTACCTTTCCTACAAGGATGTTGTTGGGATTAATGCGTTAATAGTCCAAGTACTTTGCGTGCCTTTCGGCAACGAGCCCCAGGGATGCTTTATGCCATAGCTGTGCAGTAAATTATGAAGACATTCCTTAAGAACCATCGTGTTTATCTCAAACTGGAAATGAGAAATGGATTAACAATGACAAATTTTCCCTCCCAGAGGTGGTCCAGACTTCCTGAGCCTAAGAAATTGAGAAGAAAGTAGACACATAAAAATGTAAATGAGCCTTATTTTCTTCCAACCCAATTTTCGATAGGTTGGCTGACCACATAAGACCTCTCCGACTTCTGCCCACTTCCAGTCCCAGGTCTGTGTGGGTTCCAGAGCAGACACTCCTGCCTGAGCGCAAAATGGGAGTCCAGGTGCCCCTCAGTCCCTGCTCCTCCGAGTTTCCCCCGCTCCCGTTCCCCTTTCCCCTTGCTCTCCTTCCCCCCTTCCCTCCTCCTTCTCTCCTCCTCCCCCCCGCACCCATCATGGGTGCCTCGAATCAGACTGGGTGTGCCGGAGCTGGTTGGTGTTGTCTGTAGCCCAGGACCCACCTTTCACCAAGAACGGAGCATTGGGAGACGTGGATGGTTTATTTTGCTTGGCGGGAATTCCCTTTGGGGCCATTCTGGAGCCGATCCTTCCCCGCCCCCCAGTACTACTTACTTACCCCTCTCCTCCACAATGACTTCCAGTCATTAACATCTAAGAAAGGCAGATGTGCACCTAAGCACAGCAGTGGGCATGACTGGGCCAGTTGGAGAGCTGCCTCCCCAGCCACACACCTCACACGTTAGGGAACGGGATGCAGGACTCGGGGCCTCGGGCAGCTTGGGGAGTCCCCCACGTACACATCTGCATTTCCAGCACACTCGAGAACAGACTCCTCTTCGTGACTAAGTCCCCATTCCTACCCGTAAAAGAAGTTTAAAGCACTCCTCTTTTTTTTTGTTTTTTTACAAATTATATACAAAGAAAGGACCACTATACTAACAGATAACGTGTATTATAAACTAGGCACTAAAATCAGAAATTCAGTGAGGGTAATATAAAAATAACTATTTAGAAATACTCTCAGACTTTCTTCTCACTCCCCAGTGAGGACTCTTCAGTGCCCCTGGCGTGGGAGCCTCACACTTCGGAAGCTGCCCTTCCAGAACTCAACTGGAGGACCGTCTGTCTACATTCTTGCTTAGTAAGGAATTCAAATGTCAGTTCTATTTGCTTAAAACTGCCATGTTTTATTCATATTTGTAGAGTTGGCATCTCAGCACGGTACTTTGCAAACAATAGGTATCAGTCAACTAACTGAAGGACTTTGAATGGCTGCATCTCCTATTTACTTTTGGGTCTCAATTTCCTTTTGGATTGTTACCATTGCAAAACCCAGTGTCATCGTGTTTTCTAGCTCACTAGTGGCCATCAATGCACCGACTAGAGAGCAGAGAACAGGGCGGGCCCTCCAAAGAGCCTCTGGTGCCCATTCTTCCCTGTCCACTGCCCCCGGAGCCTTGGACCAGTCAACCTGCTGGCCCAGGCTGGTTGCTCTTACCTGCTGACTTCCAAGCGTCCTTGGTGGACCTCAGGCCAGCCTGAGCTCAGGGACCAGCTCCTCCTCCTTGCTAATCCCAAGCAGAGGGCCCTTAGATTAGCCCTGGCCAGGTGAGGTGGCCCTTGCTGCCCGTCTTTGAACTGTACGAGACTTTGATGGGAAGGCCTGCGCCTCCCATCTGAACATGGATGGCCCGAGGTGTCCCTCCTGCAGGTAGACAGCTGCTGGGGTCTACTTAGCACTCTGTGTGGAGGAAGATGGCCCAGCAGGCAGAAATCTGCTCTTATGGGGCTTCTCTGCCCAAGAGAGCTGCAGAGTTCTTGCGTGAGAGGAAGTATTCAGTCAAAAGCTTTGAAGACTTCCTACCTCAGTCGTGGAAGCCCACACAGACATGGGGGCCACAAGGTCAAAGTAGTCTGGAATGCTGAGCCCCCCACATGGAGAACAGTTGTCCTAGAAAGTCCCCCAGACCTGTGATGGACTTTATGAGAATGAGAAATAAACTTCTGTTAAACTATTGGAAAAAAAAAAAAGCTTTGAAGAAATGACTCGGGCCTCATGGGCTGCCACGGAACCAGGGAGTCACGGAGCCACACCATCTTACTCTTTCTGTGGCCACAGCAGAGCAGGTCTCCAGGGAACGTTTGTCCAGGGAAGGTGCAAGTGGCTACATCCTTGTTTATTTTCATGTGAAGGCAATTAAAACACAACACAAAAAATACTTTAACTATGAATATAATGAAAATTATGCCAAGAGTTCTTCATCTCTGTTGTGAATTTGCTCATCCTGAATTTCTAAGTGATATCGCTACTCTACTGAGTTCCTCACCTCCATGTAGCTACTTTAGAGAAAGTTTGGTAAGAAAGAAAAAGAACAATGTATGCACAATTTAAAAAAGATTTTATGGATGTGCTTAAGAGAGTGAACTTGTATGATATAACAATGGTACTTTTCCCCCTGAAATTATATATACTTGATAGCTTAATCTAAACAAAATCTGAGTGTGCTTCTCTTTGACACATTAAAAACTTGAAAGATAACATTACACATTTTTTAAAATGTTAAAATTGTCACAGTCAATCAAGCAGACAAAAGCCAGGTAATTCAGAGGGAGAGATGACAACGTTGATCCCTCTATTTTCAACCAGTCTGGTGATGTAACCGCATGACTTCCATTAAATGAACCACTGTGGAGCCACCGATGTACCCATCAGAACCCCTGTAATTACCATTATGAGGGGCTTGGCAGTTAAATCTTTGCATATGCTAAAGAATGTAAGCATTCATATTTAAATCCAACTTGCATGCAGCCCCAGAAACATCCACCTACTTCAACTCTTGGAGTTAAAATGAGTAACAGACAGAATGCGAGTTTGCTTTGGAAATTCATCAAGGCCTCCTCGTGGGGAACGGTATGGGGCAGTTGCTGGTTGTAACTCTGGCGACGTTAGCTCAGATGTATCCAGCATTCACTATGGGCCAAGGGCTTCGCTAAGCACTCTGCCCGTTCATTTCTCTTTATCCTCGTCACCATCTTACAGACCCCAGAGAGGTGAAGTGAGTTGCCTGGGGGCACACAGCAAGCTCGCCACGGAAGAGGCCAGACTCAAGCTTCTGAGGTCAGACGCTGTAACCTGCAGTGAGAATGTCCACCTTCTCCTGTTTTCCCTCATCCCATTTACGAGCCTCACACTAAGCCCACACAGTTCATTCTACTTCTCTGAAGCTGGATTGCTTTCTCTCTTTTTTTTTTTTTAAAGATTTTATTTATTTATTTGAGAGAGAGAGAATGAGAGAGAGCACATGAGAGGGGGGAGGGTCAGAGGGAGAAGCAGGCTCCCCGCCAAGCAGGGAGCCCGATGCGGGACTCGATCCCGGGACTCCAGGATCATGACCTGAGCCGAAGGCAGTCGCCCAACCAACTGAGCCACCCAGGCGCCCTGGATTGCTTTCTCAAACTGGGTCACGTCTGTCTCACCGACCTCAAAGGTTGCTGGGAAGATTGGAGAGATTTTTGAAAATGGAGCCGGGGCATAATGATACAGGTTCTTCCTGGAGGCAGAGGAGGGCGTGGTGCCCACACATCCCTGAGTGTCCACTGCACCAGCCCCTGTGAACACACAGGAAGGGCCGGGGTCCACGCCCCCCGGGCACACGTGAAAACACACGACCCCACAGAGTCTCTACAGAACCCCGTGCTGAACGAGGTAGGGGCAGCACGCGCTGAAGGAGTTTGGGGGCAGGGGGGAGAGATCACGGAGCTCAAGGGTGGCTCCGAAAAGATGAAGAGGATTCTGAGAAAGAATGGAAGTCCCTCTAGGGCATTTCCGACCTGGATGTGAAGAGCCAAGATTCCCATCAGAGAAGGCAACTGGATTGGCCAAGAGGAGGGGAGGATCTCTCTGCAGGAATGGTTGAGAGGTGGGGGGAGTTCGCAGGACATCAGGGCGTGAAGAGACACCGAGAGGGAGCCGTGAACTCCCTCCGGGACCTGAAGGGCGGTCACAGAAGGACTTGGCAGGGGGGTGGATGGTCAAGTCGGTGCTTGGAGAAACCTGTCTTGGCAACATGGAGCTCTGCAGGTGAAGAGGTCCCACCACAAGGGATAGTGAGGACCGATACCCGGAGTGGTAGAGATTGCAGAGGCCGGTCAGGGAAGGTCCCAGGCCACCAGGGCGGGCGGCTTCCAGAAGGTGGAGTGTTGGGTGGGAAGCAGAGGGACACGACACAGGAGGGGACACGACACAGGAGGGGACAAAGCTGAGTTTCCCCAACTAAGTCATTCTGCTGGAAAAAGCCAATAGGCCTTTTGTATTGGAGCCTGGAGGGCTAGAAGGGGTCAGAGTGTGAGCCATGGACTTGAAAGTCATTCATCCCAAGGTCACAGGCAAGGTCAGAGGGCCTCAGAGCACTGAAAGGATGGGAGCAGAATGGAGGCTGGGGACAGCTGAGCCCTCTGAGTCCAGGTGCAAGTGCAGTGAGCAGCACAGGGCCGGGGGAGGCCTTCCTATGCAAGCTTATCCTTACGAGCTCAGGAGAAGCGGGTTGTGTAATATGCAAAGTGATAAGAAGTGAAACCTTACAGGGAGCAGCTAAGGTATCCCGAGTCACTCCATTTTCCATTTACAAAAATGAACATAAGATATCTAACGCCCTCTAATTGAACCGGAGTTTGGAAATGTCATGAGTTACCCTAAGGCTAGAATTTGAAGTTCTTGATTTAAAGTTAACTTAAAAGTTCATTATGTTTTCAAACCAGAAGGCAGGACAGGAATAACCTTCAGTTTGACCCATAAACTTCATTCTCTTTCACTGTAATACCCAATTCTTGGTTTTGCTCTTTAATCATAATTTAAGGCGGTTGAGAAGAATTACATTACAGAAATAACAGTGTGATATCACAAACCTGCCTCAGTAGGCAGAGCAGGGAGCCCCAAACTTCAGTATAAAAATTGCCAGGGAACTTACTAAATTGTTGACTCCTCAGACACACTTTTTGACAGACTGCTGTATATCCTCAGCTCTATATTTATGGAAATGTTAACTGTTATGTTTATTAACATCAGGACAACTTATCGAAGAGTTACCTAAAATGAACAGATGATCTTATTCTGCACCTAACGACTCCTGCAGATTTTGAGCATTCTTGTGATTTCCTCGGGGGGCTGTGCTGTCTCTTTGAGTCTCCCTGTAATCCGCTGTAAACAAAGCCTCTTTCAGAGATGAGAGCAGGTAACGAGAAATGGAAATGGTTTAAATATCAGAAATCCCATTTTCAGAGTTCCCTGTGGACCTGAGACACAAAGTGGGAGGTGCAGATGTGAACATCGCCCGATGCAGAGTTAGCAACAAAGCCTGAGACTTAAAATTTCACCACAGAGGGCAGTCCAGTCTGGACCAAAAGAAAGAAAATAAAAACAAAGGAGCATCTTATGTGTTTTCTACAACTTATGCTGAAATGACCAAGGTCAAGTTTGTGATGGCCATACCAGCGCAATTATAAGTGAGGACACCTTACAGCAGGGTTTTTATAAACCACATTCTCAGAAAGAAAAAAAAAAAAAGAATAAAATGTGAGTGGATATGAGAAAGGATTCAGAAGAAATAACAATCAGGATTAGGAAAACCAGAATGCTGAATTAGGAGAAGCCAGTGTTCGCCCCCGAGCATCCCAAAACATTCATACCACGCCCGTGTGGTTAATTGTACCCAGTTTGAAAGCAGGAAAACATACCAGGAAATGACACATCTTGAACCACTTTCACTCACATCGTTGCTGAGGCAGTCCATTTAACCCACTTATTTGGAGAAGTAGTGCTGGCGGCTCATCGGAACCGCCAGGATCCAGGAATACATTTAGAACAGCTCTGCTCGGCTCGACAGGGATGCATTTCTCCTTCAAACTTAAGGCCTGCTTGTGGGACATTATTTATGTGCTGTTAGCCCTCATAAGGAAAGTATTAATGCTTTCTGGAATCAACTGGACATCAAGCATTAAATTGTATCATTTGATATACAACTTCCTAGGGTGCATAAATCTGCCAACATCTGCTAAACATGTAAATGATTTATTATATTCTTTGCTCTGTTTAATAAATGACTGTAAATTTGACCAATGACTAGGTATGAGACCTCCAAACTTTTATTAGCTAAAAAGGAATGTCTCAAAGCAAAAAAAAAAAAAAAAAAAAAAAATCCCCCTACAGCTGTCTGGAGAATATAGCAATTCTAATAGTGAGTAAAGAAATTGGAAGAGGTATCTGAATTTGGGGAATAAATATGCAAGAGCTTTGATACTTTAGGGCAATTTCCAGAATGCGTGATAGCCCATAATCAATCTTTGTCATCTTTCGGTGAGGCTTATGGGATCGAACAGAAATCAGGTTCCTTGTTGATGTCCTGAAGCAGATCAGACTTGGCAAAGTAAACACCATCATTTCACTCCGAGGCCAGGGGAAAGCCGCGCCCTGTGGGACAGGGGTCCCGAGCTCTACCCTATGCTTTCAGGCCTCAGAAGTGCTGCCAAATCTTGAGAGAAGCCTATGATTATCATTCCCTCGCCCTCCATCAGAAGTACTGAGTGATGCGGTTACAGGGAGCACACAAAGTTGGGTCAACCTGAGGAAAGTGTCCTTACAAGGGGAATCTGCCCACGGGCCAGTTACTCTGTCCGCAAGCACGCAGACACGCACAGCTCTGGTGGAGCCGTCCCCAGCGTCCGGGCAAGCGTGAGCTGGGCGGGGACAGGACGGAAGTCGGGGTTGGCAACTGCTCTGCTCCTTTGGGCACACGGGCGACACTTTTCTCCGGGTGTCCCTCCTCTGTGTTCACACTGCACTGTCAACGCACCGGCCTGTGGGACCTAGTTCCAGTTCAAAGACCAGGCACAGAAAAGTGCCTGAGGAACTCCTAGGAGACTTGTTCCTCCTTTAAGCGGTTTGTGGAAGAAGGAAATGTGAGCAACTGAGATGAACAATTTGGAAACCAAAGAAAAGCAAAAATGGATGAGAAATGAAATGAATGCCACAAACCCCATGGGAGTCAAGCAGAACTACGCATTCCCTCCTGCCTCCATTCCCAGGGAAGAAAACCCTGCTGCCTAAAATCTCGGTCCCATTATTTTGAGATACTGCAGGCCCTCCCAACACAGTGCTAAGTTTTGTTTTGTTTTGTTTTGTTTGTTTGTTTTAGGTGTAGTAAGTGGCGTTTCTACTATGGAATGAAGTTCCCAGCCCGGTATCAGCTGGAAATGCCGTGGCCAGAGTCGCTGGCCTGTGGGTAGGATGGACAGCCCAGCACACACATCCGGGCACCTCTCTTTTTAAGATGGCAGAGGCAATTATTTTCTTATTCTACCATAGAAATATAATCACTGCAGATACGTTACATTAATTTCCTGGCCTTTAGGATTTACACACAAGCAAGAAAACCTCATGGCTGCCAAAGCTCTCAGCAACAACTAGGATTATTCTAGAAAGCCTCATGCCTTAAGTGAACACAGTAGCTGTAAGTAAGCTGACCCAAGTGGCTCAAAGTATTGAAGGTTGACGGCTTCTGATGTATTACATATGTGCTTATAACCGTCAGGAACATGTCTCTAGCCTTGTTATAATACACAGTCCAAACAACACGATAGCACAAAAGTATTGCAAAATCGCCGCCTTATATAAAAACCATCCAGATTTTTAAAAAAGAAAAGAAAAAGCATCTATGGAAAGTCATGAACAAGTTAGTAAAGCACATAAAAAACAGGGAGGAAGATACAGTTGTGATCATACCTGGGGGCTAGAATCTTAAACACATTTTAAAACAGTCGAATGCAATTGGCTGACTTCTCCAAATACACAAGCTTGCCTCTGACATCACTTCGGCTCATGCGTGTCTTGCTTTGAAGCAAACCAACTCCTGGATGGTAAGCTCATGGGTTTTTTTTTTTTTTGGGAGGGGAGGTGGGAGAGAGTACTGGCAGCAGTTAAGAAAAAAAGAACACAGATTTTTTAAATTTATCAAGGAAATGAGAACAAAGTTAGCTTAAATCTAAACCGTTGAGATGTGAATTGCCCTATTTTTTGAACCTAGACAAATTTGCCTGAATCTCAATCCTGATTTCAGTGGGTCTTTTGGTTACAAGTTACTGTGTTCAATCCAAATTTGTCTTTCAGTGGTACAGGTCAAATTTGCTAAAGTCTCATGGACTTGTCAGGAGAGACACACGGTGCCAATTAGCAAAGTAATTCTCCTTATTGATCCCATCAGCCAACAACATTATTGCCTGGTAGCGTATCCAGAACTGGGGATTCCACTTACATATGATAGCTTTATTATTCATTTTTTCTCAGGTAGAAGCTTGGGAAGTAAATGTATCACATGGAGAAATCTACCTGCAGGACTAGCGCATGCATTCCTGCCCCGACTCATTCATTTGACAACTATTTATTGAGCACCTCCTGTGTGCCAGGACCCGTTCTGTGCTCTGGGAACAGCTAGCAGATGGGGCCACATTCCCTGTCTCCCCAGCAGCTTCCATCTGGGGTAACTGGGTGGTGTGTCCATGGGAGGCGGGGCATCGGGATCGGCTGTGCGTGCTGGGGAGGAGGGGGCCTGCCATGTAAATCGGGTCATGAGGGAAGGTCTTCCAGAGACGGTGGCCTCTGAACAAAGGCCCTAAGGATGTGGCGGGTGAGAAGCATGCCGGTGTGCTCAAGGGCAGCAAGGAGACTGGGAGGCTGGAGGAGGAGGAGATGAGACCACGGGGAAGGGAGGGGGGGAGTGAGGTTCATCTGGAGGACCTTTGTAGGATCTTGGCCTTTCCTCTGCCTGAGATGGGTTTTGAGCGGAGGAGTGACCCAGCCTGCTTAACTTCTAAGGCCACCCCTGGCTGCACTGAGAATACACGGTAGGGGTCAAGGTCAGTGGGACCATAGGCAAGTCCCTGAACTTCTCCAAGCCCCACCTTCCTCTTCTGTACAAGGATGATGATGATGCTGGTGCCTCCTCATGGCTTTCTTGTGATGGCTGCATGACATAACGCAGGGAGGGCATTCGACCTCATGTCTGCCATGGAGTAAAAGCTCAATAAATTTGTTATCACGACGTTTGCTGACTGCTATCGGCAACCTGATTCAGTAAGTGCCCAGAAAATTTACCCTAAATACCCAACGCCGAGAATCATCCTGTAACACTTCTGTGGTAACACATCTTGCAAATCTGAAAACGGGGAGCAAGGCCATGGGATGCTCACCAGGAAACCCCACACAGATGAGTGTGGGGTGTCCCTGCCTGGGTCCATCTCAGACCTCCGGTAGAAGTCCCAAGCATTATTTCCTTGAGTCTACACAAGCTAACTCCCTAAGACATTGTGGTTGGCAGAATAACGGCCCCCTGAAGATGTCCTGGTCCCCATCCCCGGCACCGTACCTCCGTGACCTCACATGGCAAGGAGGAGTGAAGCCAGCAGGTGGACTGAAGACTGATGCTCAGCTGACATTAGGATCGGGAGAGCGGTCTGCATTGTCCAGGTGGGCCCAGTGCAGTCCCCAGGGTCCTCGTACGTGGGAGGAGGAGGCTCAAGAGCATCTGTGATGGGGAAAGACTCAACCAGCCGTGGCTCATCACTCGCTTTGAAGGTGGAAGAAGGGCCAGGAGCCCCAGTAGGCAGGCGTCTCTGGGCCTGGGAAAAGCAAGGGAGCAGATTGTCCCCAGAGCCTCCAGAAGGAACGCAGTCCTTCGGACACCTGGATTTTATCCAGTGAGACCCGTTTCAGACTTCTGACCTTCTGACTGTAGGATGACAAATGTATGTTGTTTAAGCCGCTATGCTAGTGGGAATTTATTAGGATAGCCCCAGGGAATCAACACAAGAGCCATTGTTTTTATCCCCTCCACGAGGTTACCAGAACACTATGTCATGACCTATGCAAAGATCTTTTTTATTTTAATGCTGAAGTCATAATCTACGTTGTTTCTACTGCTATAATTTCATGGTTCTTGTTCCATCGCACGGTAATCCCAGCCCGTCCGACAGGAACGGGTCCCCAGTGGGCACTAACATTTTGTTGCAGACCCACTGGATGTATTTAAATGTTTTATAGAAAGGGAACCACATTTGAAACCAGTAGAAAGATGTTTTGAGAGAATCCTTGTGTATAAGGCCGCAGCCTGTGAAAAAGCATGGCTCTAGTCTACTGTGCAGATCTTTAAAGCCACATTTCTCTGCTCACCGTGGTATCACCCAACCCATGTCTGGGGTCACTGGAATCAGGGATCACGGTTTATATGCCTCTGAAGCCCAGGCAAATGCTGAAGATGAGGGGAGCACCTGAGGGCCAGGCCCCTGGGAACAAGGATCCCTTCCACAAAGAAACGTGTTCTGTCCGCTGTTCTTGAAACTTGTGTTCGATGCTTTCTGATTTTGATAAAAACATGCTCGGTCCATCCCCTGCCTCATCAAAACCAGCTCAATGTCTTTCAGATTCCACCGCTAGAGAGCCAAGAGCCTGGTGCCCGGGAGCTAACAGCAAGTCGAGGGTCTGAGGAGAGGTGTCCGGGATGCCTGAAGGGTGGGTTCCTACAGAAGTCAAGCCAGCTGTGGCCAGAGCCTCTGATTTGTCATGAGAGTCTAGAAGGCTAGGTACTTACATAAAGTGTCGGCTTGTAACCGTTGTCAACTAATAGTGACTGGGCCAGATCTGCCCAGCTGTGGGGCCTGTCAGGGGTTCCTGACCATGGTAGGGCTGGACCTTCTCTGATACGAAAAGGACACCAGCGGTGCCCTCCTTCTGCTGGATCTGCCTGTCCCCTGGCAGGCTGAGCACACATCTGGGTGAATGTCATGATGGTGGTGTGCCACTGAGGAGGATGGGGAGCAGTGGGAGGTAGGGGTGTGGTGTAACCCCCCTGCCCGGGCACACAGAGACCTCCAGAAGTGATTCCTCCTCGACTTCCATCCATTTAAGCCTCTCCCACTGGTCCTGGCACACCCATGCCAATGGCCAAACACACAGAATTAAGCAACCAAAACTCAGGCTCAGAAGAATCCTTTAGCCTCACCACGGATTGAATTATGTCTCCTAAAATCCATATGTTTGAGTTTTAGCCTCCAGTACCAAGAATGTAGCCTTATTTGGAAAGAGATGTAATTTTTTTTTTTAAAGATTTTATTTATTTGACAGAGAGAGACCCAGTGAGAGAGGGAACACAAGCAGGGGGAGAGGGAGAGGGAGAAGCAGGCTTCCCGCGGAGCAGGGAGCCCGATGCGGGGCTCGATCCCAGGACCCCGGGATCATGACCTGAGCCGAAGGCAGACGCCCAACGACTGAGCCACCCAGGTGCCCCAGAAAGAGATGTAATTAAGATGAGGTCCAACTGGAGAGGGGGGCGGCCCTAATCCAATATGACTGGGGTGCTTATAAAAGGGGGAAATTCAGACACAGGGAGAACACTGTGATGGGGCCAGTGCTTCCAGAAGCCCAGGGATGCCAAGGATTGCCAGCAACCCCCAGAAGCCAGAGGAGTGGCCTGGAACAGACTCTCCTTCCCAGTCCCAGGAAAAGCTCACCATGCCCACCCTGGAATCTCAGACTTCCGGGTTATAGAGCTGGGAGAGAATCAATTTCTGTTGTTTGATCCCGGATCTGTGATATTTGGTGACGGCCCCAGCAGACTACCACTGGCCTCGTTCACCATCCACCACTGACCCCCACTAACTGCTCAGCTTCAGGACCAGGCTTCTTCCTTTCCTGGCCCCTGTGGGGTTTCAGAATCTGCATGTCCGCTGTTTGCCTCGATTCTGACTAAGGATTTCCATGCACCCTCTTGGGTTCCACCACCCCCTAGCAAATTCCTGCCATCTCCTGAGCCCCAGCTCCACAGACAGCTTCCCCTGCGTCTGGTCAAAAGGCCACCCTCTCCCCCATCCCACCCCCTTTCTGTGCTCCGTACCAACTGCTCTCTCACCTTCTGCTCTCAGGACCCCTTTACTTTCTGGAAAATTATCGAGAACACCAAAGAACTTTTGTTTGTATGGGTTTTATCCATATTGATATACAACCTTATTATAAATTAACACTGAGAAAATGTAAAACTATTAATTCATTTTTAAAAGTAAGGGAACACATTATATGTCAATATAAACAACACATTGCCATAAAACCAACTATGCTTCCAAAAATACAAAAAACAGTTTAGGGAGAGGGTGACACTGTCTTCCATTTTGCAAATTTCTTTAGCATCTGGCTTCATAAGAGACAGTAGATCTTCAAAAATGCCCCTGCATTCATTCTGTTGAGATAATGTTGCTTTTCTTAAAGTTCTATGAAGAAGATCCAGCCCCACATGGACATGTGGTCAGGAAAGGGAAGAGTATTTTAATAGCCTTTTCAGAAAATTGTGGATATTTTTCTTTGCTAATATGTCAAAATTCAGGAAGGAGCATCTTCTAAAAAGTGAGTGGCAGTGTGGAATCTGAAACCATATTCATGACCTTTTGGGGCTCTGTTATATTAAAACCCAGAAATCTATCTTGAGCTTTGAGTGGATCTTTTACCCATTCCCGATTTGTATCATCACTTCTTGGTCATTTGGAAAATACCGGTTCTCTGAGTTACACAATATTTAAAAATCACAATATCAATACCAATCTTATCAGAAATATGTCTAAGTACTGAAAGGATTCAGCTTATGGTGGGCCAATACAAGTTTCTAAAATTCCAATTTTCACTCAAAAGCTTGAATTTTCTCATGAGCCACAAATACTTATCACTTGTTTGCCTTGAAGTGACAGGCTCACTGTTCGTTTTGGAGAAGCCGCCTGCCAAATCCCCAAATCTGAATGACTCGAGTTTGTCAGTCATTTCCAAGTAAAAATGGTGATTTATGAAAAACTTGGCGAGCTGGGCTTGCACTCCTGAAGTTGCCCAAGACTTTTCTCCTAGAGTCAACGTGACTCAATTAACAACACAAGGGCTTTCTGTGTACTTCCCATTTCGTTCACGCAGAATGCCAAAACGATGCACACAAGGATCAAGGTCTAGCCAAGTTAACGGTTTCACAGCTTCTTCAAGGGCATTAGGAGGTGGAAGAAGCTGTTTTGTTTTTGTCTTTACTGCGCGTGCAGAATGGCCATGCCCCTCACCTGGTGCAAATGTCAAGCTACTAAAAGATCAGATAGTGTCCTAGCACTTTTGTGGGAAGGCTTGTGGCCTCTCAAACCCCCTGAAATGTGGGGAACTCCCGGGGCCTGTGGACTACATTTGCAGAGCAGAATTCATAGAAAGCTCTGCTTCTTCTTCCCCCGGGATTCTTTGAGCAGTTTATCATTGATAGCTGAGAATTCTGTTATGCCCCTCACATACTGTAAAACAGCACTAAAATTAATTCACTTTAGTTATATGCCCCTTCCTATAAATGCGATATGTTTTCAAAATAAAATGTGTTCATCGTTTGCTCTGCTCTGCTTTTCTTCTCTGGGTCTGAAGTGCGGCGCCTGGAGGGGGCTGCCCTCTGCTGGTCAGCATGGGAAATGGCTGGTGGGGGACAGCTGAGCTTCCCCCATCTTTACGGGTCCTTCCAGCTCCTTGTATCAAGTCTCCTCCTGAGAAGCCGATTCAAGGCACTCACATTTTTTCAACTACATACTTTCTTTGCTTTTCAATATTAAAGTGTTTTTGAGAGAATCACAATTATTATGTCAGAGTCTAACAGGATTAAAAATATTTGGTGACGTTCAATTTTCTGTAACTTGTCTGAGTATCTCGATAGGAACCTTAAAAGCAAAACCAAAAGTAGTCTCCTTGTTGCTTATCTTCACGAGCGACTGAAGTTCGGATTAAGTAAACATTTTGATCAGAGCATTGCGTGTATGCGTAAAGGGAGAAAAAGAAAGTGAACAAGTAGATTTAAGGAAGAGAAAACCTAACTGAAAGACAACTTTCCATATATGTGTGAGGGACAACTTTCTGCCTAGGTCTCTACTCTAATAAACACAATTATCATCACAACACATTCCAGCTCTCCTTGTTATGGTCCTGCAAATGCCCTGTTAGTATCGAGACTCTTCTAAGAGTTACTCAGGTCTTGAGTAAATTCGCATTGACATTCCCTCACAAAATAGAGAAAAGCAACTGAACTATACTTAGCAAGAATCAACTTGGTTCCATGAGACGCAGCTGATATTCTGAATGGTTTTCCACATTCCCCCAAATGGTTCTGCCCACGTCATAAAAGCACACTGGCTGGTCCCGTATGCACATCGTGTAAGTGGGCATATGTCACCATGCATTAACTGAGCACCTACTATGTGCTAGGCACCGTGTCAGGCCTTGAGAGCGTCTGAGGTTAATTGGTGTACTTCAGCTTTGCTAGATCTACAATCTAGTAACCCCCCCAGTACCCTCTGAATAGGTACTGCGGGTGTCAAGAGAGGGAAGGCATCATCATACAGAAGATGGAACTGGAGTTGGTTTTGAGAACTGTTGGGATTATAACAGGTACAAATGGGAGGATGGTGTATTCCAGACTGACAGAGCACAAGCAAAAGCTTTAAGTCGGAGATGTTCTGGAAGCATTTTGGAAATGTGAATAATAAAGCATCACATTTTAAAAGTATATAACTTGGACTGAGGAATGAGAGTTTCATATCAGTAAGAGAACAGTGATTCCTGCAGCATCTGCCCCGAAGCCTGTACCTTCAGCTCAGAACCACGGCTCAAGCCACAGCAGCCTCCCACCCCACTGCTGGGTGCTGGTGGTGGCAGTGTGCTGGGAAGCACTCTCAGATGGTTCTGGGTGTCAGGCTTGAACGTGGACACGGGCTTTCTTGTGCTGAGCCAACAAGGGCATCGTAAATGAGCACTGAAATTTGGCCGATCCCACTTGGAAGTCATGGCAGATTGATCACTCATCTGCTTCTGCAGAGCCTGCCTTCAGCTTGTGATAGCACGTGGATATGGTTCACAACATCTTCAAGTCTGATGAGGAAGGAAGTCATTCCATCTCTGCTGGCTGGCCTCCTTAAAAAGCTCCAATGCCTTGATCCTGACGTGAAAAGTTAGGCTGTTTCATCCTTAACAGGTGTAAGCCACTCAAGAACCTGAATGTAGTACTGAGAAACGACTGGAAATCGTAGAAATGGTCTTCTCTAGCATTTATCTGTGCCATGAAGACAAGTTTTCAATCCTCCCCTTTAAAAAATTCACCTGATCCCTTTCCCGTGGCACACATCAGTGTGGGAACGTGTGCTCCAGTCCCCAGGGGTGGCGCTGACCAGATGCCCTCTTGGCAGCGTCACTGGACTGCGTCTGCCAGTGTTTATTCCCTAGCGGGCCGACCGAGGACAGGAATCACCTGGATGAGCTCCATCTGCTCTCCGGGTACGGCACCCTGGTTCCCCTGGCAAATCCTCTCTGCACCAAAGCTGGTCCTTGGTCAGATACTTTTTCTAGGTGACCTCGTAGCTCGTGGCTCATATATTTGACTTCAAAAACCTCTTTTCCAGAGACACGGGTGTGCAGTTACAAAAAGCCAAGAAGTGGTAGTGTACTTGGTCTTCAGGTGTGAGCTGGCTTGTTCTCTGCACATCAGTGTCTTCACCAAATATGTGCTCGTGTGTTCCCCACCACCCCTAGCTGATAACACCTGCTCGTCCACCTCTGTGCTCCTCAGATCGTGAGATGCTGAACTGAGTTGTTTGGTAAACATTTCCCCCAGTAGCTCACCTTGCTGCTTCTCCGAATACAGATCTGCCCTTAACTTGGAGGCTGCTTGTATGAACTTCTCCCCAGCACTGCAGCCCGGGGCACTTGCTGTTGAGTGTGACTTTGAACACCCCGTGGTTTTACAACTTCTTTTCCTACAGAGTATAAATAATCCTCTCACAACAGGAAGCCCCGTTCCATGTGTGTTCTGGAAATGGTCATCTGCTCTCTCCAGAGCGTCACCGCGTTTGAATGAAAGTTACGTGACGGGTCGGATGGTGTCACAGCACAAACTGAGAAGGTGTCATCACGGAAATACATGCAGGGCTAGGATTGATGGGTCCTTGAGAAAACCCAAGTTTCAGAAACTTGTATTTTCTATCTCAGTGTGTCTGTTTGTAGCTGTTGGTCCCAAACCATCCATCTTATGAGCAGATTCCGCCTGTATTTACACTAGGCTTGTGCTCACTGTTCCCACCCAGGATATTATTTTGAGTTGCAGCATTCACAGGGCCATTCTTAAGACTGCTTCTTAAGGAACCAAGTTTGTGCCGCTAAGCCATCTTTTTTTTTTTGTGAATGGGTGATGTGTAAAGAAACAACAATGCCTATGATATGCAGATTTAGTAAGTGAAAAAACATAATACACAAGTGATGTAAAAAAAACATCAACTTCCCTGTCGGCTGTGGGTCAGCAGAGACAAAGGAGCAAAAGCACCTCTGGTATCATGCCCTAACTCTTAGGAATGTAACAATTACTCAGAACATAACTGGATTTCATAAATGTGATGGTTAGTCTCACTTTTCAAATTGTAAAACATCTGTGACCTAAACAATTTACTACCTGTATTCTGAAACCACCAAGCCACTTGGAAGTTGGCCAGAGAGCCGAATGATTCACTAACCACACTCAGGAAACGCTAATTAGGAACACAGCTCTCGGGGCCAGCCGGGCCCCAGGTCCCAAAGCTGCAGCACGAAGATGCCTTGAAGGGGGAAATCTGCTGGGGACGGAGATGTACATGCAGACGAGCAGATGTCCGGCCAGCAGTGTGGCCTCCTGGCAGCAGGGGGGGTCCTTCCCTGGCCAGAGGTCTGCAGTGCAACGCTCTGCGCGCAGACCCCCTGGGCACTGGGAGGATGGAGGAATGCATGGGGAGGACCCTGGGGGTGAGACTGGGCTGTGACATGGCCAGCTGCCTGGAGATCAAGTTGGTGGTTGGGGGGGGGGGTGTTGTGTGGCAGGGAGGAGACAAAAGGTCCTAGGACCAGACCACTGGCCTCCAGGCTTCCCACCCTCCCCCATCCTAGGAGGGGCAAGTCAAGTGGAAAATAACTAAAGAACAAGAAAGGGGGCCAAGGAGATATGGGAGGGTCGTATCTCACTGGTGGGGGGTGGGTGAGTGGATGGAGGTGGATGGATGGATGGTGGATGTTGGTGGTGTAGATGGAGGTAAACTGACGAGTGGGTGGATAGATGCGGGCATGCATGAAGGCATTAACGAGTGAGTGGATTCAGGCCAAAAGCTGGCCAGTTTGGACATCTCAGGAGAGCCTTGAATGCCAGGGTGAGGGGTCCTGCATCATAAGGAAGGCAATGGGACCTTGCACAGTGACCTGCCTGGACGGGTCCCGCAGATTGCATGGGTGGACGCCCGGCCGCCCCACCTGTGGCCCCAGGCGCTAGTCAAGCTCTCTGAGTGAGCTCCGTGGCCTCATTTCCCACTTTCCTGCTAGGAGATACTCAGGATGCTGCCACCACACACAGTGCCCATTAGTGCCAACTTTCCTCATGAAAGAGAAATAAAAACATCAGAACTAGAATTTGTGACGAAGGGCCTACCTCTCAGAGACTTCTCAGAAATCTGGAGTTTATGCTTCCAGGTTCAAGGGGAGAGTAAGTTAGGAATGAAGAAAACTGAAAGCACCTCAGGTTTTTAAATGAACACTAGGGAACATTCTGCAATTTTGAAAATATTAAGAATCCATCATGCCTTCCTTAGCCTGGCAACTGGTGGCCCAGCGCCACCGAGGAGCACCTCAATGCAGCCACGTGGGGTGTGGAGGAAACATCTGCATTCAGAACACTTCAGAAAATTCCATTTTCTTTCTGCCTCAATGTCTTCTCTGAGTTAAATGTTCCTATTGTTTTAATGCCAGCAGACCAAGCCCCTGCGGACCCGGGAGACTCGGGTAGGGAAGGAGCCTGGAGGCCTTCTCATCCCGAGCCTCCCCACTGACAGGCTGCCTGAAACCACTCGACATAATCACGGATGCTTAGACCCCGTGAACCTGGAAATCTGTGTTTTCTAGCTCCCAACACTTCTGTGCACAGCACGTCTGGGAAAAGCGCTCTGAGCTCACCCTGAGTGTGGCCGTGTGAACCGCACTTCACTGCACGGCCCTGCTGGCCCCCACACCTGGGGCGGGGTGCGCCGCTGGCTCACCCCACTCTGCCTCCAGCAGCCGGGAGTCCGGCTCCCTGGATCTGAGCTCCGAGTCTGTCTCCGGCACCCGGCCCTGCGTCTTGGTCCTCTTTCCAGTGGCCAAAGAGAACAAGGATGGGCACCTGTTCGGGAGTGATGTCCATAAAGGGGTCTTTTAGGGGTTGATAAAGGACTTGGGCAGCCACTTCTGTTCTGTAAATAAATACTCAATTTATGAAAGTCACATGATTAGCAAATCTAATGTCCCTGACATTTTCAAGATCAACTTACAAGTCATTTTCATTCTTTTGATTATCCATGTTATTAAACAGTCAGGGGGGCTCTGGTTAGTGCCCCTTTGTTGAAGTCGAGTCAACTAAACTCCCTTAAACACTCAGTTGTGTTTACAGACTAAGCTCCTCAAGTTTCCGTCAACATTTTACGCTGCATTCATCAATTTCCTCTGCCCTATGTTCCTCTTCAGCATGTCAGGCCCCCGGTGCGCACTCTGCCTCCCCGAAGACGCAGAACCACCTAGTGAGTCAATAAATACAGATGTGAATCTCAAGTTCCGTTCAACTTCTGAGACCTTACAAACCACAAATCACAGTCATAATTTAAAATAAATTACTCAACAGGAAGAATCACAAGGATCATCTATCAGATTCTCTAGTTTCTCCCACTCTCTGACAAAGGCATGCAGAGATCATTCCTCACGTTAACACGAAAGCATTAGGACAGTGGGTTGATTAACTTTATTACCCTGTTATGTAATTCCAAGCCTTCCAAGGGTTAAGAACATTCACCCCCTACGAGAGCACTCAACATCTGACCGTAGCTGGTTTAACCAACGTCCCAGGAAGCCTGGTGCTCCATCTCGGCAGGGAGTCCCTGCATTGGCCAGAGAGTTCTGACCAGGCCCCGAACCTCCGGGGGCTCAGCACTTTCTTACAGCATAAAATGACCTTCCTGCCACCTCCCCAGCCAGCCAGCAAGGCGCTTAAGGTTTGCATCCCTTCCACAACACTCAGATTCTTCTGTGGGTCAGGAAGAGAATACCTCTTGTAAGGCCTTTTGCCATTGCACAACACTGCATTCCACTTGTCTCCTCAAGTGCATGCCAAGTGCAGAGAAATGCGAATCTGTCCCTGTGTGAACCGGCCCCCATTGTGAGAGCCAGGTCCCATCCCTTGAGGCTGCTTAGGGACACTGGGGTAAGGGCGATGATCGAAGGGGTTGCTGAGGACGAGGAGCCCTGGAAGAAAGTGTGTATTTGCAGTCCCGTTCTTGCCTTTACACTGTGGTTGCAACAACTCTGCATGTGGGAATCTGAGTGTAAGTGTGTATGTGCAAAGAACAACTGTGTTTCCTAAGGCAACACAACCCGAGCAGAACAGTCGATTACGCGGACTTGTCCCCGAGTTGCATGTGGGGTAGTCCCGTGCCACCGGAGTGGGGTCTGAGTGCCTGCCTGCTCTGTGCCTGGGAGGTCAAGCACAACACGCAGGGATGGAAAACAGACCAGGGTTGACGTTGCCAAAACGTTCACTGGTACTTGTTTTTGCAGCTGCGTATCTTATGTACACACACAAACTGTTTTGTTTGTTTGTTTGTTTGTTTGTTTGGAGACAAGCACGGATAAAGAAAATGGGATGGAAGTAATTTTGTCTTAAGCATCTTGCTCAATGTTACTTGAACTTCCATGAATATTATTGTTGAATTGCAGGTCCTGGGGCTTTTAAATCAACTAATTATATTTCAGATTCCTATTTCATGAATTAGCTACTATTTCATAGGATGGGGGTTGTGAACACATGAGTAAGTGTAGACAGAAAATTCTTTGCACCCAGAGGTCTTGATAAGCATCATCTAATAAAAGTCCCCTCCAGTCACTCATCAGGCTCTTAGTCCCACTCCGGGTCCAGTGGGCTGTTGAGATCACGGGGCTGTCTCCTGGGGACCCTCTGTGTGGAGGACAGTCTCAAACAGCGCTGTTGGCTCTGGGGGTAACAGGTGGAGAAGGGGAATGCTTCCTGGCATTCTGATTATGAGAACCTTGAATACAACCTGTTTTCTTTGAACACACTGTGATTCAGCACTGAGCTGAAGCAGCTATCTGGCCCGGCATGAACCGGTCACCGTGGCAAGTCCACCGTCTTGCCTCCAAGGAGTTCACGACATAAGGCGGGGACTTGCGGGGCGAGACTGAGACACTGACCACCACAGGGGACACAACCTGAGCTGTCTGTGTGGACAAGTGTTGTACCCTAAATGACACTCAAATTAGCATTTTTTTCCCACCTGATTAAGGCTTTTAAAGGACTCAACTGTCAATACATATCAACATTTTACAAATCCTTTGTGTATCTGGAATTGTGGAGGCATGGGAAGTCCCACGAGAATCCTTCTGAAGATAAACTGAGAAAGGAAGGAACCAAATCTTAACCTCCCTGAAGTCAGAGGGAAGTGCTCCTCTGAGTGCTCCCCGGACCCAGGTGCCGAGCCCACCCCAGCTGCTGCCTTAGAAACACAAAATTCCAGGCTCAAATCAGAAACACGGGTAGACTCTTCATCTTAAAACAGCACTTCAGCTGGCTCTCTCTTTTTTTTTTAAAGATTTATTTATTAATTAGAGAGAGAGAGCACGAGCAGGGGGGAGGGCAGGCAGAGGGAGAGGGAGAAGCAGGCTCCCCACTGAGCAGGGAGCCCAACTTGGGACTCTATCCCAGGACCCCAGGATCATGACCAGAGCCAAAGGCAGATGCTTAACTGACTCAGCCACCCAGGTGCCCCCTCAGCTGTTTCTTTAGTAAACTTTGAAAATCACTGTTGTAGAAATACTAAGTTGATTCCTGTTATTGGAGGTAGTTATTTTCTATAAAGTCACAGTGAACACTGAATTAGCGAATACTGAACCAGTGCCCTCAATGGAATACAGGCCTAGGTTCCTGTGAGCCCCTGGTCACAGTAGTTTCATCAGCCCACCAACATGTGACCTCATTTTATATGTGCTTCTATTTAGAGACACTTTGTTTAATGCATATCTGTTGGTTCATTAACATGGAGCCCATGGTCAAGGGCACATAATGATGTATCTGTAACTCCGAACTAAGTGTAACTGTAACTCATGCCTGAGAGAAGCTTCTCTACCCAGGTGCTCTCCCCATGATGCACATCACAGCCCTCT
This sequence comes from Mirounga leonina, assembly GCF_011800145.1. NCBI lineage: Eukaryota > Metazoa > Chordata > Mammalia > Carnivora > Phocidae > Mirounga > Mirounga leonina. The sequence continues at coordinate 8,344,249 of NW_023270816.1, forward strand.
TGTGCTCAGGAACAGTTAGGTCCTCCGACTGTGCTGGGGGGCCTTTTAAAGAAAACAGTGTTGGGCCACCTGGGTGGCTCAGTCAGTTAAGCATCCAGCTCTTGATTTCGGCTCAGGTCATGATCTCAGGGTCCTGGGATCGAGTCCCACTGGGCTCAGCGCTCAGAGGGAAGTCCGCTTGAGATTCTCTCTCTCCCTCCCTCTGCTCCTCCCCCCCACCATGCTCTCTTTCTTTCTAAATAAGTAAAGAAAGAAAGAAAATCTTAAAAAAAACAACATCATGGTCCAATATACGAGACAATTTACCAGTAAAGAAATTGCACATTGTTGCGTAAACACCACCACATCCACTACTAGAATTTACATCATCCAAAACTCCATACTTATTAAATAATAATTTCCTATTCCTCCCTACCTCGGGGGCCATTTTAAGCAGCAAAATTATCAAACAAAGGCACAAAACTATGAAAAGCAGGGCATGAGACACACCAGGAAAGGTCCTTTGTTTACAGTGTGAGCTGAAACCAGAAGGCAGAGCATCGCCCTGTTTGACCATGGCTGGAAACACCCAAATATTTTTACCTCTCTCCAGATATCCAAAAATGAGCAAAGGCAACAGGAGTATCAATTTGGGGTTGCAAATAAATTTTAGCAAGTAGGCAAATTTGTAAATACAGAATCCACAAGTAACGAGGATCTACTGTACATTCACTTGTTTGCTGGGCAAAGCCTCCCTGATCAAGATGGGTGCCGAGCAGGGGTGTGCACTCACAGAGAAATCTGTGCTGGAGTAAACAGGATCACTGATCACCTGCAAACGGGGGTCTGAGGGACTCCCCCAACCAATGGCTCCTGCACATCAACAGCCTCTATTAGGGCTACAGCTTTAAAATATTTACTTTTGCATATGAGAGGTAAAAATCCTGGACAACCATGGCAAGATCATCTAGCCATTTGTCTGCTCAGCTTGCTTGTCTGTTCACTCAGTGCACATTGACTGGGGTCTTCTGTATCATAGGCATGGAGGACAGCTAAGGGCTTTAATTTGGAAGGAATTTGGCACATGCTGCAAACAGCCCACTGAAAGAGTGTTTGGTACAGTGGTGTTGGAGGCTCTTTGGGCCACCCAGACCCATCACCTGGTAGACAAAGCTGGAGTGCACGGACAGACAGAAGAATGGGTGCATTCATCCAGCCAATCAACATCGACTGAGCACCTGCCATGCGCCAGATGCCAGGATGCTGTGGTGAGCCCCTGCCCTCTGGAGCAGACCTACTCATGGAGGGGATGAACAATGAACAGGATGGATAGTAAACACAAATGCACAGAGGGAATCGAAGTAAGGGAGGGGGGAGGGGGGGAGGGGGGCCCAGAGGGAGGGCTGCATTTCAGACGGGGGGTGGGGTGTGCAGGATGTGGATGGTGAGGCAGTGAGCCCACTGGGTGGGTGTCTGGGAGAGCTCCTTGGGTGGAGGATGAAATTGCACAACCCGGAGGCAGGGGTGCAGGGCAGAGTCTAGGAGAGAACAGTGTGGACACAGGGCCAGAGTTCGAGTTTCGAGGGCAGGTAAAGAGAAGGGGAGCTGCTGAAGGTTCTGAGCAGAGAAGTGGCATGCTGCAAAGCCTTGTCCCCCGATGGCTGTGACAGATGTGGGGAGGCTAGACAGGGAGGTGGGAAGGGGGGAGCGCAGAGACAGAGAGGCCAGAGAAAGGCCACCACCGTCCTCCAGGGACTGGATACAGCACAGACTTTGTGGGGAGAGGTGACAGAGGTGCCCTGCAGGAAGGAACCCCATGTCATCCCACAGATGTACGTGTCCACAGACAAATGAGAACAAAACTGATGTAGCAAATGACTGAGAGGGTTTTGCTTATTTTTAAGGAAACCTCCCTTCCTTTCACCTGTGATTCTGCACGTCAGACACTCACCAGAGGACACGGTGCTCACTAAACTCCGTGCAGAGGCTTCCTGAGTGTGAGTGGCACACAGTTCAGGGACCAGGACCGGGGTCCCACAGCCACGAGGTGAAGACGAAAGGCCTGGTGGCTCCCCCTCTTCACCCATTCCCACGTTCCCAGGGAAAGAGGAATTTGTGAGGAACCAACAAATATGTTTCCTTGGGAGCTTAAATGCCTGATTTCCTATTATACAAAAATTCTCTAAAGCATTTGAAAACCAATCTCGTGATTTCCTTCCACCTACCTTGTGAGTATGTGGTAAGTTGTTTAAACGGCACCAATTCATGGGCAGCATAAAACTAGGGAAGGGTCCTGAATGAGCCAGTTTGAGGTGCAGGGAGAAAGGCTTTGGCAATCTCGTTGAGGCTGAGGCGTCTCTGGAAGCAACACAGACGTGCAGACTTGTCTTAGGGATTGGTCTATAGTTGACAAGCTGTGAATGCCCCCCTGTGCGTTACCAGACGGCCACAGGTGGTTATCAGACGATCATAGGTGGTTACCAGATGGCCACAGCTGGTGACCCAACCATTCTCCAAACTAAAGGATGATGATGAAGTTAAAGTAACAGCAGCTTAGGAGGAAGAAGCCTGACGTGTGGCAAATAAAATCCTGACACCCTCGGGACAACACCAGGGGATGTGCCGATGACAATGCGTCCCGTGGGAAATTGGGAAAGTGCCGCAGCCCCCCCACCCCCCCACCCACTGCCCAGCACCCACGGCAGGCCCCAGAAATGCTGACATGGAGCCTAAGCTGTATGCCCATCTTAGTGACTGCTTAATAGTCTCTAAAATGCCTTGAATAGCATGCAAGTTGAAACTCCATGGAATGGGTGGTTATAAGAGAACATTTAAATCAGGCTGTGCTGGGGAGCAGCGTGTGTCCCTCGGGGGTCCCCTACTTGAGGCTGCTCCTCCAGCATTGGTCGTCTTTCTCGGCCTTTATTGCTTTCAGCTTTCATAAAGGGCATGCAAAGAAGCGGCGCTTTGAAACTCATCCTGTCTTGTCGCTGGGCTGTCGTGGAGGACACGCTCAGGGAGTCTACACGAAGCCCAGGCGAAAATGTATTTTTGGAGCCGAAGACTAGAAAATAGGTTTTAGGTCACGAGGAAGAAGGGGCATTTGGTCCCCTCTGACGACATCAGCTAGTCACTGCCTATATTTACCTTTTAACTTTGGCAAGAAGCTCAGAGCTTAATTTGAGGCCAAACATACCAGCTGCCTAACGTGACTGCTCCTGGTCTCCTGGTCTCAGCATTTTCTTATTTATAGTTCCTCAGCTGCTGATTTTTACATTCTTATTTGTGTTTCACAGTTACTTCATCATATGAGAACTAGTCATAAATCACCTCACCGTAGACCCATAAACAAAGAAAAATGAGTGCACGTATATTATATTAAAATAAAACAAAATACAGATAGAAGATATGTAAATATGCAGGTGTGTAGGGCAAGGGACTTCCAGAGCTCAGAAATAAAACAAAACTTTGTAAATGCAACTGTTGGAGGTGAACGCGAAATGTGAGAGAAGAGGTGACCAAAGGATCCCCAACCAAGACGTGGGGATGTGAGCGTGTGTGAAGCTGGCCACGCGAGCTTGGGGTAAGGCCACTGAGGTGCAGGTGGTACTGCACGTCTACAGGAGGAGGAGATTGTCAAGGGTGACAAGATTGAAAGTAACTGAGCTGTGGGAGGCAGGGAGGCTATGGGCCCACTCTGCTGCCTTCTCATCTGTACCCAAATCTAAGCCTTCACTCCTCCAACCCAGTCCCTACCCAGCAGCCACGGCGACCTTTCTCGAAAAACAATCTGATTTTGCCATCATCTGCAAATAAGACTTCAAACACTTCCCATCACCCTTAAGGTTTTCAGGGAAAGTTGTGAAAGACTCAGACAAAATCATATGCTATTGTAAACAAGAAAATCATCAAAATTAAAAAGCAAAGAACCATGTGGGAAAATGTGTTTACTATTAATGGAACAAAGTACGATGGGTAAGGAGCTCCTCTGCTATGATCTATCTGCCCTCATCCCCACTGGAATGGGCAAAGGGCAGGAACCACGAGGAAAATACTGAATACAATAAAGAATAAATGTTCAACTTCATTAGTTAAGGACTGAAACATGAGAAAATTAGCTTTCCTACCTAGCAAATTGGCAAAGAATTTTAAATGATTCAAAGTGAAATCTGAACTCTCATAGGCTGCTAGCAGAGATGAAAACCATGTTCAACTTCCTTGACAAGTACTGAGAGCCTTAAGGGTATTTATTCATTTCAATCCATTAATTTTATTTCAAGGAATCTAGTCTGTAACATTGAGATGTGAACAAATATTTAAATCTAAAGTTGTTCACAACATATTTTATAATAGCAAAAAAACTAAATGTCCAAACATAGAGAGATAATAACGAATTATGATAGAATATTACATGGCCGTAAAAAACATGAAATGGAGACATTTTGGTAAAGGAGGAAAATGCTCACAACAGAATGTTCCGTGGACCACCAAAGCTCAGTGTGTGAAACCATCAATCAGTACAGTGACCCAAGTAAAGTAAAATGTTCATGGGGATTATCTTGGGGTTGTGACATACGGATCCATGATTTTATTTTCTATTTTTTTCTTTATACCTAGTGTTCTATAATACACACACTTTGTTTTTTTAACTTCAACAAAAGGCAATGAAAGATACAAATGTTTTTAACATAAGGGGTGAGGTGGTGGGGGCACAGACAGGAGGATCACCTGGTCAAGATGAACCTAGGGAGATGCCAGGGACGGGATCAAGTGGAAAGTAACTCACGTTCATACAGCTGATAGGTGACACTAGCCACCGGGGGAGACAATCAACAGAAGCCATTTCGAGGGAACTGAACGGCATAAGTAAGACCAGTATGGGCAATGTCAAATTTGAGGTACTCTAACAATCTGTAGTGAAGATGACGGGTAAGAAGTTGGCCACTGGCAGGTGGGGGCGGGTGTGAACGCATCTCCTGGCAGGGAAGAGAACACTTGAGTGAAGACCCAAGGGAATGCATGCCAACTCCAAGGGTGGTGGCCTCGGACTGCCGCTCCTAGAGAAAGCTGCCTGGGGGGAGTCAGGTTTGATCTCACAGAGCAACGTCACGGCTGTGAAGGTTGGAGAAAGAGGGACATTCCAGGGAGAGACTGGGGGACACAGAATCAAAGGTGGGAGTCAAGGTGTTTTCAAGAAAAGGTCAAAGTCAGGTGAAGGTTCTCAATGGAGAATAGTCAATCTGGAAAATTCAATTGGACCTAGATTGCAGAGAAGTTGAAAGTCAGCAGCGACCGCCTCATACTGACTTGGGACTCTGTCCAATTCATTGCAATGCTGCCCTTGAGAAACCTCACGAGAGGGTGGTCGCCAAGCAGGCTAGACGCTGCCCTTCCGAATGAACTTAGTCTAGGTTTCTGCTGGTGTTATTCTCTTGGTTCTACCAATCCTTTTGTATTTGTAATGTACATTGTATTTGTAGTAGTCTATTTTCATTCGTGTAATAAATGAAAGCAAATAAAATATCTTTTCTTTAAAAACAAACCTAGTAACTAGAAAACCTACTGAGAAGTACAGAAGTACTTTGCAGCAAGGAGACTGGTCCTTTTATGGGACTGAGGTTCTGGACCTCAGTGACCACGTTATGATGGGGTTTTACTGTGCTGTTGGTGCTCCAACATTCACTGACCATACAGATAAGGGCCAGGGGCACGCGTTGGCTGCCTCTCCAGCATTATCCCCCCTTCCCTCTATAGCACCCCAAGTTTACTAACCTACCCCTAACCCAAACTATATGGGCAGGACTGCCCGCTCCTGGGCCCCAGGGCTGGGCCCCTCCCCATTACCTAATGCCAATCACTGATTTTGTTGCCTTGGCCACAAGGACTGGCTCAGGTGGGCAGGGGAGCCACCGAGCTGTGAGCAGATGTTTGGCTAGACTGGAAAGGGGACTATGTTGTCCTGAGACCACAAGGCAAAGGGGCTCAGTAACCACCCACCACACACAGAGAGCTGGCACCTGGACTCTGTGGCATTCAATGGAGTCGATTCCAAGGCTGACCCCGGGTCTCGCACTGGAGGAGGGACTGTGTTTGCTGAGGGTGACGCCTGGTAGAGCAAGCACACGAGGTCAAATCCTTCATTTGTTGGAAAATGGAGTTTTTCCACCATTATGTGCAAGGTTTGCTCCTTGGCCTCATGCCTGCCTGAGGGGGAAGCAGAAATACTCCCAGGAGATTACGTCAAAGTCATCTCCTTTGCTTAAAATCTCCATACCCCAGCCACCGATTCTTTGAACTCCTTAAATGGTAAGTTCTCAACACATCCCAAACCAAAAACAATACTACTGTAATATTTCTGGGAATGAGAACAAAAACCTGACGGGAGAAGGAGGTTTGCCTTTGTTTGGTTTCTGGCTCCGACTTTAACTTGCTCTGCAGGGAGGGTCAGCTAACCTCTCTGTTTTCCTTTGAACATCTGCAAAATAGTGATAATTCATCACTTCATAGTACAAATTCAGAGCCTGAAAGGCAACAGTTTTTTAAAATTCAACCCTGCCCCTAAGAGAGAGCAAACATCTGCTGATCTCATTTTTAAAACTGTGATTTGTTACAGCCAGCCTTTACTTTTGGGTTTTAAAAAACGTCCCTTAACACACACACACACACACACACACACACACTTATTTGCGATTAATCTCAGTATTTTAACTGGATATAAAATTCTTGCTATCAAGATATACCATTTTGATGATATATGTTCTTAGAGGACATGTGAAGGATGTATTTCAAAACTTATATGTCCCAAAAAGTTGTCCTCCTTAATATGAATGGCAAAAATAAGATCAGCTTTTCCCTTTTTATTTTGCTCACAATTCACTGGCGAAAATAAGATCAGCTTTTCCCTTTTCATTTTGCTCACAATTCACTGAAACACATACTATGAAGGACAATTGAAAAATACCTGAAAATAAACTATTCATTCACTACTGGATTTTTAAAAATTATTGATCATTCAGGAATTCAAAGTGTGTGCATGTTTGAAGACTCTGTTAAGAATTATAATGAGAATTCTGTTGTTTTTCTTTCCATAAATGGGAAACAGAAGACATATATAGTTTCCCTTTATTACCAGCCTTCCCCAGGGGCTGAGAGGGAAGTTTTGTTCTCTGAGCCCCAGCAAACAACATTTTGTGAGAAAACAAAGCTCTGCTTGGTATTCCTGTAGCAGCAGACCAATGAGAAAAGAAAAGGAACCAGGACGGCTCGCGGCCCGGCCGACGGGGAGGAGGGATTACTAAAGCGTCAAAGGAACCCCAGCAGTGGGGTGCCTGGGTGGCTCCCGCGGTTGAGCGGCCGACTCTTGGTTTCGGCTCAGGTCATGATCTCAGGGTGGTGGGATCGAGCCCCGCGTCGGGCTCCTTGCTCAGTGCGGAGCCTGCCTCAGATTCTCTCTCCCTCCTGCTCACTTCTGTCTCTTTCTTTCTCAAGTAAATAAGTAAAATATTAAAAAAGAAAGAAGCCATAGCAACAACGGTACGTCGCGCATACACTTTAGGTTTTGTGGCTCTCACACGTCAAAGTTTCTCATTTTGTCTTCGTCAAACCCCCTTCTTCAAATGTGGGGGAAACTCAGAGCTGGGAGCCCTATAGTTCATGAAGCTACTTGCTTCTGGGAGAAATACAGTCTTTACCTTGGTAGCAGGCTCACCCACACGGAAGACAAGGGCTTATATGGCGTTAGAAAAAAACAGTCACCTGGTGTAAGCACGGGGGGCCTTCGCTCAGTCCTCAGACCTGAGGTTGGACTCCTGAGACACACTAACTATGGTGTGAATTTGTTCTATGAATTCATTTCTTCTTTTGTGCAAGATAAGAAAGGGGGTTTTACTAAGTTTGTTCAAAATAACATTGTCAGAAATGGTCATTACTATTAATACAGTTCTAAAATCAGTAAAAATTACAAAAATCATGGTGCTGGTGAGGAATGTTAGTGTGCATTTTATGTGTTCTCTCAATATTATTTTGCAAAAGTCTGCACAGCCCACAGTCTTCCCAATTAAAATCAGGAGGTGGAGGAAAAACTTCAATATATCTCAAACTCACTAAAAAATTCTACCAAATTCTCAGGGGTGTATCCGAGATTCAGTGTGACGCACTTGGTCTACACTGGGATGTCGAAATCCTGCCCAGGAGCAGACCCCAAATTCCCAAAGGCAACTTATAACTCTGTTTGCTCCCTCGCCTCCCCAAGGCTCCAAAGCAGATAAGAATTTGGTCCGAGAAAGGACAGGGTCAGTAGGGACACTGGTTAATATAAAACTGGTGAGTTTCCTAGAGAGGAACAGGAGGAAGAAAAAAATGACTTCAAGCAAAGCAATGTGCACAATTTTTAAGACTAATATGGCAAGGTGAGCAGAGACTATCATAAAGGAGTGCCTGCCGGGGGGGTTGCTGGTGTGGGCGGGGGTCAGCTGTTTGTGTCCAGACCTTACCCTGTATTTAGTAGATAAATTGGTATCTTCTCCAGTTCTTCCAAAATGATGGGTTTCTGCCATACTCTCCATATTATCACAGTGACATCGGGAGAGATAGGGACCCTGTGTCTCTTTCCCCAGAGTCACCGGCATAGTTGAGATAACTGGGCTAAGTACAAGCTCCCGAGCGTTTTTACCCCTGTCATAACTGAGACCTCCGTATAAAGCAACACAGAAACTCATGGAAATACCACATTGGCTAGATTTCTTTGTCATCTGTCGTGACAAGTCCTGTCAGGTTGTGGACCGATTGACGCCTGGTATACAGTAGGTGCCCAATAGTTTATACGACTGGCTCAGCTTCACACAGGGACAGCTGATAGCCTTTAGGAATGATTCAAGCCCTACAGACGGATTTACCTTGCTCGCCTTCGAGGACCTGAAATTCCAAACCCTGACTGATCAACACAAGATGGAGGCCATCGGTTTGAGAAGTGTCTACTCAGGAAGCTGCTGGAGTCCTAGTGATGGGCACAAAAGCTAGCTTTCCGTCCTTCCTTTGAACACACATTTTGTTCTTTGTTTCTGTCCTCATTAGACTGGAGATAATTCACTATGACTTTTTTTTGGTTTTTGATTTCTAGAAAGATCAATTTTCTTTTGCTGTTTTCTTTTGTTCCAGCCCAGAGATAGTTCCCAAGAGATTCTTTATCACTGCTCTGCCTGTCTCCTCTATTGGCTTTCAAGTGTGGGGTTTGGATTTTGGAGAAATTAAATGACTCATTGGTGGTGGAATAGTTATAAAGCTCAGAGCAGGAACGGGAACACAATATTCCTGATGGCGAGCCCGAGGCTCGACGACAACACGCTCCCACAAAGTGGCTTTTTGGAGACACTTTCACAGATGACATGAGGTAGGTCTTCGAGTTTGGCAGCTGTAATCAGAACTTAAAATGACTCTCAAGATCTGGAAGTTGCTCAGGAACTCTTGAAGTAATTATACCGCAAACATTCATTGTGTGTCTGATACGTGCCGAACGCCAGGAGATGCGCTGGGCCTCCGGGGCCCATGAAACACAGCTTGCCTGGCCTGAGGTCAGGAGGCCAGCAGTGGCCCAGGACACAGAGGGGCAAAAGTGGGGAGCAGGGCCGACTTAAGAATCGATACGTATATTTTTATTAAAGAGGCAAAAACAACCAGAGACAAGCCCACTAACTCATCACAGACGTTGTCAACTGAAGAAGAAAGGAGAATGTAAACATTACTCAGTTGAGCTGCCACCATGTTTACAATAAGGAGCCTGCCATTCTAATTTGAAGACGAGCTCATCTCCCTTCGAAGGAAACCCAGTGTCATGAATTAAATTCTCACACTGAAGCCTCCTATAGTGCAAGTCTCAGCACTGCAGAAAACAAGGGAAAATGGGGACAAGGTTCTTTGTAGAGACTTTCATCTGACTATCCCTATCTGAACACTGAAAAACACAGAAATCAGGTAGCCGAGTAAATGGGTGTATTGTTCCCAAATATTTCCCATCTTTTTCCCCCCAGTAGAAGTCGCCCCCGCAGAGCTAGCTCTTCCAAGGGATCTTCACGGTTAAAAACCAACAGCCTCCCCGTCGTGCGGGTTGCTGCCAAACCTCTGTGCGTCACGGAACAGAAAGGCCACAGATGATCATAACATCCCAGGGAGAAGTCTGGAGACTGAACTCAGGCTGCAGTCTGTCTGCCGGCCCTTCCGAATCGCAGCTGGAGTGCACTGTGCTGTGAGGTCCAGCTCAAGCCCCAGAGCAGGAAAAGGGCAAAGGGAGGGGCAGCTACAGGGAAGCACATAAAGGTTAAATTCACGGGCACGGTTTCTGACCGTGCGTGCGGAGCGTCAGCCTGGGGGACTTCATCCGGTCCCGTGCATCTGAATGTCCGTCTCGAGCACCTGCACTCAGAAATCCAGTAGCCGGGCTTCCGTAGCAGGCAGGCGACACTTTCAGCTCGAGGAAAAGAATTTTCCAGTGGTTACTTTTGTTTCCTCCTTAAGGCACCCTCTGCTTTCAAAATGACTACTGGTTTTGAGTCCTGTCGGCTCTCCGAGCTTACGACTCACAGACAAGCCCCGCTGTCTAGTCTCCTTCAGGAAATGAGGTGTTTCTTCCTGCTCTGGCTTTGTCCTCACTGTGGACTTCACGTGCAGCCCATGTAGACAGGATGCTCCAGGCCCCAGGCTCACTCAGTCCTCAGTCCTCCTCACTCCCAGTGCCCCCCTCCGAGCACTTACGTGTAACCCCCACCTGCTCCTTCTCCCTCGTCCCACCTACGGTCACCCTGTCCTGCACTAACAGCCGCGGGTCTGTCCAGTCAGATGCTCCCCAAACCTCTTCACACTTCCACACATCTTAATGCGATGCCTTTTTCTTTTTCTTTCTTTTCTTTCTTTCTTTCTTTCTTTCTTTAGCAAAAGTGGGCCAATTTTATTTTAACCTGAAATTTTTTAAATTAAATTTTTTAAAAATTCAATTTAGCTAACATATAGTGTATTATTAGTTTCAGGGGTAGAATCTAGTGATTCATCACTTGCATATAACACCCAGTGCTCATTCCATCACGTGCCTTCCCTCCTTCATCCATCACCCAGTTACCCCATGCCCCCAACCCCCTCCCCTCCAGCAACCCTCAGTTTGGTTCCTATGTTTAAGAGTCTCTTATGGTTTATCTCCCTCTCTGATTTCATCTTATTTTATTTTTCCTTCCCTTCCCCTATGTTCATCTGTTTTGTTTATTAAATTCCACATATGAGTGAGATCGTATGATAATTGTCTTTCTCTGACTGACTTATTTCACTTAACATAATATCCTCTAGCTCCATCCACATAGTTGTAAATGGCAAGATTTCATTCTTTTGGATGGTTGAATAATATTCCATCATATATATATACACCATCTTCTTTATTCATTCATGTGATGCCTTTTAAAAATCACTTTTAAAATTAGAATCTTTTAAAGTGCCCACATGAAAACCTTACCTACTGTAACTCTTCACAATAGTTCTATATTCTTGGGCGCCTGGGTGGCTCAGTTGGTTAAGCGACTGCCTTCGGCTCAGGTCATGATCCTGGAGTCCCTGGATCGAGTCCCGCATCGGGCTCCCTGCTCGGCAGGGAGTCTGCTTCTCCCTCTGGCCCTCCCCCCTCTCATGTGCTCTCTCGCGCAAATAAAAAAAAAAAAATAGTTCTATATTCTTATTCTATATTCTAACAGTTCTTAATGTCTAAGAGCTTTCTATGTGCCAGTCACTGAGCTGAGTTCTTCATACATTACCTTGTTCAGCCTTCCCACAACAACCTTTGCAGGAAGGCAGAATTTTTAGCCCTATTTTATGGAAGAAGGGAAACAAAGGCTCAGAGAAACTAGTTTATTTAACTATTAATTTTTACAATAATATATAATAATATATATTACATTATAGTTATTATAATATAATATAGTTATATATTATAGTTAATGACTATAATCAATATACTTATAATTAATACAATTATTAAAATATAATTATATTTATGTTTATCAAATACATTACATTTATTAAATATAATAATAATAGCTTATTAAGCTATTTAATTTGCCTGAAAATCACACACTTAGTAAGTGGTAGAGCCAGAATTCAGAGGTGTTTCCAAAGAAAAGCACCTACTGATCACACGGAGCAGAGGAAAACTGTCTGAACGTTGGGCAGACTCCATCAGGCCTCACTGCCCAGTACTGCACAATAAAATCTGCCTGATTTTTGAGAATGAGATCGAAACCAAACCAGAGATGCCTCCTTCTTACATGGACAGTAAGAAGCAAGAGCCTCAAGTGTGTACTTCTGTTGTTGTTGTTGTTGTTTTCCCTCTGTTTTGTTTTGACTAGACTCCCAAAGTCATCCGTGGTCATCATATTTCTGTAGCCACTTTAAGAGGAAGAGTTAAGTCATCAGAGAACAAGCTGTCTTTGAGGGCTTTCTTTGGACATCACTACTTACAGGGTCGGAAAACAGAGGAAGCCCGTTCAGAAGCATCACCCACTTCTGTAGTACCCAGGCCTCACCATCACTGCGTGATGTCCCTAAAACACTGTAGGAGTTCCGAAGGTCAGGACAAGGAAGGTGGGTGGGACCTATTTAGAAATCTTGAATAAATGGTGAGACTAGTTTTTCCTATTTTTAAGGATGGAGACAGAGTCATGGCCTTCCAAAGACGTCCACGTCCTAATCCCTGAGCCTGAGGATGTGGTGCTTTGGATGGCAAAGACTTTGCAGAAATGATCCTGGATTATCCAGATGGGCCCAATGGAATCACAAGGGTCCCTATAAGAGGGAGGCAAAAGAGCTAAAGGCAGAAAAAGGAGATGTGATGACAGGCACAGAGTGGAGTGGAATGCTTTGAACACAGAGGAAGGGCGATGAGCCAAGGACAGTGGGCACCCCTAGAATCTGGAAAGGGCCTTAAAGCAGATTTTCCCCTGGGGCCTCCAGAGTGAGTGCAGGTCTGCAGCAGCAATAGGGAGTTAAGACAGATGTCAACTTGAAATTTAGGGGTGAGACTGACCTGGGTATCATGCCTCTCAGCATCTTTTATAGGCCTGGAGTCACCTGGTTAATTAGAAGCCTAACATTGCATTGCATATAATTTGTCCCATTCATACAATTATCATGCTAGGTACTTCTAGATATAATTTATTCACCTAAGATTACAAATGCATTAATTCAATTTTGTCTTTAAAATGCTGCTTTACACCATGGAGGCAGCTGGAAGATGGGGCTCTGCAGTGGGGCTGTATTTACCTTCCAGGAAGGTGCAAGGTGGTCTGTTTTGAGATATACACATGCGACTGGATTCCTATAGAGAATAGCAGATGAGGGCACTTGGGTGGCTCAGGTCATGATCTCGGGGTCCTGGGATCAAGTCCTGCATCGTTGGGCTACCCGCTCAGTGGGGAGCCTGCTGCTCCCTCTTACTCTGCCCTTCCCCCCTCCCCTGCTTGTGGTCTCTCTCTCAAATAAATAAAATCTTTTAAAAAAAGGAAAATGGCCGATGAGAGCCAGGCATGCACACTCACTGCAGCATTTCCACCCAGTTTGTGCAGAGGCCCAAGAATGGGGGTTGGGAGGGATCACTGCATGTGGTGGATGGAAGCAGAGGAGGCAGGCCCAGGAATTTCAACTGGGTTCTGAACTCAAGGGGCAGAGAAATCTAAGTATCACCTGAGTTACAAATGATGAATCCTAAATGGACAGGCAAAATTGTTAAAACCCCAAAAAAAACCTTGAGGAAAGAAATTCTAGGTCTTCCATGCAAATGATCCCCATTCTATAGGAATCCCATCATCATCAACAACTTCCCAAACCAAGTTCAATGTTGAAATTGAGGCTGCTTCCAAGTACCCATCGACTGATAAATGGATACAGAAGATGTGATCTATACATACAGTGGAATATTATTCAGCCATCACAAAAGGATGAAACCTTGCCTTTTGCAATGACGTGGGTGGAACTAGAGGGTATCATACTAAGTGAAATAAATCAGTCAGAGAAAGACAAATACCATATGAGCTCACTCATATGCAGAATTTAAGAAACAAAATAAATGAACAAAAGAAAAAAAAGAGAGACAAATAAAAAAATAGACTCTTAACTCTAGAGAACACACAGATGGTCACCACAGGGGAGCTGGGTGGGGGATGGAGTAGAGAGGGCAAGCGGATGAAGGAGGGCACTTGTGATGAGCACCAGCTAATGTACGGAAGTGCAGAATCACTATCTTGTACACCTGACACGAAAATGACACTGCATGTTAACTACACTGGAATTAAAATTTAAAAAATAAAAAATAAAAGTTTGGAGGGAGAAAAATACAAGGTTTACTCAAGGAATAGTAAGTGTGACTATATGGAGGTCTGAGGAAAAGTGGCTGGAAATATGTTTTTGGAGGGGAAAGCTTGAAAAGGATCTTGAAGGCAGAGTTTGGGGTTTGAGAGGTAGACAAAAATTCACCCAGAAAAGGAAAGGAAACAGGCTGCTTTGAATTTGGTGTCCAGGGTGACATTTTTCTGTGCCTTTGGCAGGTCAGAATGGGTGACATGCTAATAACTACGCTCAAAAAAAGACCATTCAGATTCATGACCGTGAGAACAGGCAATAATGACAAAGCCCCAGTCATGTCCTTTATTGTAGATGGTTTTTTCCAAGATCCCCCCCCCTTTTTTTTGAAGATTTTATTTATTTATTTGAGAGAGAGAGAGAATCTGAAGTAGACTCCACACTTCAGAGCCCGATGTGGGGCTCAATCCCATGACCCCGAGATCATGACCTGAGCTGAGATCAAGTCAGATGCTTAACCAACTGAGCCACCCAGGTGCCCCTCCATTCTCCCTTTTGGGAAAATACTGACGGTGTTGAATCTGGAGAACACTTCACACTTCCTAATGGTACCATTTAAGGAAACACAAAGTAAAATGCTGAAGTGTCCGTCTGCCTTCTGGACTTGAAAAGCTGGACAATGCTATCATTGCGTGAGTGGGTTTCCCGGGACAGATCATGAACAAAAGCCATGGAGTCCTAGGACCCCCCCATGTGCATGCCCCATATCTGTTTCTACAAGCCCCTTGCTTCCCTCCCCACACAGAGGTTGAGGACCCCTGCTTTGCTTCACAATATCGTGGCAGGCTTCCAAACCCCAGAGCCCACACTGAGGAGTAACTCATGGTGCTCTCCTCCACAGGCTTTCTGTGTTTCATTTTCACTGAAAAGAGTGAAATCTTTTCTGTTTTTAAAAACATGTTTAGTATTTGTCTCTGAAAAGTGTAGTGGAAAAGTCAAGATGAAGAAATTCGTGGGAAGCACATACCCTGTCTCAGATCAAGTCAGCCCTGATGGGTCCATGTTCCTCAACGTAGGTTCCTGGTTTAGTTAGGGATGGGCTAGAAATTAATAAAAGTAACAGTAGTGACATTTACTGAGCACTGCCTGTATACCAGGCACTTTTCTAGGCCTTCAAATAGGCTGTCACAACAACGCAGTAAGATTTTACTCTCAGAAGGAAAGTGACACCCTCAGTCTTATTCTAGTGAGTGGGCTGTGAACCCAAGCTGAGAACCGTAGGGTCAGCTCCCCTAACCACCATGCCGTATAATATCTCGGCCTTTTCAGCCCCTGACAGTCCTTCTTCGGAAGTAGCGGTAGAGTCAGTATCAGTAAATACTCGTCACTGTTCCATGCTCAATAATGATGGGCTTGAATTAGATCTTTGAAAGTGTTGCTGTGGGCTAAATTTCCCCTGTTCAGATTGCTGCGTGGTGTGTCTCACCTGATCGGACCCAGAGAGATACAGAATTTTTACCAGACGGGAGGCTTGAACCTATGTGGACATATGTCCCTGATCCTGATGGGATGTACCTGTTTTTAGAGTTCAAAGTGAGATGGCATTGGGCCATCTGGAATGATGACAAGTCTTTTCTCATCACATCCTGGACACCTCCATTTTTCTGTGAGATCCCTAACTTAAAAGTTCCATCCCTGACTACACATATTTCTACCCCAATGAGTCTTCTTACATTTCTGAAAGCATAGGGTCCTTCATAGTCTCATCTCCTTTCTCTCCAAGCCTCTCTGCCTCAGTTGGGCCCATGCCTGTTGATGCATAGCGATAACCACTGTTTGCTGGTGTGAGTGTGTCGGTTTCCAGTCGTGAACCACACCACGTGAAGACCTTTCCCAGGGAGCATGCTCCACTGGCAGCTGGGTGTGTCTAGCAAAATACTACCAGGCATTGGTCCAACTTTCCGGGCCCAGGAAAACCCTAAGCACATTTTGCCAAGTACTTTATCCCCTCATTTTTAAATCCATGTGCATTTCAAGTGAAATTTAATCCATATGTTCCTCATTCATTCACACTCAACCCATCATTCTGTCATTTCGTAAGAGCTTTGATGTTTAAGAAGCTTTCCATGTAAGTTTCATAAGCCTTTCTTTTTGTTTTTCAAACTACGAAAGCCACACTTTTGAACAGCAACAAAAAGAGCAAACAAAATCAGAGTTGTAAAAGACTCAAGATTGGTTGTCTATTCAGGAAAAATGTAAGAAATCTGGACGGGTTCTAGACTTCTCCAGTGAATTTTACCTTCTTTACCAAACCAGAATATTGGGCAATGTGTTGGCTACAAGGAACGGAAAATTTCAACCCATTTCAAAAAAGTCATCCCTTCAAAACCAGGAATATTTAAATAAATAATATCTCAATTCCATCCAGCAAGACAGTAAAACACTAGGTACAAACAAATCACACTGTTTAGAAACAGTTTCCTAGCTGAGGACGGAGTAGTGAGCAACTTCTAGGTCAGGGAAGGGCTTGACTAAGGAAGGAAATAATGACTGAACCAGGGCAGGCAGCGGTAGGCAAGTGATGTCTTCTCTCCCCCTGCCTAGTCAACTGCCCTCCACCCCATCAGACCTCCTCACAATTGTCCTCACTGCGGCAAAAGTACAAGTCACTTGGAAAAATACTGCCCAGGGATATTATTCATAATGTGCGCAAAATATAGCACCCGGGCAGAGAGGTTGGCCGGGCAGCTGGGTGCTCTGGAACCCGGCTAGCACCCACAGGGCAGCCCCCTGCCAGCCAGTGCCTGGCCTCACGCCCACCTGTATGTACACTCCTCTCCTCAGACTCCACACACTGGCCAGGGAGCCTCGAGCTCTGTGGCCAAAAGACCTGCTGACGTTGGTGACACAATTCAGCTTTAAGGAAACTAGAACATGTGGCAGATTTCACCTCTTAGCACTAACACCAACCTTGTCGGGAGAGTAACCCTGGATTCTGAAGGTCACCTGACAGACCTCTCACAGAACGTCTTCTGTTTCATTACCCATGTTTGTTGACATGTCTGTCTCAGCAACTAGACTGGGGGATCCTCAAAGACACCTTTGTCCCTCGTCCTTAACCTGGTGTTGAGCGCATAATAGCACAATATTGGTGTTGTATGAATGAATGCATGAAAATCAGTCATGAAGAGCATTGTGTATTATAAAGCAAGGCCGAAAAGTAGCCATGAAATCTGTCGAAGTCAAAGGAATCTAGACCCAAGATAGGCATCTGTCCAGCATGCCTGCTTCTGATTTGAAAAGCACAGCCAACTTCATTGGTAGGCTTCCACGTGGGTTTCCACGTGGGTTCCCACGTAGGCTCAGGGGGGTGGCCGGGAGGATGGGCTGCCCAGGCCCCTCCGTGGTCCTCACCACCAGGGTGACACACCTCCAACACAAGGCGGCCTGGGGCCCCACCGTCACTGGGCTTTGCTTCTGAGCTGCTGGGGCTGCCATCAGCCTTCTGGGGCACCCTGGCGCCTCGAAGATGGAACACGGAGCGGGGAGGCCCTGGCGCTTCCTGCGCTCAGCATGTGAAGAGGGTTATTTTATGTGGGAAATCAAACAGCAGGATCCGGTGCCATACCCCAATCCCAAGCTTGAGAGATGTGATGCCAGTTTTCAGAGGCCTAAAACAGAGCCCTCCCGCCACTACTTGGCTCTACGGCTCCAATCCGAATCTCCCCACCTGGATTTATCATCCCCGAGGGGGCCGGGGGCCACTCCAGGAGTGCGGACCCCAGAGAGGAAGCTAGAGCATCTGCGTCTGCCTCCACCCCAAACACAGCCATCACGTGAGGGACACGAAGGAGGGGCTGAAAAGGGAGGCGTGGGGACAAGTGTGCAAGCGTGCAATCACACGTGTGTCCTTACAGTGCGGTGATGAGGGGCTGGCGGAGAACATGCGCACTCTCAGTCAAAAGAGAAATAAAGACCATGTTTCAAGGCATACGTGGTATCTGTCTGCTGGGAGACGTGGCAGAGCTCGGGCAGCTGGGGCAGGAAGGCAGAGGAACTGGGGCACACGCATTCTGAAAATGGCATTTCTTCCTAAAAGTTTCCTAAAGCTTTGATTGAAAAAAGCCCCTTTTATCAATTTCTGACCAGGGGCAAAGCTAGAACCAGGGGCTAGGGATCCTTTATGTTTCCACCTCCTACACGATCTCTTTCCTCTAAAATTTCCAACTATACGATTTAAAAAAAAAAAAATGCATCACACACATAATTTAGGCCCATTTGAATCTCATGGCTTTCTTTGAATCACACAAAGAAATCTGAAGTTGACATAAACTCCTTAGTCTTGATGTTACTGAAATGAATTTTCTGCAAATTTTCCTTTCAAACAGTTAAAGAGGAGCCCAGGAATGAACCCACGTCAAGTGTAATTGATCTCCTTCTCATAAGCACAATAATGGACTGGATTAATCGAACACCACAATGAGCTAGACTTTGTTTAGGAAAACGACTGCAGACATCGTCAACTGTGGGGGCTCAGAGGATAATTGGAAAGAACACAGCAAAGAACGTAGGGGAAGAGTAACACAGAGGGAGGGAAGACACTGGCAGGTATGGGGAGCACAATTACAAGGCTTAGAAACGCTGTTGTGCGTGGGGGTGTAATTCTGTGGCTTTGCGGGGACCCTGCAGGCGGGGCGGAGATCTGCAGCCTTGTGTGGCAGCTAACCACTAGGTGGAAGTATGCACCAAATAAAGAAGCCAGGCCAGAAAGCTCACTTGAAATTTTAGGTATGTATGTGGTGATTTTTCAGACTTACTAAGCTTTCAAAATGCATGTTCATATCTCTTTTCCAAATCCACTTGAAACATAGGTGAGGATGAGGTGGGGGCTGGAGCAAAGAAAGGTAAAGGTTTTCCCCCTAAGTGGAGAAGGGCCAGTCATGAACAGAAGGTGCCA
The DNA here is from genome assembly GCF_011800145.1 of Mirounga leonina. Lineage (NCBI taxonomy): Eukaryota > Metazoa > Chordata > Mammalia > Carnivora > Phocidae > Mirounga > Mirounga leonina. The sequence goes on from NW_023270816.1 coordinate 8,363,510, forward strand.
CCTGACCATGTATATGGCGGCTTGGATGGTGGCGTTTTAGGGGAGGGCGGCCTCTCAGAATCATCTGGAAGCACCCTGGAGGGAGCGGAGGTTAGCCAAATTATAGAGGCAAAGTCCGTGGCTCCGAAGGGGCGGATGATGTTGACAGTTACAGTTTTATGAAGCTTCCCGGGTTATTCCAGTATGCCCCTGATCTATCATACGCCCTCAGGGGAGAGGAACGCTAAGTGAACAGTTAGGCTCTCTTGTCGCCTTTGAGATCTGTCCTCTCCTGTCTGTGTGGATATATGTAAGCATCATGGGCTGACAGGAGGGGCAGAAAGCCAAACAGAATAACCTGTTATGTTCTTGTAGTCTGATAGATGTATCTATATTTGCTCGGATATCTCTATCTCTATCTAGAAAGAGGAATGATACAGATAACTAAGTAGGTGTGTTTTTGAATGTGCGCTTATTCACCTCAAATATTTACTGAGTACCTGTCATAAGCCGTGCACTATTCCAAGGATACTGGAAAGATAAGTAACATTGCAGTCATTTCTGGCAGTTGCTGTAGCGTACCCAGATAGCCTGAAAAGTCTCGCCAGGATACAACCCCAAAATGCTAAATAAAGTGCTTTTAAAATCCTTTAAATGGTGTGGTTGAGTTCCTTGGTGAAATCGTGAGTGGGACCGTGGGTCTCCAGCAGGTGCTGGGGCTCTGGATCTGGGAGCAGCCCTGGGTGTTTGCTGCCCCTGGTGGGACGAGTGACCGCCCGGGAAGGCAGGAGACAGGCCTCGGTCTGCCTGTGCAGAGTGCATGGAGGAAGCCAGAACCAGGGGGTCCTCCGTCAGAGCGTGAACGAGGAGAAAATCAGATCTACCAAAGGAGAGGGTGGGAAATGCTCCATCTTAAGTGGAGAAAAAGAACAGCTCTGTGCGAATCTGTAAACTTGGGCCGGCCTGGTTTGGGGTTCACATTTACACCACGATCGTACACTGAACACGAAGATTGATTTAAATCATTGCCCGATTGGTGGCAGGAAGAAGCATCTGGAAAAAACCAATGACTTTCACTAAGAGTCATCTTAAGTGTTAGGGAGGATAGGCTAGAGGCTCTAACGCAGTAACTGGCGTTCTGGCGGGAGACAGGCACCAGTTCAAGGGAACTAATGGAGCGTTTGAGAAGCATCAACCCTCAGATGGAGGTCACGCCATGAACCTCGAGTATGTAAGTCATGAAAATATGCCCACTTATGAACGTGGCAGAGAACAGGCCACAAGCCACGTCCTCCCATTACAGCCATGTCTTCACCACGGACGGTCTCCTAGCCCCTATCTTGCCTGTGTATGCATAAATTCAAAGTCATACTCAAGAAAACCCAGCGAGAGAACTAAACACTAAGAAATAAGGTTTTGTTGTGTAGGGTTGGGGGGCCACAAACCACAGTAATAGCTGCTATTTTCCACTCCTCCCCCAACCACCTTCTGCTCCCTTGGAGCTGACATCACCCCTTTGAGAAGGCGTGGCCTACGGTGCCCGTCACTATAAACCACTAGGCAGTTGTGCCTATTGACGAGCGTGGACTACAGCTACCACTAATAAGGAGAGGAAGCGCCCGTCAGATAATTCCTTGCACAGCTGTTACCTAGACAAAAGCCCACTCTTACTTTAGCTGTGTTCTGATGCGCCGACTGAGCAACACATACCAGAGCAACGACATTCCCACTTCTTGGTAAAATACCCCTGTCGCCAAGAGGAAAGCCAACTGGGCCTGCCTCACCACTGGTCTGCCACGATGGCACGCCCAGACTGGGAGAGCCACCGGGCCGGGATGAGACCTTCTCTGCACTGCTAACCCCACTGAGGCCCACATCGGGAGACACAGATACAACGAGCACCTTCCCTAGGCTCGCCTGTTCTTACCTCAGGACGTAAGAGTCTCAGAAATTCTCTTGTGTTTTCACCACTCAGACCAGAGTCGCCTGTATCGGGACCGTTCCGGTAATGAGGGACGTGAGGGGTCCTTAGACCCGAGGGCCCGGGAGCGTTTCTCCTCAAGGACCCGAGAGGCACACGGTTCCCCCCTGGCCTCTCCCTCCCCCTCATGCACCTGTCCTGAGCACAGCTCTGTGCCAGATGCAAATGGTCATATCCTAGGGGCCAAGGACCAGCACCAACACGGGGCAACATCCCCTTCGGATGGCCAGTTCAAACCACTGTCCCGTGACTGCAGCTGGATGTAAGTTAAGGAACCGTTTACACAAACCAGAGGGGCTCCCTGTTGTCCTAATGCAAACGTAAATCTCACAGACGTAACCCGGAGGAGGACGTGCAAACACCCCTGCTCTTTCTTCCCACGGAAAGGCAGCAAACGGCGGAAAGATGGCCCTCAGGATGGGAAGACAGGACGTTTGTCAACGGCACTTACTTCTTAAGGGGGAAAATCCGGAGATGGTTGGGGTGGGTGAGAAGGATTTCAACTACTAAATCAAGAGCCCCCGGGATGATGCCTTTCACTCTTTATCAAGTTCTGAATCTTTGACTTCTGAGGCCACTGGCTTGTGCTCATGAGAAGTCCATGACTTGTCAGCAGCCACTCACCTTCCTTCTTATCACAAAACCATTCCATCCAGTGTGAGTGGTGTGACCGTGGGGGCTCATCGGCTGTCACAAAGGTACCCATCTGGTGCTGGGGGGCGATAGTGGGGGAGGCGTTGGGGGCGTGGGGACAAGGGTCCCGTGGGGACTCTTCGTACTTTCTGCTCAAGTTCGCTTGAACTTAAAGCAGCTCGAACATATGCAATTTGTTAATTATTTATTTTTCTTTTTTTTATTATATTAAAACAGTTACAGGTTATTGCTTTTCCTCCAGGCAGGTAGAGCGAGCCTCCATCGGACTCCCACGCTTTCAGTGAGTCCTGGTGCCCACAGAACCCCCCTGCTGTCCACTGAGGGAGTGACCAGTGGTAAGTGATAGAACAGGGTCCAAGTGAGGAAGTTAGAAAATAAATGGGGTGTGACTCATGATATAATGATATTACCTCCTCATTACCTGAGATGTAATTCCATCTAAAAGTGAAGGGCTGTCATTATTTTCAAATTAAGGGAATAAGGGATCTAATTTGTGTATTTCTGAAGGGATTCCCCACCCTGCACAGCACCCACAGACAGGTCAAAAATGTCAGTATGACTCATTACCCCTCATCCTAAACTGTCACATGCCCTTTCAAATTTTAGAGGAAAACAGAACTCCTCCATCATTTTCTTTCTAATAGACTGTCTTTAAAATAGCAAACCCTCGGGGTGCCTGGGTGGCTCAGTCGGTTGAGCATCTGACTCTTGGTTTTGGCTCAGGTCATGATCTCAGGATCATGAGATTGAGCCCCGAGTCAGGCTCCACATTCAGTGGGGAGTCCACTTGAGACTCTCTCTTTTCCCTCAGCTCCTCCCCCCTGCTCATGTTCTATGAATAAATAAATAAAGTCTTAAAAAGATTAACAAACCCTTAAGCATGTTGTAAGAATGGTGGCTGAGGCTGAGGATGGTATTTTCAGTCCCTTTAACATCTGATAATGCATCATCCATCGTGTTCCATGAAGAGTCGTGGTTTTCTGTCTCATTTTAAAGATACTTGAAAGGTTTCTGCAAACGATTTGAAAGTACTTCAAGTTATGGCAATTCTACATTTAAAGCATTTTTTCTTCTGTATTTGTATCTCATTTGAGAATGTTTTGATTCATCTAAATGTAAGTTCATGGTCATAGCTTCAGGTGTGGATGGATCAGGGAGAACCCACCTTGAGCTCTTTTCTCTTTCTTCCTTCTCCTTGTTCTTGTTCTTCTCTCTTTTTAACACGACAGAGTGTGCAGCCGCCAATATTCGCCATCCAAAGTCCTACGAACACAATCCCCTCCACCAACCCCGCCCCACATGTCCCAGGCATGAAGTACCTGAAAATAATGTTTGAAGGAGAAAGGTAATTGAGGAAAGATGTTTATAGTGTTCTGAACAAAAGCTGCGGGACCTCTGCCCACTGCAATTCTAGTTCCAAGCTTCTTAACTACAGCTGCCAGGTCAGGGGGTCAATAGGAGCTGGGGGTGCAGAACAAGACCCTGGCCCACCGGGGACACTAGGTGGTGATGCGAGGGAGTAGGGGACATGGAGGGCCAGCTCCCCAGCTCTCAGCTCCCCGACGCTGTCTAACCCACAAGCGGAAACAAAGACCCCTGCTTCCAGCCTCGCCAGGGATGCTCCCCCCACGCCTGTGGTGGTAAAAAGGCCACAGGAAAACCGAGCCCAGACTGCCAAGTGAGGCCTCGGTGGCCCTTTTTATGAAGAATGCTAGCGGTCGGTGACCGGCCTCACACACCCTTTCCCCACAGCTCAGCGCTCATGGTCCCCTTGGACTCCTGACTCTCTTGCTCCAGGTTCTGACCCCTCCGTCGCCCGTGGGCCGCTGCATCTGCCCCTTGTGCCCGTCACCTTCAGCCGCTCTCAGGGCGTCCTCAAGCGCTGTTACTGCCTTCTTGTCCTACGAGCGTCTGACCTCATCCTCCCCAGGAATAACCCCGGGGAAACCACTGCTGTCCACATCGTGTCCAAGCTGCTGGCTCGTCCCCACTGCACGGTCTTGGGCGGTGATCCTGCCCGATGGAAGGCTGACTGTGACCTTGAGAATGATCAGGTGTTGACAAAAGGGACCCTGGAAGGCTGTGTGTTACAACCTCCGCTTGTCTCTCGCCTACATCACCTGCAGCACGCACGCTGTGGCCGGCGTCATTTCTCTGCTTCTGTAACTGCCTCATTCTATACCCTTCTCCCCGCTAAGGCTGGAAACTCTTAGGGAGTGGGACAGACACACCTGTTAAAGGAGCTGATGCTTCCATTTCTTTACCTTCATTTTGAAACGATTACAAAAGTGTTGCCAAAAGAATATAAGGCATTGTCATGCGCCCTTCCCCAAATGTCTCCCCAGATGTTCTCTAACTGCAGGACGATGATCAGAATCAGGAAGGTGACATCGATACAACTATTTTAACTCCTCTAGAGCTGCTACTCACGTTCTGCCAGTTGTCCTCCTGAAGCCCTTTTTCTGGCTCAGGTTGGCATCTTACACTTAGCTGTGAGACCTTCTTAGAAAAGGTGACGTTCTGCCCAGCAGTGCTGTGCTGGGCACGCTCCTGGTCTCGCGCCTGCCACACACTTCCACGTCATTCTCTCCATCCTGTTAGGCAGATGTCTGCCGTCGCCAACACTTAGCTGATGGCCAGAATGAGGCTCAGGGAAGCTAAACTTGACACAGGACACACAGCAATGAACTGCTGCAGGAGTGTGTGAGCAGAGCTGTCTGCCCCGGGAGCCTGCCCTTCACTTTGTGGGCCACGTGGCTGTGTGGCCAGATCTCCTCCAGCCGCTCATCCCATGTGCCTTGGTGTTTTTCTCTCTTCCCAGACAGCCACACATCACCTCCTGCAGGGCGCCCAGCACCGCGCTGCACGTGCAGTAGCAGATGAGGAAAGGTTTTCCGATGGAGCTGAACATTCCAGGCGTTACATGGAATATGTAAATAGGGCTTGGAGTTGTGGCAACATTAACATCATGCTCTAGCTTCTAGTTTAAAAAACCATGCTGTGTAGGATTTTAAAATTTGTTTCTTGGGACGCCTGGGTGGCTCAGTCGGTGAAGCGTCTGCCTTTGGCTCAGGGTCCTGGGATCGAGTCCTGCATCCAGCTCCCTGCTCAGCGAGGCTTCTCCCCCTGCCTGCTCTGCCTGCCGCTCCCCCTGCTTGTGCTCTCTCCCCCTCCCTCTCTCTCTCTGACAAATAAATGAAACTTTAAAAATAAAATAAAACTAATTTGTTTCTCAGCATACGGTCACTTGGTGCTTAGTCGACTCACCCATTGCTTTAGGTTTAAAATTGACAATACAAATGATCCCTGGCTTGCGTTTTCTCGATGTATTCATGGCCCTGGTCAACCTCATCTGCTGCTCCCTGGTCTTCTTGTTGTGAACCTCAAGGACCAATGATGAATCTGTGGCACTTCCTGGATGACTGAAGTTTCAAAGAATTCTCTGAGAATAAAATACGGCTTGAATAAGAGTCGGTTCACTACAACAGCTGATTTAGGAACTACGTGCCCAAAGTGTATTTGCCAGTGGAGGGCAGTCTCTGGAGGAATAGAGTATGTCTCTCCCTGTGACATGTTTAAACAGTTTTACGGCAATTTGGGTGAAGCCAGAAGAGACGTGTTTATCAAATCTAAAGATGACAGACTTATGAGACGTCGCAAGCATGGTAAATGACAGACTCGAGCCGCAGAAGGCCTCACCAAGCTAGAACACTTGACTAAAACCACAAGACGGAGTTAAACAGAGATGTATGTTGAGGCTCACATCTAGGATCGAAAAATCAATTGCATAAGTGCTGGATAGGGAAAACCTGGATTTACAGGCATTCATGGGAAAAGGACATGGGAGGGGTTTTAGGAGGACCACAAAGTCGCTACGGGGCCAAGGGTAGACGGGGCCACGGTGAAAGGGCCCCCCCCCCCATGCTACGTTCATGGAAGAAGACGACGCACAGCTGACTAGGTCGTAGCCCCCCTGAGCTCAGGCTGGCCACAACAGCTTGAGGATGATGTTCAATTTGGAGGGCCACGTTTCAAGATGGAAACACTAGAAAACACTTATATATCATTGTTGAAGATTTCTGGGTTCCCTAAATCTTACATCATAAAACAAGAAAACATTTTAATAGGTTCTCATTAGCCAGACAAGTGGCTCTAAGCCCTGGTTGAGTGTCAGAAAACACTGGGGAGCTTTAAAAGTTTCATATCTAGGGTGATTCTGGCTCAGGTTTGGTGCAGAGTCTGGGTGTCTGCATTTTTAAAAGATTTCCAGGTGTTTTTGATGAACAGCCGGGACTTAAGGCATTGGCCTAAGGAACAAAGTCTGAACTCCTTTGACTGCCTTTCAAAGAAGTATAGGTTTGCTTCCAGACCATTCTTTCTACCTAATTTCCACCCACTTGTTGTGGGTTGAATTGTGTCCTCCCAGAAGATGTGTTCTGTACCTGAGAATGTGACTTCATTGGGAAATAGGGTCTCTGCAGATACGATCAAATTAAAGTAACAAGGGGGCCCAATCCAATATGGCTGGCGACCTTACAAGAAGAGAAAAGAGAGACACAGAGAGGAGAACGCCATGTGACGACACAGAGAGCCCTCCACAGAGGGAGGGGACCACGTGGAGAAGGAGGCAGAGCCTGGTGAGAGGCTGCTCTAAGCCAAGGAGCGCCTGGGGCCACCAGAAGCTGGGAGGGACATAGAAGGGTCCTTCCCTGGAGTTTCAGAGAAAGCATGCTCTGCTGACACCTTGATCTTGGACTTCCAGCCTGCAAAGCGGAGAGACTAAGTTCCTGTCGTTTAAGCCCAGTGGGTGGGACTTTGCTACAACAGCCCAAGGGAACCAACAGGGTCTCTTTAGGTGGTCCTCACGCCACAAACCTGGGCTCTTCCCGGCCCCTCTTCTCTGGGGCCGCTTCCTGCTTCTTGCCTGTGCTCATAGCTCTGGCAGCGTCCCTGCCTCCAAGGCTCTGCGTCCTGCCAGCCCCCCACACTCCTGCTCAAATGCGCTTCCCCCGTGAAGCCACCCAGCTGTCCGAGTGCCTCCCCGCACCAGCACGCGTCTCCTGGGGGCCCTTGCTTTGGGTCTCCGTGCTGCAGCTGCACCTTGTCCCAGCTAATAGAATCCCACTCTTGTCGTCCCTGCTGACCCAAGAGATGCCGGCGGACCGGCTTTGCCACCAAGCTTGCAGTAACCAGAGCACCCGGCGTGATGCCTTATACACAGCACAAACAAAAACAGGTAGGGGGAGCCGCCTTGAGAAATTTAACCAACAGGTGGGCAAAAATGTGGGCATTTATTTTTGTGGTTCCAGAACTGAAAGGAACTCCGAGAAACAAAATGAACCTCCTCACAATTCGGAAGGTCCAAGAACTAAACAAAGTGCCCAGGAAAAGAATGGATCCTCTGTGTTTGGAAGCCTAACGCTTCTAGAAATAGTTGAAATCTGGCCAGGGTTTCTGACACAGTTGGTTTATAAGCTAGAATTTAGGGGAGACTTTCAGAATGATAACATAAATTTGGGAGACAGTCAGGTATGTATTCACGTATTGTATTTAAAAATACATTTTGGAGAGTGGGTGAAACCATCTAGAGAGACATGGTCTTCTAGCCAAGAGGAGAGAGGAAAAATCTATCAGCGGCCTGCAGAGGGGGCCTCCAGGGTTTAGTGGCGGTGGCAGGAAAGATGAAGAGGATCCAGAGAGGAGAAGGGGAGTGTGCAGGGCGTAGAGACCCGAGAAGGAGAACGCGACAGCCTCCCCTCAGCCGGGCAGCCGGGTGCTCACCATCTTCCACCTTCTCTGCTCTTCTGTGGACCTTCGCCTGGCAGCTCCTGTATTCACTGCTACTATTCTTTCCCACAGGAGCTCCAAGGGGACAGGGACTTAGTTGTGTGACTACTCCCAGCCTCCAGAAGAATGCCTGACAGAATGGGGATCACCCAATCTGCGAGCTGTGAATGCAAGCATGTTGGCTAATTTTTGGAACAACATTCAATTATTAGCTGCCAGAATCAAGGTATTTTATTATTAAAAAAGACTGTGCTGTTAGCAACTTAAAGAAACCCTGTTGTGGGGCACCTGGGTGGCTCAGTCGGTTAAGCGTCTCTTGATTTCGAATCAGGTCATAATTGCAGGGTCGTGGGATCGAGTCCTGTGTTGGGCTCTGTGCTCAGTGTGGAGTCTGCTTGCCCCTCTCCCTCTGCTCCTCCCCCCTATTCATGCTCTCTCTCAAATAAATAAAATACTTAAAAAAAAAAAAAGAAACACTGTTGAGATCATGATCCTCTCCCACATTTTTTTTTTTAAAGATTTTATTTTATTTATTTGACAGAGAGAGAGAGACAGCTAGAGAGGGAACACAAGCAGGGGGAGTGGGAGAGGGAGAAGCAGGCTTCCCGCGGAGCAGGGAGCCCGATGCGGGGCTCGATCCCAGGACCCTGGGATCATGACCTGAGCCGAAGGCAGACGCCCAACGACTGAGCCACCCAGGCGCCCCGATCCTCTCCCACATTTTGACCAGAGTGGACATTTAATGCCAATCAGATCCAAGCTGCTAATATCAGCCATCGTCCTCACTTAGTCATTAATCCATCCCACAAAGATTGATTGAGCCCGGCTGGGCCCCAGCTGAGGGATTATGTGCTGGGGACACCCCGGGTAAACAGAAGCAAGCACTATGCCTACCCTTGGCTTCCAGTCTAGTGCATAGGGAGATATTTCATAAAAATAAAAAAGAATACCTTGACAATTACAAATTTTGACATGTGCTGTGCAGAAAAGCACAGGGCGCTCTCAGGGACGTCCTTTCGGAAGAGGTGACATTGAACCAGAGAGCTGAGGCAGGGTACTGGGAGGCATGACACCTGTGGAGGCCAGGATGTGCGTGTCCGCCAGGCTCTGCGGCTCCTCCCAGATCTCCAGGAGGTCATCCCACTGGCTGGGGCCGGGACTCTGCTCTGTCAGGAGTTTGCTCCTAAACCAACTGCAGCCACCTTCTCAGTGTAAAAGTAGTATGTCCCTCTGCTTACGGAGCCAGGGTGCCGAGCAACCTGCGTTTTTTCCTTTTTCTTTTTGAACCTCCTCATACACTAATTTTTCATTGGCCCTTTGGGTCATTAGTCTGGAAGGCCCGACTGGTCAGGGCAATCAGGTAAGTCATGCTGGCAAGAGCTAAGGTGACCGTGGTGCCACGGGGGATGGAAGCAGAAGCCCTACAGCCTCGCTGCCAGCCGGCCACCTCGGCAGAATCGGGGGTCTTCCTGCCCAGCCTCGACAGGAAAAGCAGAGGCTTAGGAAGCCACAGGGAGGGCTCCAGACACACGCACAGGTCTTTCCAGTTGTCACGCAAAGGTACAGACATTGGGCCAGTGGCCAGAAAGTCTTGTTTCACAGTCTCTCTCTCAGGCACTCACACCTACCTGGAAAGGACAAGAGCCTGAAGTTGAAGACCTTTCTTGCAACTCTGAGAGTATTCGCTGGTACTACAAATAAGGTTCTAGGACAAATCAGTGCAAAGTCAGTCTCTCCTTCTCAAGCCCCAGTCTCAAGGCCAAGCTCAGTCACTGATCCATAAAGCCAAATGGCCAACTTTGCCTTTATTCAGCACTTTCCATGCATCCGGTTGGTTATGGGATAACACAGTAAAGATCCCATAGAATAAAATATGTGGCCTTCTCTGGACCAACCAGAGTCCTGACAACAAGATCTGATGAAAGTTCTGAGCAAATTAATGACCGAAATCAGACTTGGGCCCTCTCTTACTTGGCAGAGAGATTCTGTTGCCAGCTACTCTCACCGGGCATGGTCAATAGCAGAAGCAGAAAGCCTGGGGTACATGAGAGCTAGAGTGCTATAAGCCCTGTATTTTCCACCCTGCCATACAAATGACTGTGGACCAGATCTTGACGATTCCCCAAGGGAAGCATTCACCCAACTGGAAGCACCTTCGCTACAGGGAGAGGGCCTGTTTTCAGTTGTATCTCCAGCACCCAGCCAAGTACCCCGCATGACACTGGCGTTCCCTAAACACCGGGTGGGTGAATGGATGTCTGCACAAGTGAACAGACCGCCACACCAAGCAGCAAAGGATGGGCTTTCTTTCCTCTGCTATTCCCAACTCCATTCCGGGCATGTCTTCAAATTCACTTTGCAGAGCATTTCATCTCAACTGATCTCATCTCCCTCTGCTGTAAGACCCTCAGGGGCTCCTGTGCATACAGAACAAAACCCGGGCTCCTCAACAAAGCTGTTGGCCTTGCACAGCCGGGCTCTACCTGCCTCCTACCCCTGCCGGCCTCAGCCCCTTGCTGTCGACCCTCTACCAGTACAGAACGGCCCAGGGCTCCCTCAAGGTGGCATGCTGGTTTGTGTAGCCATGTCCCAGTTTTGGCTCTTTTCTCTGCCTGGAACACCCTTCTGCCTTGCTCAGCTATTACTTTAAGTCTCCACTTAGGTCTCCCCTCTGCCAGGGGGCCACCCCTCTCCATTCTGTGGCACCCCGAACAGGCCTTCCTACTTAGCCTTAGACCATCACCCTCTGCCTCTCCCCTGCTTGTGCTCTATCTCTCAAGTGAATAAATAAAATATTTAAAAAAAAAAAAACTCCATTGATTAATATTCTTCAGTGGGAGAGGGAGAAGCAGGCTCTCCACTGAGCCGGGAGCCTGACACAGGGCTTGATCCCAGGACCATGACCTGAGCCAAAGGCAGATACTTCACCGACTGAGCCACCCAGGTGCCCTGTGGTTTCTTTTTTTTTTTTTAAAGGTCTCTGGCTGGAGACCACACTGGACAAGGAGACAGAGCCCGGAAGGAAAGCGGACTTGGGTGGAAGGTGAGCAGGCTGGCAGGCACAGAGACGGAGGGCAGATTGATTTGGGGAGTAAAGGCAACAGGTTTTCTCCAAGGTTTGGATGTGATTGGTATAGAAGGGAGAGAGATCAGAGGTGATGGCCAGTTTGAGTTGGAGGTTAGTGCGAGAGACTGGAAAGCAAAAAGCAATTAGAGGACAAGGCAGGAATTCTCCTTTGGATGTGAAGTTAGAGATTACAACGAGACACACACGTGGAGAGGTCCAGAAAACCGTTGGTTACCATAGTCTTGTACTCATTGGAAATATGAAAGGCGGAGGCCAAACTTTGGAAATCACTTTCATAAAGATAATATTTAAAACCATTATCTTGGATGAGATCGCCTGGGGAGAAAGTGTGGCTGGAGCCCTGGGTACCCCAACAGCGAGCAGAGAGGTCTGAGAACACGAGGAAAGGGAAGGAACCAGGAGGTGAGGTGTCAGAGGAGTCAAGAGAAGAGCCCCCTCAGAGGAGGAGGAAGGGTGCAGCTCTGCTGAAATGCTGCCAAGGGGGCACGGGGAGCACGGAGCAATGACCCCTGGATTTGGGAGACAGAGTTCCACGAGGATGGTTTTGTGGGGTGCAGAGACGGAAGGCTGACGGAAGGGCTGTGCAGGGAGCCTGAAGCTGAGGATATGGGAATGGGAATGTCTGCCCCTGAGGGGACCAGAGACGCCAGCAACAGCTGGAGGTGACTGTGGGACTTAGGAGAGTTGTTTTATTAAAGCCGGAAAACACCCGAGCAATGTTTTATGCTGAAGGGAATGATCAAGTACAGAGAATAACTGGTGGGAGAAAAATCTTTGAACAGGGAGAGGGGACAGGGTCCTGAGCCCAGTGGAGGGGCAAGGGGGTGTCATCTGTCTTAACCGAAGGGGATGGAGGGACCTCTAGGGCTGTGGATTGTGCAAGTTGGAGATAAGATTGGCAAGTCTCTGTGATGAATTCTATTCTATTACTGCAATAAACAATAGGGGGAGGTCATTGGCCAAGAGTAAGGAAAACTGTCAGAATTAAACTGTAATTGAAACTAGCACCTAACTTTTTAGAATAGAAAATATAATGATTTAATTTTTCAAAGTAAAATCCCACTCCAAGTTTTCCCTACTTACGCTATCATTTTGGCTCCTGATCCACAGAGAATCTCTTTAAGGGGACTCTCCCAGGTTTCTAGCTTCTTTGGATGGCAAGAGCCTCCTTGCTGGGAATTAGGGTTCTGGGAAAAACTGCTTCTCCATCTCCATAAAAAGCTTTGTCTTGACAGCTCACTGGAATGTTGTGAAAGTGGAACACAAAAGTCTCAGCGAGGGCTCTGTCCAATTTGGAAGCTGCGGAGGGAGCCACATCCGTTGGAGGGAAACTGAATTCCGTGGCCTGTGCCTGGAGCCTGACTGTGGCAGGACGCGCTGTCCCCGGGCCCCCCCTTGTGAGGACAGTGCCTCAGAGAGGAAGGGAGGGCAGGGGGATGATGCCCGGATGATGCTAGGGTTTGAATTACTCTGTGAGTGGGTTTTGCGTTGATGATGGGAGAGGGCTGGCTGTGAAATTTTCCGAAGTATAACAAGTTTTTGAAGTCGCTCACCTTGTCAGCGGCGGCCAGTTAGTCATGGCCACTGCAGTTCCCGACACATAGGAAAGGACGTAGGAAATGGGCTCCTGGCTGTGTGTATTATGGCTTCCGGACAAAATCAGCTGAAGCTATGGTCTGATGCTTTGCAGAGGTCTGGGAGCAACATTAGGAAGTCATTTATAACTGGCCACCCCCTTGCTCCAGGTGGGAGCTGGTGCAGGCTGGCCCACGAGGCCATGCACTGCTTTTCTGGGCTTGCACGAGGCTCCCAGGGCAGGGGCACAAGCCCAAAGGGTGGAATCAGCCCCAGGGAGCTGTGCGGTGGACTCTCCTGGTATCACAAAGACCTCCCTTGAGAAGGACAGCAAAGCCCAAGACTGCCTGCGGGCCTGACCAGTAAGCCCCCCGGGGTTAATGGGAAGAGGCCAAAGCAGGAACTTGAAGCTTTGCCCCCTGCCCCCCATGACATCTCAGAGAGAGAGAGGTCCCACGTGCTCTAGAAAGTGCTGGTGGGCAGAGGCCCGTCCTCCTGCAGTCCCGTGAGTGTCTTTCTCTTATCGACAGCCTCCTGCTTCTCTTCCCTCTGCCCCCTGCTCTGTGTGGCTGAAACTCCCACGTGGGTCTCCCCCCGATCCAGCCCTGGAGTTCTGCCCAGCTCCAGGAACAGTGAGGAAGGGGTGGCTTCTCCAGATTGTCTCTCAGCCCTGGAGCTTGTTCCGAGGGTCCCTTCACTGTGACCGCTCCTGGCATCCGAGGGGTGAGCCCCTGGGGACCCTGCATGGGAAGGATGCAGGAGGAAGAGTAGGAGCCTCCTAATCTCACATTCTAGCACCTACCATCCCCTGGGGCAGATTCTGATATGGGTTTCTGGACAGAGAGGAGGGAGATGGAAACTTTGCCGAGATTATTCTTCTCACCCCATCAATCACAGTTAACACTGCCCGCCCCTCTGGCCCTCCGCTCACATGTGGTCTGAACTTGGGCGGGTACCTCAATGTTTGCTGCCTCCATTCCCATAAAACAGGCCTGAAACCCCGTGTTGTCCTCACAGGTTGTCCTGAGGGGCGGAGGCGTTCACCCGTCTGACACAGTCACACAGGGCTTGGCGCACAGGAGGCAGCGATAAAAGCAGCAGTTAACACAATGACAGTAAATAGAATTACTACTCTGCTCTGGCCTCTCCTGAACACCTTCTCATAAATCCAGCGCCCTGGTCCCTCTGCACGGCCCCTGGATGCCCCGTCAGGCCTGGTGCTGCGTGAGTGGTCCCACCTCTGGATCAGCTCCCCTCCTCCGTGTCACCTGCCTCCTGGCCACATCTCCATGCCCGCTCCCGGTTGGTTCTCCCAGACACATTAGGGCCTCGCTCCAGTCTCTTCCAGCCCAACCTGCAAGCAGTCTCCATGACCGTTCCTTGCAGCACCTTCCTCCGCTAGCTCCCGCGTCACTTCTGCTCCACTCCACGGCTCTCCCTTGGTGACCCAGCTCCGGGGCCATCCTCCAGGCCCTTCCATGGCCTCGGCTTCCTCCCCACGACACCCTCACGGTGTGGGTGACCCCACATCACATTTCAGCTGGAGCCTCTCTCCTAAGCCCCAGACACAGACATCCCCCTGCGGGCCCTGCTCTGTTCGCCCTGCTCCCCTGGCCCCTTCTCCAGGCTTCCCATCTCAGTAATCAGGAGCCTCTCTCCTCGCTGCTCAGGACTTGGATGCTGGAGTCCTGGACGCACCCTGGTACAGCTCACCAGCACATCCTGCTGCCTTTCATCAGCCTCCAACCCCTCCTCCTGTGTCCACTGCGCTCTGATGGAAGCGCCACCCCATCCCCTGGATGGCCCCAGGGGGTCCCCTGGTTTTCACCTTTGTCACTCTTTGGTATCCCCCACCACAGCAAGTGGAGTGAAAACGGGATCCGCTCAAACATTAGCAGCTTCCCCTTTGGCTCCGAGTCAAGCCCAGAGCCTCCCAATGGCTCCTGTCGGACAATGTGGCCCTCACTCACCTGTCCTGCTCTCTGCTGCGCTCCCACCCTGCCCAACTCCGGACACTTGCCCCCATCCATCCCCTTTTCGTACCTCCTCTCCCTGCCTTAGGTTTTCTTAGCACTTATCACTGTTTTAAAAGTGTACTTTTCTAGGGGCACCTGGGTGGCTCAGTCGGTTAAGCGTCTGCCTTCGGCTCAGGTCATGATCCCAGGGTCCTGGGATCGAGCCCCACATCGGGCTCCCTGCTCAGCAGGGAGTCTGCTTCTCCTTCTGCCCCTCACCCCACTTGTGCGTGCTTTCTCTCTCTCTCAAATAAGTAAGTAAAACCTTAAAAAAAAAAAAAAAGCATACTTTTCTTGTTTGTTTTCTCTTTTCTCCACTAGAAGTCAAGCCCCGGGCAGGGATTTTACTCTAGATGTTTCTTTGCTCTGTCCTCAATGTCTTCAATAATGTCTGGAGATCGAGATGCTCAATAAATAATGTTGAATGAATGACGGAATGTGATAGAACAACCCTACCTTGGACTGGGAGCCGTAAAGACACAGCCAGAGAAGGTGGGGAAGACTCAGGAAATTGTTGTAATCTTAGTGAGCAAGATGCTGGTGGCCAGGCCAGCAAGCTGGCCAGAGGCAGAGAAGCCAGGACCAGTGCCGGGCTAAGCAACAGGCACACGAGTTTACATTCAGAACTCCCTGACAAACAGATGGGAACGCTTTGACTGCTCATCAGATAGTCAAACTGCATCTAAACGAACTGCTGACAAATTTGCTAAGTACAGTGCTTTCTGTGTGGAAGATTCACAAGGCACCTAATATATAGAGAGAGTGCACCAGCTTCAAAGCAATACCACCAGAATAAAACTATATTTGAAAGTTTTTTTTAATAACATCTTGAGGGTGTTTTATTTTTTTTTTCCTTTGGAAGTCTAATTTGATTCTACAAAGGGGATGAAGCCTTAGTTCCAAGCACAGTGAACTTACTTCCTCAATTTCTTTGTTCCCATATACTAGCAGATCCTATAACTGTACCAGAGTTAAAAATGGCAAAAAAAAATTTCTAAATGATGTGAATAAAATCTAACTCACATTTAGACTGTTATACTTTCAAGCTGAAGAAAAAGAGTGCAGATTTTGGCATCAGGCAGATCTGGATTTGAACTGCTGATCAGACATCTTCACAATTCCACGCCTTGGTTTATCATCTGGAAAATGGGAGTCCTGCAGGGCTTCGCATTAGAACCATCGTAACTATAGAAGCAAGCAGCGTACTCGGCAAATGGCCCATGTTCCAAAGTGCTAACAATCTGTTCCTTTCCAGTTACCAAAACCAAAATAAAACAAAACGGACTATCTCATCTTGAGGTTATGAAAGCACTGTTAAAATCACAGTGCTATTACAACTCTAAAATTCTTACAACTTCTAAAAACCCAAAACATCAACATAAGCCATCAAAACAGCTTTCTCCAAAACAGTGCTTTTTGTGAAAACACATCTACCGTTTAACGGAGAACATGAAAAAGGCGATGGCACCGTCCCCTGTGCCCTTCCAGAAGAGCGGGGGTCCCCACATGGCATGCAAGGACCCTATTGCATAACTCCATCTGTTCCTCAGAATCCCATAATTTTTTTTTCCCAAAAAGGACTTTAAAACCATAGAATTCCCCTAATAATCTCGTTCTACAGATGAGGACTTGATGGCCAACTCCCATCTGGTTGTAGAGACAAGACTTGGCGTGCTCTCCAGGCTGCTAATTCTTCACTGTCAGTGACACTATGGTTGGGCCAGCTGGTAAACCAGACGAATAAACCATGAACAGGGAGACGCAGGCCTACTAACATCCCTTCAAATGAGGCCTTCCTCACCTTCCAGTCCCTGACATGTGCGTTTCCGTATCATGGTCACTCTCTATCTGTGGCTCAGTCAGCAGGTGCAAAGAACTGCCACTGGGGATGGGACACTTGTCATGCCCTCCACATCCACACAGCCTAGAAGGGAGGACATACCGGGAGAAAGCATAACAACACTGATGGGCATGGTGACTGTTGGGTGAGCGGGATCAGAGCCAGCGCTTGGAGAGCCCAGGAGAGGAGAGCTCATCCTCAGGGTGCTGTGAGAGGGGCTTTCGAGGGACAAGGCAGCTCGTGTTTTCTCTCGGCAGGTGTGGGGGGCGGAGTCAGCCCTTATACTTCCAAATGGTTCACCACTGACCTTCCAGTGGGTGCAAAGATTATATATATACACACATGCAGTCAATCCTCATTAGTCTCGGATTTCATGCTTGTGAATTTGCCGACTTGCTAAAATTTGTTTGTAAACCCCGAATCAGCACTTGTGGTGCTTTTGCTCATTTCTGAACATGTGCCGAGAGACGGAGACTTTGAGTTTCTTCACGCACGTGTTCCTGATGAGGCTGAAGGAGGCAATGCTCTGCCTTCTTATTTCAGCTCTCATACTCTATGTAAGTGCCCCTTATATGGCCCATTCAGTGCCCATTCTCTACAGTTTGGGGCCATATGTGTGGCGTGTGCTCAAGTGTTCTCTAGGGCCTTAGAAAATATGTTAGAGAAGCTTTGTTCAGGCAGGAGTTAGAGTGCTGTTGGCCATGAGTTCAATGTTACTGAATCAACACTATATATTAAATAAGGCGTTTTTAATCAGAAACACACCTAATATAAGGTTTTACATTTATCAGTGGACAAAAACATGTGATAGAGGTTTGCAGGACCCAACCCTGCATTTCCCCTAGGAGCAATGGCCTAGTGTTCACTAATTTGGTGTTTGTGGTGACTTTATGGAACAGAACGACCATGAACAATGAAAATTTACTATGTAGGTGTGTTTACATATATATGTCTGTACATACACACACGTATGTAAACACACGTATATGGTAAATGTATTCATACACACATATGTGAATATGTAAGCACGCATGGGGGGACGTGGCATATGGCTCAGGTCTGGTTTCGGGAAAGAACACTGGCATGATTCCATCGCTTATAGTGTGAAACCAGCCATTCTCAGGGGGTGGGAAACGGGAGGTCAAAGAACCACATCAAGAGTCTATGCGTAAACCATTCATCAATGGCCCAAATTCAACATAAGACATGCATCAGCTGTGCCATCCGACAGGTCTATGCTTCTTTTAACTTTGCAAGGAGATTGTAGATCTTTCATATAACAACTCTGACTTCATTAGGCCTGTGGGAGTCTAACACAGAGGGCTTCCTTCAGTGTAGCTAGATGGTAATACTCTCCAAAAATCTCAGTATTCTAAATATTTTCAGTTTCACAAATTATTTATCTCCAAATAGTTTATATTAACCCATTTTGAATGCTAATGTTTTAAACAAACGCCTGCCCCCCACCCCCCGTATACACAGCCCTATTGGTGTGCAGTCCAGAAAAAGGAGGCTTTCCAACTGTCAACATTTGGAAGCACTGTTATCAGACAGATTTGAGGTTCCCATAGCAACATGCTCCATCACCTAGGTGATAGTGATCTTATGACGTCACCGGTGAACTCAACTAACTTGGAAAACAAGCGCTATTTCCTCCTGGGTGTCCCCACATCTCCGTGTTGCCCTCCAAGGCTTAGAGGGCCGAGGTACTGGGCAAGGCTTCATGGAGAGTTACCAGGCCATTTCATAATCTTCGTTCCAGGATTTGGCTGTTAAAGCATTGTTCATCTTCAAGGGGTTCACAACGCTCACCAAGTTGCCCCGCATGTCACCCCATGCAGATTTCTTCCAACTGCAGAACAGAAGTCAAAATGAAGACACACGGCTTGTGGGAAATACACACCAGCCGTATGCAGGCGTTGAGGGACAGGGTAAAAGGAGAAGTGTCCAGTCGTGTTGTCACCAACGCAGGGAGCAGGAACCACTCTGGAAAAACCGGATGAGATGCGGGAACCATACAACACCCGTTGTTCGTCTCAAATCACGCGGCAACCAAACGCAGGAAACACGCCCCGCTCTGTCCCATTGGGACACTGCTTCCACGAGCGTACAAGCACACAGGGGAAAGTATCGGACGTGTGACAAATGGGTAGAAGAGACAGTTATGTGAGTGAGGGGTGTCTTACTGTACGCTGAAGGCCTGGAGCCTCGACAAGGGATGGGGGGTCTGTGCTGCTCCCCACTTTGTCGCAGGACTGCTTTGTTTGAATGCAGATATGGTACAGGATGTGTGGAGAGCAGAAGGGAAATGAGAGAACGGAGTGTCATTCAGCTGGTTTCAAGGCACGGAAACACTCTCCTAATGCATATTTTGCTTCCCAAATAATCAAATATCATTTAGACACTTTGTGATTAACCCGAAGGGGGCTTTTAACAAACAGCATGGAGTTCTAACTTGAAAATGTACAATTACAGAGTGTGTCCAAAACCAATTTTCTTTTGCAAAAGGAAAATGTGTCATCTGGCTGCTTATTCATCTTACAAGGATTCAGCTGGAAGTAAGAGAACCCAGGCGGAGATGAGGAGGCCTGGCTTATCAGGCCGTCCACATGCAAATGCAAGCTGGGGCTGAGGGAGAAGACAAGAGAGGTGAAGACAGGGTCTCTTCTCCCCAAACTGTAACGATTGAAAAAAAAACTAATAACCAGCAGCTTTAAAAAATATATGTGATAATGAAACAAGAAATAATTTGAAAATAAGACAAGAAAATACAATGAAATCCTAAAATCTGATTCCGAGTATTTATTCCATGTGAAGGCTAGGATCAATAGTTAGAAATCCCAGAGGGCCGCAGAAGGAGGGAAGGCCTTTCCATGCCTGCTGTAACTTGTGACAGTTCAGCCCATGTTTTCTCTACACTGAGAAGCAGCAACACAAAAGGATGGGGTAGGCACTCCTCTCTCTTCCTGGCTTTGTTTCCGGTGACCCGGCCAGCCCTAGAAGCTGCTGCACTGGGAGCCTCCCAGGCAGCATGCAAAGTCAGAACGACGCAAGCTGTGTCATTGGATCCCATGGTCCAACACATTCTAACTTTGCTATCCTCAAAGCCAGGATTACCGCTAAAGGCCTGGATCATGGCCATATGCATATGCCAAAGCTTCTTCAGCTTTCCTATTTCTTTCAACGCATCCCTCACTATGCTCACTGGGGTTCAAAGATGGGAGCATCACTGACATTTTGATGATCATTATTTTTAATTCCCAGTTTTGACTGACCTTCTGAAACAATCCAGAGTGTGAGATGATCCTGGAGTTATAATATAGGAGTCTATTAGAAAAAGATATTTTGATATGAAGGTATTCCTAAAAATGCTTAGTCCAGCCATATCATTAGGTGTGAATACTGGCCTTAATTAAATTAAGATGTGGGAGTGCCTGGGTGGTGCAGTCGGTTAAACATCCAACTCTTGGTTTCGGCTCAGGTCGTGATCTCAGGGTTGTTAGATCAATCCCTGCATCAGGCTCCCTGCTCAGTGTGGAGTCTGTTTGAGATTCTCTCTCCCTCTCCCTGCCCCTCCCACTCGTGTTCTTTCTCTCTCTCTCTCAAAAATAAATAAATCTTTAAAAAAATAAATTAAGATGTAAGCAATAACAATTGATGAGTAATATACTTTTGTATAAAGCAGCTATGTTAGCATTGCTTTGGAAACATTAATTTCGGAATGTATAATGATTCTATTTTAAATATTCTAAAAAAGAAAACAAATGTTGTCAGCCATTGTCAGACCAAATGCCAGTTCCTAATTGGTGATCTACTGATGCAAACACATTTCTGCAAGACCTGCCAGGCCCAAAAAGGTAAAACGTCCATCAGCATCATGAGACTCCATGACCTAATTCCAAGTTCGATTTCCACATGTTCTTTCCTGCCCGAACTGGGTCAGCAAGTACCCAGACTCACAACTGGAATTTGAGGCCAAGCCGTATTGCTGGCTATGTGGTCACACATCAGCCCAAGCTCGTGACAAAGGGGAAAAGGAAACACGGCTTTCCTTCCACTGCCTGTCTCCCCCACTCGGGGCCAGACTCACAGACGCACCAAACTTTCATTTGTACCAAGTGTGATGTCGCATGGCTCTCGGTTGAAGGATTGTGAAAACAAATAAAACGAAAAGCCGACTTCTTTTGGTCTTCAGCAATTACTAACAATTCTGTCTCTCTTGTGCAGTTGTCAAACAACTGAAATTTTCACTTGCTCTGTGGGATGTGGACCAACCATACTGTCATTATAGTCAATCAAAACACAAATGTCCTCTGTCAAATGACACTGTCCCGCTCTGTCTCTGCCACATGGGGATCTTCACAGAGCCCTCTCTCTTGTTCAGGTTCTGTGCTGGTGGGAGAGTCTCAGTTACAGGCAGCGGAAGATCCAGTGAAAAATAGTTTAAATAGCTGGAATTCGGCATTTCACATAAGAAGCCTAGGGGTTGGGTGCTTCCAAGGCCAGCTAAAATGTCAGGACCCTTGATTGGCTTTGCTGAAATTCCTTTGGATTTCCTTCATGCTTGCATGACAGTGACTATAATTCCCAGCACCATGCTCAGCCCAGGAGAGGGTCATGTTTCCCACCCCAAACCCCATTTTTGAGGGGTAGGGGGAGCTCTTCCCAGCAGCCGTCTCCTGCCTCAGAGGCCAGGGCTGAGTTTCCAGGCCCACACTGGACTATTGCTAACCCATGATGGGCTTAGATCAATTATGAATCAGGTGTGTGGACTGGAAGGCATCCACGGTCCCAGGACACACGGAGGTGAAAACATGGGCAAGGCTGGGATTCTGCCAGCGATGCAGAAGCAGGGAGGAAGAATGGCTGTGGACATGTCTACCACATGCCCAGCATAATCGCTGCATGTAGGGGATGGTGATGTTCCAAGTCGGGTGAGGGCAAATCGAGGAGGAAGGGCACGGCCTCTGCAAGAGGACTTCCATGGGCCACACAAAGGGCAGGTCAACCAAAGAAAACAAAGGGAGGACGGCCAGTGAGATGTTTCGTGTGTCATTTCTGCGGGGCACGTGGGAAGTTGGAAGTGGGGCAGGTACAGCTAGTGTTCCCAGCGAGCCTTCCCCCTCCTTCCAGGCCTCACCGTGCTCAGACCCTCCCCAGGCTCCGGCCTGTTAGCATTGCTTCGGCCCCTGGATCCCAGGAGCCTGACCTCCATGTGTGCGTGTGGAGCTTTGTGATGTCGGTTCCATCCACCTGTTCCTTTTGACTTGTCTTCCTTCCCACCTGCTCCTGGGAGACAGACCAGGCCTCCAATCCATCTTGGTGTTATGCCTCTTTCTCCTCATCCGCCAGTAAATGCTCAGTAAGTACAGAAAGGCCACTGAAATTAATTTGCTTCTACTTAGAGAAGGAAAATAACTGTGTAATCCAACAATACCAGGGTGGTGTAGGAAAATACGGAGTGAACCAAGTAAATTCAAATGCCACATAGTAGAAGCTATGAGCATTTTTAACCACAATAGTCTCATCACGTATAGAATTTTCTGGAAGGTGGGCTCGAACATGGATGAACTCCTTTTAATAGCCTTTATTTTTTAGAGCAGTTTTAGACTCATGGCAAAATCAAGCAGAAAATACAGAGTCCCCTCTATGCCCTGCCCCTGCTCATACACAGTGTGTTCTTTGGTTACCAACAGAATTGCTTGAATGACAAACTGATTTTTGCCCTTAAACTATCTGCATTTGAAAAAAGGCTTAAATATTCTATTTTTATTATGTACCTATAGTAAAACATAAGGCAAGTTAGCTTACATTTTTAAAACCAATTTGGCTATGGTCTCAGACATTAGGAACCGATTTCCTACAAACATGCCGAACTGCAACCATTTCTTGTCCACAGGCTTTTCGTGCATCTGAAGCCCACCCCTCAGGCAGAGTCAGCGCGGGCACCTCGGAAGTTAATGATACTAATGAGCGACACAGACTCTCACATTCTCTGTACGGATGTGCTTGCAGCCTTGTGATACGTTACAGAGAGCTGTTTTCAATGACAGATGATGGAAAATCTGCTCCTACCAAATGGCAGAAGCGTGGATGAAAATCATATTCTTTGGGAAGCACTTTGTACCCAGAGATGTGGCAAATTGTCAAGGTTTAAAAAACTGACTCTATTCTTGGGGGGAAAAATGGAAAGATAAGGGAGTTCCTGAACCTACCATAATAGCCCACTCTAATGATTACAACTTTTCTTTATGGCTATATCAGTAAGCTTAGCTGGTCTGATGCCTGACTTGTCTGAATGGACCAGCTTCTGTAGATGGGAAACAGAGAGCCAGACCCTTGTCCCTGCCCCTTCCTTATTACAAAAGCGATGTTTACCCACCTAGGGTAGGAATGCACACACCATCTCTTGGGATAGGGCAGCCCATGCAGACGTGCTGGGTCCTACACTCGGGCGGGGCAACTGAAGGTGCGACTGGCGAAGAAGGCATGAGCGCATAAAGGACTGTCCAGGCCTACACCCACCTCTAATGGCCTGGCCTATTCATGTTAAGAGTGAGTGCTTTGTCATTCCATAGGCCCAGGGTCTCCCATCAACATGGTCTTTCTATCCTCTAGCTGGGGGTTGGCAAACTTCTCTAAGTGCCAAACAGGAAAGAGTTTAGGCTTTGTGGGTCACATCACGATCTCTGATCTCTGTCACACTCACATCCTCCCCTCCTCCATCTCTGCCTCCTCCCCCTCCTCCTCCTCCTCCTATTTACAACCCCTCGAGAACATAGAACCCACTCCGTTGGCAGGCAGTAAAGTTGGCCAACCCAGGCCGACCATCTTAAGCTATCTCTACAATCCTATTTTCAGAACTATAATCATTTAGTGGCTCTTCAATCCTATCTATCCAACATTCCCTAAACTTAATTATGCAGAGGAAAGCAAATATAATGTTCTAATAAAAGTCCAACCAGGCCAGAAATCCTGCTATTGATAGCTTTCAGAAACCTCATGGCAATGAGGAAACTTCCCTGGTGATGCGTTCTCTACATGCCTCAGAGCCTCCGATGTCTTTATAGGTTTGGCTCCTGTCCCTACACATCATTAGATACTCTTCAATCACCCTAGAAAATGACTCTCATCTAAAGTGGTCGCACGCTCCTGTCAGCTCTCTGTCCGTCTGGTGAGTAGCGTTTGGGACGCAGCCATACTCATCTGGCTGCGTGTTGTGTGTGGTGGCTTTTATATCACAACGGCAGAGTTGAGTAGTTACAGTAGAGACCACGTGGCCCACAAAACCTAAAATACTTACTGCCAGCCCTTGTTTTTAAAGATTTATTTATTTGAGAAAGAGAGCGTGCAGGGGGGAGGGGCAGAAGGAGAGGGAGAGAGAAACCCAAGCAGATTCCATGCTCGGTGTGGAACACGACATGGGACTCCATCTCTGACCCTGAGATCATGACCTGAGCTGAAATCAAGAGTCAGACGCTCAGTTGACTGCGCCACCCAGGTGCCCCTACTTCCAGCCCTCTACCAGAAAAGTTTCCTGACCCCTGATCTAAACTACAAAGCAGGATCAAGGACATTTACTTAGATCTTTTCTGCTTGGTTACCTACCTGGACTCAGGCATCCTCATGCTTGTTCTTCCTTTCAAAAACTCTTACTGACAATCTTCTGAGTCTGGAGGGAAGACCATGTTCTACACAAAGAACATTGACCTTCAAGAATGAGGCCCTTGGTCTTCTAAGCCTGGTATAATTGTAGTGAGCAACTATCAGAATGCTTATCTGCCAAGTTTGGGCTACTCCGTGTGCATGGGTGCGTACACACACAAACACATCTGCTTAGTGTAGATTCCAGGACACAAATCAAAGTCAACCACGGGCATGATCAACCTTTGTTATATTTTAAAATTGATTTAAGAAATTGTTTTCAATGTTTCCAGCCCTTCTTTCTGTGCTCATAACCTCTCAGTAGTCTCTCATCTTGCTATCATTATCTGAAATTTTTTTATTTGTGTATTTGTTAATTTACTTGTTTTACATAGGACAACCTACTAGAATATATTTTATGGGTCAGGGCTTCTATCTTATACCACCGTATCCCCATCATTTGGGACAGTGCCTAGACCAGTCAGCGCCCAGTTAATACTGGTTAAATAAGTACATTCTCAAAACACCAATAGCACCTTCTCTGACCACTGTGTGATCAAAATCTGCTTGGAGAAGGGAAACTTCCATGTTCACAGAATGATCTGAAGGCTGACTCTCACCACTCCTGGCCTCGAGTGCAGGTCTGTGCCTTCTGAAATGCACTGTGGGGCACCACAAACCAACTCTTGGGGACAGAAAGCCAAGTGCAGACCCGCTAGCACTGGGGTGCGCTGCACACACAGCCATCTCTCCACGGGAACGGCTCTGGGTCACACATGTCCCCACTGAGTCTTCCCCAGCTCCTGCTCACACACCTTGGCACTATTCCAGAATATCTCCGACAGCTGAGAGGTAAAAGCCAAGGTAAGTAGGTCTCAGGTGCGGATAGATAGAAACAGACTTAAATTTGGAGGCATTTAGTCCTAGATGGTCATATTAGAAAGCAAAAAAAGAACAACCTAGGGCTGGGGTGGCTTATTTATTCAAGAAACACATACACAAAGGTATTCTGTGTTGGTCTATGGGCAGAATTCAGGGGGCCTTGTATTTTCTATTATTTATGTCTGTCTTTTCTCGTTTTTCTTTCATTTATATTAAGGAGGATATTACACATTGAACACCAGGATACACCAGGGAACAAAAGTGACCACGATCGATGCCTTCAGGGAACTGCACACTGCCCCTTCCCTTGGCTGAAATCACTGGGCACCTGGTCTGCTGCTGTCTATTTAGATGTGCTCATAATTTCAGGGTTACCAACTCGGACTGTATACAAACCATGGTGGGGGGCACTGGCAAGCTGAGCCTCCATGGCTTCTCCTGTGGGGCTGGAGGGAGGCTCTGAAACCCAAAACACACCACCTCAGTGTGTGCATGGACTGAGTAACCTGCATCCAGGTAACACAAGACAGGTTGTAACAGTCCCCGATAGATGCAGGAGTTTGGGCTTCTTCATATCCACAACATAGCTTGCTCTTCCTAAGCCATCTTTAGGGAGGTGTAGTGGATATCTGAATTCCTCTTTCACAGGTTCTCTTTTTTTAAGATTTTATCTATTTGTCAGAGAGAGAGTACCAGCAGGAGGAGGGCCAGGCAGAGGAGAAGCAGGTTCCCCAATGAGCAGGGAGCCCGATGTGGGACTCGATCCCAGGACCCTGGGATCATGACCTGAGCTGAAGGCAGACGCTTAACTGACTGAGCCACCCAGGCATCTCTCCTATTTCACAGTTCAGGAGATGTGGACCGGGGGTAGGGGATCCACCAGAACCCGGGAGTGGAGGGGCAAAGACTCCCCAGATACAAAATCATATCCCAAGCAGCCATAAGCGAAAATGAAAGAAAAGGAACCCAGACCCAAAGCTCACACCTTATACAAAAATTAACTTAAAATGGATCAAGAAATTAAATGTAAAACTTAAGACTTTGGAAAACAATGGGTGAAAATCTTTGGGATCTGGGGCAGAGACTTCTTCAGCTCGACAAAAGCATGATGCATGAAAAGGAAAAAAATCAATAAAATGGACCTCACCAAAAGGGAAAACTTTGGCGGAGCCGAAGATCCTGTGAAAAGGTTGAAGCCGAAGAAATGGGATTGGGAGGAAGTGTTGGCAACCCGCATAAACAACAAGGGCCTGGTATCTCGAATATAGGAATTCTCAGCATTGGACAGGGGGAGAAAATTACCAAATTACCAAATCAGAAAATGGACAAAGATCGAGCAGACATTTCACTCGAACGGAGACACAGATGGCAAATAGCCCCTGAAACCACAGACCTTCTTCACCATTCGGGAGGCTCAAGTGAGAGCCCCGCGGAGCCCTCCTTACCCACCCATCCCCCCGGCCACCACCGCAAAACCCGCGCTAACACCAAATGCGGCAGGAACGCAGAGGCTGGGTCACTCTCACCGTGCTGGGGAGGACGTGAGATGGCACAGCCCCTCTAGAAAAGTCTGCCTGCGTCTTTCAGGACCAAACACTCACTTGCCCCGTGACCCCGGACTCGCACTCCCAGGCGTTTGCCCCAGGGACCCCGACACTCGGGTCCCCACAGGCGCCTGCGCCCCCACGCGCGCAGCGGCTTCATCGGTCCCAACAGACACACGGGCAGGGACGCGGCTGTCCTCCCGTGGGGGGTTCCCGTGGGTGAGCGGGTAAACCGTGGCACCCCCACACCGTGGACTGCTCCTGAGCGGTAAACTCACAGTGTGGGTGACGCTCCAGGGAACCGTGCGCGCAGAGCCAACCCGGGAGGCCGTGCGCTGGAAGATGCCGGGCGCGAAAGGACAAACCTGTGCAGACGGGGAGCAGGCGGTCACGGCCAGACGCGGCGAGCCGGGGGGTGGGCGCGGGGCCCGAAAGGGGTCACGTGACAGCGCCGCTCTGTATCCTGAGGACCCCGGGGGCCAAACAATTCCACCTGCGCGGGAGAACCGCGCACCTGCGCACACGCACAGATGAGCGCCCGTGAGCCGTGACACCTGAGCGGGCGGACCGATTATGTCCATGCCGCCCTCCGGGCGTCCACCTGCTGCGCTCCCGGCAGAGCCCAGGGGGGCAGGAGCCAGCCGCGTGCACGAGGCCCGCGTGCAATCCTTGATCGAAGGGCAGGTGCGGCTGGAAGCCCGCCCTCCAGGCCCCACTGGAGGTTGTCGGAAGAGCTAGTTAGGCGAAGCAGTCACATAGTTCTCGCTTGGGGCGAAAGCCATCCCTTCTTGCAAGAGACACCTGTAGCCGTATTAATCTGGAATTAAGGGTGCATGTGTCCTAGAGGGTTGAGAAAGCAATTCTTGGACTTCTTCCATACTTGTGTCAACGTCTAAACTCTTCTTAAATGCCGAAGTTCTATTTTTAATGGAAAAGTCACCCAAAAAAGTCCGACCTTTAAAAATCTCAGGAGTTTGCGGTTAATTTGGAAATCCTGGCTGTGAGTTTGGACACACCCTAGGTTCACACTCTCCCTGCAGGTCCCTGCACCAGAGACAGGAAAGAGAAAAACAAGCAGCCTCCAGCCCCTGGCAATTAGAGCACAGCATCCAACCCAGGAAGAATCAGACTTTCCACATAATGCCACCCAGTGCTAAATATCCACGGTGTGTCAGACAGACTCGGCTCTCCTTATCCTCAAATGACTTCATCGGTCATTGCGAAGATCTTTCAACATCAGAGCTACTGAAAATAATTGTTTTCTAATTAAGATCTTCTACCTAACATCAAAGAGGATTTAACTGTCTAACAGAAATATGTTGTATTTCTACAGATTTTGCAGTTGCCTAAAAAGGCTTGCTCAGGGCGGGAGGAAGGTAGCTGGATTTTTCTCCAACCACTAGCTGTAGAACAAAATTATTAGAAGTATACTAAGACTCTTCAGACAGTATGGGCCAGCAGTTAAGTGACCAGGAATTCAGCATAAGAATATAAGGATGCCATTAAAGATTTCGGCATAAGGATTTTTGTTACACTGCTGTTACAAATAGCTAAAAGTCAACAATAGAAGACTAGTTAAATAAGTTACTGACATTTATATATTAAAATGACCGCATAAAAACATTTTATAAACTAACTACAGCAAAACATTATTTTTAGAAAAAATATAAACGTATAAGTGACTATATACAGAAGGTTTGAAGAACATACACAAAGGTATTCTATACACTGGTCTGTGGGTAGAATCCAAGAGGCTTTGTATTTTCTCCTATTTGTGTCTGTGTTTTTTCATTTTTCTTTCATTCATATTACTAAGGAGGACAATATATATTAATTATATTTTATTATGTATAAAATGTGCACTCACATACATTGTGTATTTATACATAAATTATATATAATTTATATGTAGTATTTAAAAGATATGGTTACAACTTATATATAATTAAATATATAATATATATTATATATGAAAAGTTAGTACGTTAAGGCTCTAGCTACGTCACACTCAGATGCAAGAGGGAAGCATAAGGCACGCATGGACATTCTGACAGACACTTGAATAGAGGTCTTCATTTAAGTCAGAAATGAGATCTCATACTCTGCATGAGAATCATTCCTTACTTGCACTATATGCAGATTTATTGGAGGATCAGACTAAATAGGGCTTATGGAATTTAACAGAGCCCAAGACAAGAGTGGCTTATACGTAGTTGCCACAGAACTTTCTGGAGGCCACTATGCAGACGCTGAGTGAGCCCCCAGGCCAGCAGGTGCTTGGACCTGCCGTCTACCTGGCCGAGCACAGAGCAGTAAAGACTCATCCCTTCTCCCTTGACTTACAGGGTGCCCCGGAAACCTTGTCATCCTGCTAGAATGAGAGAATAGAAGTGTTTTCAGAAGTGTTCAAATGGAGCAAGGGGGGAGGTCTCTTGCCTGGCGTTCACGCTGTGGGGAGAGAAGACAAGCCGGTCTTCCTCTCGGAAAGCCTGGTGGTGGCAGCACCCCGTGGTGTCGGTCATGGGGATTCAGGCCATCGCTGGTTCTCTTAAATTCACTCTAAGCAGACATTCGTTCGGCACCTTCTCCTAAGTGTTAGGAACACTGGCAGGCCCCGAGACCCCCGAGGGGAATGCAGTTTTCCCTCAATGAGCAACGACTCAGATGCTATGCACTGAGCCCCCAAAACTGTACTCTGGGGAAGGAACAAGTAGCAGATAGGGGCCTTCTGAGCGAGGGGCTGCTGGCCCAGTCCCGTTTGCACAGCAGAAGAATCCAACAGCGGAGTGGCTTCGTCTGCCTTCCAGCCCAGGCTCTTCCCCGGAAGCCGTGCGTCCTTGATCACGTGAACCGGCCTCTGAGAGTTTCTGGTTCTTCATCCCTCCCTCGTGTGAGGTTGTTGGGTGGACAACATGGACTCCTGTGTCACTTCCAGGCACCCGCTAGTCACTGACCGAGAAATTAATTCCATCCGCAACCTCCCTCACTGCAGGTACTCAATAACTATTAGTAAAGTAATTGGTATAGAAAACAAAATTAAAGAAAACGAGACGTTTGTAAAGCACTAAGCAGCTTCCTCACCTATAGATTAGACTTGGTGATGGTGCCGGAAGGGCCTGGAAACTGGGAAGCATTCAGGATAAAACACACGCCTTCTCCCTCCTCACCTTTGTTTGCTTCTGGGAAGGGCAGAGTGGATACTGATCCGAGGAAGATTATTTTCCTTGCTCTGGGATTCTGGATAAGTTCCACATTTTCCCCATGGAATCATGCAGACTTTTCTTTAAAGTGCGGCCAGAAACATTCCAACACCTCATGTTTAGGCACGCTGCTCCTAGGGCTGGGGTGACCTTGACCCAGCTCCCGTGTGTCAGCCCTCCTGTGAGCCGGGAGGTGGGCATGTGCCTTGAGTCTGCCCCTAGAAAATCAGGAAGTCAAAATACCCTTGTTGAGCAGGATCCATTACTAGCGGGTTTGGATAAATATATGTAACTGCATGGTTCCAGCACCATCCTCATGGCCTTGCTCCCAGGAAAATCTGATCTAACACAGTTAAGAATGAATATTTCCAGGTTCAAAAGAGAGGGAGAATCTCATGAACAAAGTACGACCAATCAAGAGTCGTTTCCCTGATTAGACTGAAGGAAAACACTCTCCTCCATGCGGCCCTTCAGAGACCCAGCGCCCTCCCTCGCGTGGTTGTCATGCCCAAGGGTCTCTGTAGCCCCAGCGGGGGGACAGAAGAGTGTGGAGGCTGCAGTGGACGGTTTCCTGGGGGGGACCTGGAGCGGCTCCCCTTCCACGGGCCAGCACCCCGTCCCGAGCTGTACCTGCCCCACAGAGACTGGGGAATGCCTGGCTTTGTGTCCTGGAGGAAAGAGAACATGGATTTTGTTGGACAGTGTAGGGTTTTTGCCAGACTCCGCCTGGAGCACTCTAACCCAGTCACCCATAGCGTTGGTTCCCTCTTATCAATCAGGTCTCAGAAAAAAAATTATCATCTCTGCTCAGAGGCCAATGTCACAACCCAATTTTAAAAAGTGCCCCCTTGGGGCACCTGGGTGGCTCAGTTGTTAAGCATCTGCCTTCAGCTCAGGTCATGATCCCAGGGTTCTGGGATGGAGCCCTGCATCATCGGGCTCCCTGCTCGGCGGGAAGCCTGCCTCTCCCTCTCCCACTCCCCCTGCTTGTGTTTCCTCTCTTGCTGTCTCTCTCTCTCTGTCAAATAAATAAATAAAATCTTTAAAAAAAAATGCCCCCTCTCTTGGGATGCCTGGCTGGCTCAGTCAATTGGGCGTCTGACTCTTGGTTTCGGCTCTGATCATGATCTCAGGGTCATGAGATCGAGCCCCAGATTGGGGTCCGTGCTCAGAGTGGAGTCAGCTTGAGTTTATCTCCCTCTCCCCCCTGCCCCCTTTCTCTCTATCTCTCTCTCTCAAATGAATAAATAAGATCTTTTTAAAAAGTACCCCATCTCCTTACCTTCTATTATGGTTTTTATGATAGTCGTCGCTACCTGAAATGATCTTACTCATTTACTTGTTTTGCTAGTTCATTATCTGTCCCTTCTCATTTCCACCTGCTGCTTAAGCACCACGTTCTACAAAAGCTGACCATCCATCTTGTTCACCAGGGAAAGTGTCTGCTCTATTGTAAATGTTCTGTAATCACTGTCGGAATACATACTAGAAGGTGGAACTGAGTCCATATTGATACCAAGGCAAGAACACCTATGACCACAGGCAAGAAGCACGAAGATGACTCGTAAACAGATGTCTGATCATGTCACGCCCCTCCCGCAAAGCTCATTAACGGTGTCCCCTGGCCGGTAACAAGTGGACCAAGTCCCGACTCCTAGCAGCGCCGTGTTCTGCAGACCTTAGTAATGTGACTCCAGCTAACGCTCTGTTGAGTATTTGTTGAACACCGACATTGTGCTGGGCACTGAACTGAGTATTCTGAAGGGTGTGGGGGTGATTCAGATAAGTAAACAGGCAGTTACAAAATAGTGTGGTAAGTGCCATGTTAGAAAAATTACGGCTTTATTGAACACGTGCGAAGGCCGATTTCATTCCTGCCTCTTCCAGAAACTTCCTCCTTATTCCACCTGTGTGGAACCTGTCCTCGACATGTGACTGTTTCACACCTCCAGGTACGGTTTTGCACTTTCTCCCTCCATCTGAACGCCCTTCTCCTCCCTACTGACCCTTCAACATTCATTTCAGATGCTACCTCTTTTTCTGGCACCTTCCCAGATTCCTCATGAAAAGTAAGGTGCTTCTTCCTCTCTGCTCCTGTCCCCGACACACATTTATTAAACTCTTTCTTGTGTTCTGTTATAATTACACACTTAGTATCTGCTTCACACTAGAGTCTGAGTTCCTTTAAGAAAGAAACTAAATCCTACATCTCCTTTTAAGCCCCTTATGTAGTATCCAGCACACAGCACTGAGCTATTGTTTAATGAATTTGGATATTAACAGGGAATTCTGGTTTTTCTCATGTCAGCATCCTGGACATGAAACGGCAGGGGCAGAGGGAGAAGCAGGCTTCCCCGCTGAGCAGGAAGCCCGACGCGGGGCTTGATCCCAGGACCTTGAGATCATGACCCGAGCCGAAGGCAGACACTTAACCATCTGAGCCACGCAGGTACCCCATAATCCTGCATTTCTTTTGACTGCATCTGGCTTTATTGTACATCTCTCTGAATGGCCGTAAACAAGTGGCCACTGAAACATGAGCTTCTTTAGAAGCAGAGAAAACAGACTCTAACAGGAATCCTGCTTTCCTGGTTGCTCGGCCAGTGAGGAGCCCGGGACTGCCGTGCGGGGCTCTCACTCTACCCCACCAACCTCCGCAAGGACACGCCTGCCTCGCAACGCAGCTTGGGGTCCCAAACCAGTAGATAAGACAAAACAACAATAATATCTTGCTTGTGGATATAAACCAGTTTGAGAAACGTTTTCAAGTCCACCTTCACATTTTAGAGTGAGGCAGACGACGGAAGGCAGTATTCTCTCCATCACATCAAAGTCAGAAACATTTAAGCCATTGCCTTCAGCTCAGGTCATGATCTCAGGGTCCTGGGATCGAGCCCCACGTGTAGGGCTCCCTGCTCAGCAGGGAGCCTGCTTCTCTCTCTCCCTCTGCCCCTCCCCCCATGCCCATGCTCTCGCTCTCGCTCTCTCTCTCAAATGAATAAATAAAAAATCTTTTAAAAAAATAAGGTGACTTCCCCAAGGTCTAAGAAGGTGGCAGGTTTGAAGCGCAGAAGATTCCTGTGTGGCCGGCACCGCTCCCATGAAGCTACAGCGATGGATAAGATGCCATTTCTTCCGTGAGGAAGCTCCCCATCTAGTGGTGAACACGGACACGTACACCAAGAAGCACAGAACAGTATGCAGAGGGCCCTTGAGATTCGGAGACGGGTGCTCAGGAACGGAGAAGCTAGCCACCAGCAGGAGAGGCCTAGGGAAGGCTGTGTAAGTGGGCCATGTTTGGGTTGCTTCTTTGAAGAAGAAGACGGCAGGTGGACCAGGGAAGAGGGAAGTGGTTCCAAAGGAAGAAAAAGTGTGTACAAAGGTCCAGAGACATCCAAGCCCTCCCGGCAGGTATGTGTGCATGTGAGGGACGGGTAGGAGGCTGCCGGAAAGCAGGTGTGGTAGGTGACAAAGGGCATTGTTTTGACTTTATCTTATAGTCAGTGTGCAGTCACTGACAGGTTTAACCTAGAGAAAGACAAGGATCAAATGTGAATTTGGAACTCCTTGGGCAGTAGAGAGATGGGCCTTTAGGAGACTGTTGGCAAGACACCTAAGCAGGAGATGAGTCTGATCTACATGAAGGCAGGGTGGGAATGGGGGAGGGGGGTGTTCGAGAGATCCTTCTATGGCAGGAAAATGGTGGTTCTGGGAGTTATCTGGGTGGGTCTGGGAGTTATCTGGATATAGGTAATGGGTGAGAGCAAGAAATCAGGAGGGATTCCAGATTTTCAACTTATAAATGTTGGAGAGTGGTAATACTTGTAATACGAGAAGAAAAAACTGGATGGGTCAGGGAGGGGAGGAGAGGAGGGAGTAAGCATTTGGTTCTGAGCAGTTCCGGAAACATGAGTCTTTGACGTGTCAGGTGGAACTGGTGGGTTTGAGTTGGGGATACAGAATCGAGATTAACTGAGGCACATCCAGAAATGGATGTGAACCATGGAGAGAATATGCAGTAAGAGGTAACCGACACAAGGGCCCCAGGCATCACCTTCATTTAATAGATGAAAGTAAGCTAATGAATGTGCAGAAGGAGAACAGGAAAGAGTGATGTCAATCAATCCGAGAGAGATTTCTGAGAAGGGAGGAGAAAGAAGAGATGGTCACGAGGATCAATGCCTCATGCACCTGCTAGATAACCTGAGTCCTGGTCGAGGATGTGGGCATGCAGGGTGTAGGCTGAGGAGTGAAGGCAAATGATTGGGGATGAGGATATCTGGAGAAAGGAGAGGGCCATGGAACCCAAGAGAACAAGCTTCTTTAGTTCTTCTGTAGGAGTGAGATTTGATCATACTGTCAAACTGAGGAGAAGGGGTAAGGATGGATGAGCAAGTATCTGGGAGAGGGAGGCTCCCAGTTCCCTAGTATCCTCCCTTTCAACCCAGCAATGCTACTCAGCCCTACTCTTCCAAGGTGGCCATAAACAAGTGGCCATATTTGTGACCAAGTGATATTTGGTCAATATCAAGTCTCACTATATTACATTCTCCCCTCCCCAACCAGTCAAGAACCCTTGTAAACTGAGCAATGAGCTTTGGCTCTCTTGAACCAAAACTGTGAACACATCAGTAACTCAGAGCAAAACACCCAGATGAAACCAAGCTCCAAATCAGAACAATTTGATGACATGAACATCCTCCAGTCCTCTCCTGCCTCGACTGGGGACAGACAGCCTGGGGGAGTAAGATCCGCACTGGATCGCAGAGCCAGGATGGTTTGGTCAGGGGTAAACACAGACCTCATTGTCAGGGAATGGCTTGTACAAATTTCAGAGGACCCTTTACGTACGCTAGACCAAAGTCTGACATACCAAAGGGGTGACCGCAATTTCCTTGCCCCCCACGAGTCCCCCCCTTGCAGCCTCCCCGAGGCCCACTCCCCAAGGTGCTCCCCCAACCTCTATCCCTCAATATGAAGGCTCCAGGTGGCACCCTCTTGAGATCTGATAAGACGTTTGCTTGCCTTTTTTTTTTGCTGCAGTACAGAACAAAACATCAGCTAACATTCATATTTTGTTAACTGTCTCTTTTCAACTTTGACCTAACTTCTATTAATTCACTAAGTAACTTTTCTCCTAAGCCATTCAAAGGATGAGATTTTCACATTCTCTTTTTATTTTATTTTATTTTATTTTTTTATTTTTTTCACATTCTCTTAAAACAACTCGCATTAGAACTTATTTCCGTATTGCACCCAAAATAAGCTGACATATATATTAAAAAAAAAAACCCTGCTCTTAATCAATCCCTTCTTTTTTAATGTCTCTGAATAACATTTTTTCACAACTTTTGAAAGAAGTGTTTATTAGAAGAGTGGGCCCAGTACATGTCTAGACATCATTACGGGCTCTCCACTGCTTGGCACATAGTAGGACTCAATAAATATTTGTTGAATGAATGAAGAGTCAATAGTAGCCATCCAATGAGAGAAGAGTGAACAGTTACTTCGGCAAACAGATAAAAACGGGCTGAGAATGAGCCACTGTCAGTTACATAAAGCCTGTTGTCAAGAGCAGCAAATCATAATTAAAAAAAAAATTACTCAAGTTCTGTAAACAGGATATAATTAAGAATTTACTTGCTCTAAGCCAAACTGGCCTTTTAATAAGTGCTAATCAAAACAGTCTTGCTAATTTCAAACATTCTTACCTGTCAAAGCCTAAATTGAGGACCCTATAAACCAGCTCCTGATGTACAAAATAAAGCTGCATAAGTGTTTAAAAATCCAGACAGCTGCACAAACTCCACCCTAGAGAAGGGTCATATATTTGTCTCTCCCTCTTCTTCTCTCTCCACAAAGACTTCAGAAGTCAAAAACTGCACCACAAATATCAAAAGTCTCACTATATTACATTCTCCCCTCCCAACCAGGCAAGAACCCTCATAAACTGAACAATGAGCTTTGGCTCTCTTGAACCAAAACTGTGAACACATCAGTAACTCAAAGCAAAACGCCCAGATGAAACCAAGCTCCAAATCAGAACAACTTGATGACATGAACAGAACAGCTATGCTATCAAAAGCTAACACTGTTTTTTTCTTACACCAGACACAAAAATAAACTCAAAATGGATTAAAGACCTAAATGTGAGACTTGAAACCTTGAAACTCCCAGAAGAAAACATAGGCAGTAATTTCTTTGACATTGGCCGCAGCAACATTTTTCTAGATATGTCTCCTAAGGCAAAGGAAATAAAAGCAAAAATAAACTGTTGGGATGACACCAGAATAAAAAGCTTTTGCACACTGAAGGAAACCATCAACAAAATGTAAAGGTGATCTACTGAATGGGAGAAGATATTTCCAAGTGATACATTAAATAAGGAGTTAATATCCATAATATATAAAGAACTTATACAACTCAACATCAACACCAAAACCAAAACAAAAAATCTGACTTAAAAACGGACAGAGGACCTGAATATTTCCCAAAGAAAACATACAGATGGCCAACAGACCAATGAAAAGATGTGCAACATCACTAATAATCAGGAAGTGTGAATCAAAACCGCAATGAGATATCACCTTACACCTGTCAGAATGGCTAAAATCAAAAATACAAGAAATAACAAGTGTTGGTGAGGATGTGGAGAAAAGGGAACCCTTGCGCACCATTGGTCGGGATGTAAGCTGGTGCAGCCACTGTGGAAAACAGTATGGAGGCTCCTCAAAAAATTAAAAATAGAACTATCCTATGATCCAGCAATTTCAGGACTGGGTATTTACCCAAAGAAAATGAAAACACTAACTCAAAAAGATAAATGCACCCCTATGTTTATTGTAGCATTGTCTACAAGAGCCAAGATATAGAAGCAACCTAAGTATCCACTGACAGATGCAGGGATAAAGAAGATGTGGTATTACATAACATAATAAAATAAAATAAAATATTTTAAAAACCATAACATAATAAAATTAAATTAAATTTAAAAAAAGAAGATGTGGTGTATATATATACAATGGAATATTACATAGCTGTAAAAAGGAATGAGGTCTTGGACCTCATTGGATGGATCTGGAGGGTACTATGCTAAGTGAAATGTCAGACAGAGAAAGACAAATGTCATATGATTTCACTTATATGTGGAATCTAAAAAAAACCCACAAATGAAAAACAAACAGAAAGCAGAAACAGACCCATAAATACAGAGAACAAACTAGTGATTGCCAGGGAAGAGGGGTGGGAGGGTGGGCAAAATGGGTGAAGGGGAGTGGGAGACACAGTCTTCCAGTTATGGAATGAGTAAGTCACAGGGATGAAAGGCACAGCACAGGGAAACAGGCAATGGTGTGTGATGCCAGATGGTCGCTATATCTGTGCTGAGCACACTGTAACGTATAAACTTGTCTAATCACTATGTTGTACACCTGAAACTGATGTAACATTGTATGTCAAATATACTTCAATTAAAAAAAAAAGCTGGGGCCCCTGAGCGGCTCAGTTGGTTAAGGGTCTGCCTTCCATGTAAGTCATGATCCCAGGGTCCTGGGATCGAGCCCCACATTGGGCTCCTTGCTCACTGGGGAGTCTGCTTCTCCCTCTGCCGCTCCCCCTGCTCATGCTCTCTCTCTCTCTCTCTCTCAAATAAAGTCTTTACAAAATATTAAAAATAAATTAAAATTTAAAAAGCTACCACTTTTTCATAGAACTATAGTATAGAATTCATCGAAAGTTATGAGCATCCCTGAATAAATTGTAGAAATATGATTAAATCTCCCACTCGAATAAAGAGATCATCAGCTCATGTCTTTTGAAGTTTTCACTTAAATGGCAATTCTGTATATAGCTTACCTATTTTATTGAAATGCAATATGTTTTCTAATACATACAATAAAGCTGACTTTTGGTTAAAATGTTACTAAGCTTGTAAGAGTATTAGGTGAGGGCACCCAGGTCCCTAGTGCTCACTGGGCAATTTCAGGTCCCCAGAGAACCCACCTGATATTTTCCAAAAGGGGTCCCTGAACCCCTTGTCAAGTACTTACTCAAGACAAAGATACAAAGAAGTCCAGAAGTATTCAGGCTATTACAGCGAAAACAACAACAAAACACTTGCTATAAATAACCAGGTTACCTGGGTGTGTGTGTGTGTGTGTGTGTGTGTGTGTGTGTGTTTAAGGGTGGATTGGATGAAATGGAAAAGGAAGTTCTGTTTAGAGATTGCAAATGAAATTTTATTTAGAGAAGTCAAGTCTTCAGTACACTGGATGTATGTGCAAGAATATTTATCCCAGCATTGCTCGTAGCCTCAGAAAACTGGGAATGAACTAAATGCCCTTCGATGGGGGAATGAGTAAACTATGGTACACCTACACCAGAGAATATTCTGCAGCCTGGATGAAAAATGAGTTAAAATATACCAGTTGACTTAGTGAGATTTCTAGGAAGTACTGCTGATTGAACCAAGGTATAGAAAATATGTATAATGTCCTTCTTTCGTAAAGCAAACAATAACACAGAAGACGTGTGTACTATACACAAATACCCCTTTCTCTCCAGTCCTCTTATTCTTGAGTTCAGACAGCAAGTTCAGATAATGTGATTTCGTTACAGTGAAAGACACCTGCGTAGGCTTATGTATATATATTTATATCCGTAGATCAAGAAACAGCTTTATGAGATCCCAATTTCTGCATTTATAAAAATATTTGTGTAAATACATGTAATAAATTTCATATGCCATTTTAAAAGGAAGAAATGAAACAGGTGAATTGTTTTCATTTTCATCATTTCATTTCCTCTGGTATCTTTATTGCTGTAAACAGTATCTACCCTGGGTATTAAGCAATATTTGAAATATTATATGTATTTGCTTTGTCCTCATAATGACCTTCAGAAGGAGATGTAGGTGAGGAAAGTGGTCCTGAGGTTAAGTCACTTGCTTTAAGCTTACATGACCCATAGCCTGTAGGACTGGACTTGTAGCCTGAGTCCGCCTAACTCCAGAATCCTTTTTCCTACTCACAGGAGCCTTCTGAAATCCTTGTTTTTTCCTGAGCCATAAGGCCCGCATGGGGAATCACACAGAATCAGCTCCAACAATGCAGGCATTCTTTACCACTAAACACTGGCAGGGCTCCAATCACTGCCCACCCCTGAGTTCTTGGGCCCTGGGATTGACGAGGTCATAGGATTCTCAGTGCTCAACAATCCCACATCCATGCAACGGTGGCAACTGGTAAACTGACACAACCGAGGCCCCCCGGTCAGAGGCTGAGCACGCGAGCACCAGCTGCTCTGTTACTCGAGAATACGTACAAGGGGCCTCCTTCACACTCCGAATAAAGATTCTTTCAGCGGTATGGTGCAGGGTCTTTAGTACATTTCCAGTCTGTGGCACCTGGACTCAAATTTTTATTCGATTGAGTCTTGGCAGACAGGGTTGGCCGGAACAAATGCGGGAAACGGAAGCCAGGACTCAAACACACGCATGCAATGGAAACTAATCAAGGGGGCACCGTACCGGCAGCTACTTGCCAACAACTAGGCCAAGGATAAA
Source organism: Mirounga leonina (assembly GCF_011800145.1). Classification (NCBI taxonomy): domain Eukaryota; kingdom Metazoa; phylum Chordata; class Mammalia; order Carnivora; family Phocidae; genus Mirounga; species Mirounga leonina. Next base: position 8,403,261 of record NW_023270816.1, read on the forward strand.
GTGTAATCAGGGAAAATCAACCCACACCATTTCATACTGGAAAGGGGAACCAACTGGAAACAACAGTGCTGCCTCGAAGACATCTACTCTTGGAGAGCTCACGTGAGGCCCGGGTGCGGTTTTCCATCCGATGGATCTGCGAGGCTCTTGGCCTGGTGTTCTGTTGATGATGCTCCCTTTCTCCCTTCAGCCCTGATATGTTTGGGTGTACAATATCCGTGTTCGCTTCCTCACCTGCAGACCGCCCCCACGCCCCACTGAGCACCGCTTTCTTGGGGACCTTGTTTATCCTGTGCCCCTGGGGGTCTCTCCTAGAGCTCCTACCGATTCCACCCTCAGCCCACAGACCCTACCTTGAAAAAGGTGTCACACAAAGTGAACGGAGACTAGTTACTGGGAATTAACTAATGATACGCACAGTTCAGTAGCCTCTGTCCTGGAAGAAATACGGGAATAAAAGTAATTTTCTCCAAATTCTGATACAGCACTATACTTTTTTTTTTCAATAAGAATCACAGAACTTAAGGTGTTTCATCTTCTTCGAGTCTTTTCAGGAAACATGACCCACCATAAACTTCGGGGTGGCCTGCAGACACACTCCAGCACTTCTTGGTGTGGACTGAAGAAGAGGCAGTGGGATGAGAAGGTCAGGAGCCCAGCCTCGAAGTCAGCCTGGGATGTGCCCCCAAATCCGAAACTCAGGAGCTACGTGACATTACACAAGTTATCCTCTTCCTGACTCAGTTCCCTCAGATCGAAGGGCGACAGGGTATCACCTGCTTCGTGGGGTGTTGTAAGGATTCAATGGGAGGATGATCACTCAGAATGATGTTCAGCAAACAAGAGAACTCATTAATAGTGAACCTCTACTAAGGAAGTTGACGCGAGCCTGTCTGAAAGCAACAGAAATCTCCCCATCCCTATCACTGCTAAGGTGCTGTCTTGAATGAGGTACAGAGATGCCCCTTCGTAAACTGTCAGCCCAAACCAAACCATTCCGGTCCTTAGAAAATGCGCCATGCTTTGCTGCCCTTCCTCATGGAGTCTGTTTTCCACCTACAGTGCTGTCCAAACATGCATCTCGTGCGATTTCTCCACTTCCTCAAGGCCAGACTCAAACCCCGCATCATCAGCGATGACTTCCTGAGACTCCAGGCAGAGGGGCTCCCAGCGGCTCTGCTCTCTTTCCCACTCATGCAGCCTTCATCTTATCATGCTGTTTGCACAACGGCTTATGAGTAACTTTTACACCTCGTGCTTGATGCAAGCCCCATAAAAACCTGCACATTTTGGTTTTCCTCCTACAAACCTTGCTCAATAAATGTCTGCTACTGCCTCATTTATAAAATACCCCATTCGACCTTGCCAATAATCGTGCCGTAGCAAACCACGTAGGCACTGGGGGTTGGCAGGAGAGTTAAAAATGACAACTTAGGCTGAAAAAATACCTTCACAGAATAACTGAAGTCTCACTGGGAGCTTATTGTCATTCTCTGTTTTGTTTCTACCTCGAAAATAATTACAAAAGATGTTAATATGTTGTGAGCATACTTCGTGTCTCTTCGCACCACAGAGGTGGGAGAGGTCGATGTGTTCCAGAAGTCGCTACTCCTCTCTCTGTCTACCTGAGGCCCCAAGCCCGTGTGCTCACCTGTGCGAGCCGCTCTCCTCCCACTCAGGACCTCTGCTCACCTGCTTTTGCCTTGTCCACTTCTAGTTCCAGCTTGTTCCGTTCAAATCCCACCTGACTCCCACCTGGGAAAAGTGCTATGAATTCTGCCCATTGATTAGGCACTTACTGTATACCGGCCACTGCCTAAAGCTCTTTACAATCAGCAGCGCGCTGCTAGGTACTCAGCGGGCGCCGCAGGGAGGGAAAAGAAGCCCTGACTTACAGAGGTTGCCAATTTCCATGGTGTAAATACAGCCAGTCCTGCTCTAAAGCCTATTTTGCAAATGAGGATTTGTCACAACAGGATTGTATATTAAGGAACACCTGGAGCTGAATGTGCACGGGGCTCCAGCCCCGCAAGCCAGGTGAACGCAGCAGGAATCCACCAATCACACCCGCCCTCATTTCAGCGGGGCCCCGAGCCACACCACCCACATCTGGGACGCAGCTTTCCCCGTGGGACTCAGACCACCCTCCTGCCAGCCCTTGTCTGGATGGAGCAGGAGGTTCTGGGCCCTCCCTCGCTGGAATCCCCTTCCCCGCCGCATCCGTGTTTGTCCCCTTTTCTGTGCCTTTTCTCTGGGTGCCTTCCTCTTCGCTCACTCTTTCTCTCTTGTTCTCATCCTCCTACAGAAAGGGTGGTGGCCCCACGGGCCCCCGAATGCAGACACGCACGTTCACGGCAAACTTCAGGTCTTCTTCAAGGTGACCTTCTCAAAATGGTAGTGGTTATGCCATTTCTTAACCAGTGAACATGTACAAACTACCATTTTTATTGGGTTGTTCTCCTTTCATTATGCGTCACCAGTCAGGTTTTGGGGGCATAGTGGCCCTGATCCCATTTTCCCACGGGCCCTACGGTCTTGCACAATGCGCTGAGTCTGAGGCACACAGACGTTGCTTTAGAGCAGAAGTAACAGGGGCGCCATGCTGGGGCCCGTCCCTCTGCTGGCTCTCGCTTAAATGAGCCCACCGCGTGTATCTGTTCCAACTCTGCGTTGATGACATCACATCGGTAGCCTGAAATCTGCCGGGGGGGATGTTTTGGGGGTGGAACTCAAGAATTTACGTCCCTAACGTTCCCAGTTGATGCCGACGCTGCTGCCCGAGGGCAGCCCGCCTCCTCTTGTCGTCCTCTGGCAAGGTGACCGGGGACACCTGGGAGAAGCCTCATGCTCCATCTCCAGCCTGGTGTCTCCACCGGCCGGGAAGGCCCAGCCGCCCCTCCGTCCTTCTAGAAGAGGAAACAGCGGACCTCATCTTCGCCCTGGCTTCAGAGGGTAGGAAATGCCCCCTTGCCGTGGCTAAGTTGGCTTAAGAGTCCTCTCAGTCTGGGTTCACATCCCAGCTGCATGGCTCCCCAGCTTCTGCTGCGTGACCTCGCGCTGGCCAATGAACCTCTCCAAGCTTCAAGGTTTTTTGTCTGTACAATGGGCATAATAATACCTCAGTGGAAGTATTGCTGTGAAAATGAAACGAGGCGATCCTGAGAAACTCGGGGACGGGCAGCAGTCGTGATACTCACGCGGGCTCACGTCTGAGAACCGCGGCCCTGGCCACGCACTGCGATCACCTGGCCCGAGGCTCACCTGCAGAGACTCTGAGTGGATTGGCCGGTGGGCCCCCCACTGTATTTTCCACATCAACACACAGTGAGCAGAGGACACTTGTGTCGTCTGCCTTCCTCTCGGGACTGGGTGGGGTCACGGTGGACAAGAGGTGGGCCCTGGGCATGGCATCTGCCAGAGTGACCTGCAGGCCAACACCCGCCTCCCCAGGACAGCTGGATGGGAAGGCCCCATCGCGGGGCCACCAGACCTGCTGAACCACAGCCCGCAGCGAACGATCCCCAGGTCACTCTTGGACACACGAATATCTGATAAGCACTCACCCAGTACACATTTACACAGAGAAGGACCCAGGACAGAAAGAAAGAATAAAGAGATCTTTAAGCGGGAAGAGAAACAGAACTCCTGGGCTTGGGCTCAATGTGGCTCCACACCGCCCCTGCCTGCTCCTGACAAAGGGATTGCCGCGGGCTCCTGGGTTGCGGCCCTTCTGAACTAGGAAAAGGATCTTGGGCTGAACTCTCCTCTGGTGTCATATATTAACTCATTTACTGCTGACATCACAGTGCTGACACTTACTGTCTTCAAATTCATTCCAGGGAAAATGCTCTGAGAAGTCAGCGTCTGATCCCACTAGTTACAAGGTCGGGTAGAAAACAAAAGTCATTGAAACACATGTTCCCTAAGGAATTGAGTATCTAAGGAATTGGAGTTCCCATGCAAACCTCTCCCACTTAACGGGAACGTCTTATCAGTGCCTCTGCTTGTCAGTCTTCACCAGTGTAGAAACGTCAGGACAAAATTCCAGGCCAATCAATTGTAAAATAAAACTGCAACTCGCTCAAGAGATGAGAGATTCCAGGGAGTCTACGAGGTGATATGAGAGGACTTCCCTATCCCCACGCCCTGTTGACAGATGAGGGTCTGGTCGTCAGACCAGGTAAGAGGGAGAGAGAACCAAGAAGGGTGTGGATGAGGTAGGGTCTTCAAACAAAATCGTTTGGTTATCAAAAGATGATGAGTAGTCCTTAAGAAAATTGATGAAAAGGATTTTTACAAAAGTGACCCTATATGAATACTTAGAAAGTCAGATGACATAAAATTACATCATTTGTAGCTATCTTTTGAGTTCCAAAATAATTCTGGCTGTTTTTGTTTTTGATAGAAAATACAAATGACCTAGGGAAAAAGTGGGAAAGTAAAAATATAAAGCATTATACAATCATATCATAATAATGTGGGCTAAAATATGAAGGAGAATAACAATATTGGTCTAAGAGACTTCTTAAAAAATAAATTATTATTTTGCATGAATTTAGTCTATTCTCTTATTTTCCCTTTATCCTTATTAAAGTGGACTTCCTTCTTGTTGTTGTTGTTGTTGTTACATTATCTTCCTTAAAGAGTGAAGTTAGACTGACTTGAAAATATGGCCTATATCTTTTACCAATTTCAAATTTCCAAAATTAAAAACAAGATTGAATATCTTCTATGATCTACTAGGAGGACCCAGAGAATGCTACAATAGCTAATCCTTCTACTTAACATGACAGTACAATCTTTGCTAAGTGTTTTAACAGGCTGATAGGGTTTGATATTGATAAGTTTTTAATCCAACATAATTCACTCATAGCAACATGGTTCAAAGTTGCTTTTACTGTTTCCTGTTTGCACATTGGGCACTTCTGTCGGCTTTAGCTTATGATTTCCATCAAAAGAATGAGATGAGCTTTCTTCCTTCCAACCCTATCTTCAGCTGGGAGCATAATCTACCTGTTTTGCGTTTGTAAGTGCCTTAGAAAGAACACCCCCAAGAGCTCCAGTTCATATAGGCCTTCCTCACAGGAAGCTCCTCCTTAGAAACTTCTTTTTTTGAGGGGTGCCTGGGTGGCTCAGTCAGTTGAGCATCCAGTTCTTGGTTTCGGCTCAGGTCATGATCTCATGGGTTGTGGGATCGAGCCCCATGTCAAGCTCTGCGATCAGTGAGGAGTCTGCTTGAAGATTCTCTCCCTCTGCCCCTCCCCCCATGCATGTGCACACTCTCTCTCCCTCTCTAAAGTAAATGGATAAATCTTAAAAAAAAAAACAAAAACAAAAACAAAGAAACTTCTTTTGTTGCACACAGAGCTCTTTCCACAAGTGGACATCAATGGGAGCTTCCCAATACTTAGGAGGAATAGGACCATCTGGGAGACAGAAAGGGGCCTTTCCCATGAGGAAGAAAGCACCAGCCTGGAAGAGAATGCCTATGGATCCTGAGAACAAATGTAAATGGCGTCAGTCTTCAGCCAGACCTCAGAAGTCCGAAGCACTAAGAAAAAAGGCAGCGGGGGTGGGGTTGTGGATCTGTAGTAAAGGATGATTCAAAGCCTGATCTAATTAAATCTTCAGATACTTCAGGACTACACATAAACAAAACCGGTGGCAAAAATTTAATGAGATAATGTAGAACTCGACTATAAGTTTGGACGTCTGGTCTCTTGTCCTGACTTAATAAAGTCTGTGTATCCTTTTTGGAAAGGTACTGATTTCTTTAGACAGTCATCTCTCATGTAGAGTGGAAGGATCTAAAATGTGGATTCTGTTTGGCTGTCCCATGTCATATCATTGTAGGTCCCTTCAAGCTCTGAAGGCAGGTTATGGGGCAGGCCAGGGCCCTAGAGGCCTTTCTCACTGGTTGGGGTGTCCCCTCAGTGGGGAAGGAACTGAAAAACCACCTGAACTGACCAAACGTCACACCAGACACACCACCTCTCTAGAGGGACAAATTGCATCACGGACAACATAATAAATATCAATTGCTCACTCCACTTCCAAATGTACTTTATGTCTTCTACTGGAGCATACCTTTGTATTCTTTTTCCTTCTAAAGTTTCATAGAACTTCAACTTAGGTAGAACATCTCTTTCAAACTTAGTTCTGTCCACCCTGAGATCCATTCTTCAGAACATTGTCTGACCTGCTGGAGGACCACCCTGGTTTATATCTGAAGTAGCTCACAGCTGACTTGCCACAGCTTCTCTGGTTCCCTACCAATTGCCCTTCCAACTGATCTCATGGATGATGCTGCATTTTTTTTTAAGATTATTTATTTATTTATTTGAGAGAGAGCGAGAGAGCACACAGGCAGGGGGAGCGGCAGGCAGAGGGAAAGAGAGAAGCAGGCTCCCCGCTGAGCAGGGAGCCTGACATGGGGCTCGATCCCAGGACCCTGGGACCATGACCTGAGCTGAAGGCAGCTGCTTAACCTACTGAGCCACCCAGGTGCCCCGGGAGTGATGCTAGATTATTCTTCCTAAAACCTTACCCATATGAGCATGATGTGAATGCCTGACCCTCAGATTCAAGGTCCCTTTCAATCTGGTTCCCAATTTCTTTCTAGCTGGGACTCCTCCCAAAGCTCGTTCCTCCACAGGTCAATCACTTCCCTCAGCAGTATCCTCTGCTTGCTGTTTCTTCTAGTTTAATTTCAGCTCTCTTGCCCACAACTCGAAATCTTCCACATCCAGGCCGAGTCACACCTTCTCGGTGTAAATGGCAGTCTCGTTCTACTTTAATAAAAGATGCTTGTCCCACTTGTTCATTCAACAAGCCTTTACTGAGGACCTACAGAGCGCAAGGCACTGTTCTAGCTAGCTGGTCAACACCCTCCAATTGGTATTTTGTCATGCACTTGCTGGAATGATTTACAAGCGTTAACGTTCATCAACAATTTACCGCACCAGGCGGTGTAAATCCTTCCCAATGTGTGTGCTCTCTCACCCTCCCAATGCCCTTTTAAAGTAGGGTCTGACATTGTCCTCAATTCCTCATATGGGCCAACAAGGCGCAGAGAAATCACAGAATTTTCCCAGCCAGGAGAACAGTTGGCACGCTGGCTCCAGGACCCGCGCTTAGCCACGCCGCCGCCCTGCCTCCCACCACGTGGCCCTGACTGCTTCTGCCGGGGACTGCTCTCCAGCACTGTCAAGTTTTCCCTCCTGCGCGTCCTGTCTCCCCAACTTTGCTTCAAAAGATTCCTGATGTCTCGCTGACCATAACCCTATAGCACTTCGTGAAACCAGGGTCACAAAACCATGATGAGATTTTGCCGGAATTAGATGCAGGAACCATGGAAATGCACCTATGGCATGAACTTAGGTTGTCTAGTATTTAGAGACAACACTGCAAGAGAACACAGCTCCCGTTTGCAGACACTTCCAACCTCAGTTCTGAAACTTGCCTACTCTGTAATATTACTATTGCAATAAAATTTCTGACATGTTCCCCTTAAGTTTAATGCTGTCTTCTTAAAGAAATAGGGAAAACTCAGCAGCAGCCTGAGAAATTTGGGAGAGGCAGGAAACCACACCCTTGAACTCCCTGCTCCACAGAAGGGCTGGGAGATAGGCTGTGGCTGCCTGGCTCTGCCTTGCCCGTGGCCTCAAGTCCACCAGGGCTCCAGCCACTGGGGCTCTAGCCACTGGGGCTCCAGCCACCGGGGTCCCAGCCATGGGGGTGCAGCCACCAGGGTGCCAGCCACCGGGCCTCCAGCCACTGGGCCTCCAGCTACTGGGGCTCCAGCCACCGGGGTCCCAGCCATGGGGGTCCAGCCACCAGGGTGCCAGCCACCGGGCCTCCAGCCACTGGGCCTCCAGCCATTGGGCCTCCAGCCACTGGGGCTCCAGCCACCGGGGTCCAGCCACTAGGGTCCCAGACACTGGGGCTCCAGCCAGCAGGGTCCAGCCACCAGGGTCCCAGACACCGGGGCTCCAGCCACCCAGGCTCCAGCATGCTTTATCGTTCTTCCCACTTGGCTTCATTCTCTTTGCTAAGTAAACTCTTTTATGTGTATTTCCTCAGCCACTTTTTAGTTTCATAAAAGCAAAAAGTGGCCACAATGCAATCCTATCCAAAAGTTGTGGGTTTTCCACGCTCTCACCACTGAAACGCCGAGCAGCCTCTCCCGCCTGCCCCCACATTACATTTCCAACCCAGCATTAGAGGAAATTAGGAACCGGATCAGGGAGACCTGAGCCATGAAGAATCAGTCTTTCGGGATCACTGCAGATCTACCACCCCTGTGTTCCTGGAAACTTACTAAAGTCTACATATTAGATTTTGTTATATGGTTTAATCTATGACATTTCTTCCAGAAATGTGTTTAAACTATTTAGTTAAGAGCACTCCTTATTTATCCTTTTCCAGATTCAATGATGAAATATTAATTTCTAAAATACTCACTGCTTTTTAGACTCCACATTTGAATGAATTCTATGTTGTACACCTAAAACTAATATAATATTGTGTCAACTACAGTCAAATAAAAAAAATTTAAATGAAGTATATTAATTTGTTCAGAGCAGTTTCAGGTTTACAGAAAATTGAGCAGAAAGTAAAAAGTGGTGCCATACACTCTTTCCCCTGCTCCCCGGGTTCCTCAGTAGTAGCGTCTTGCATGGATATGGCACATTTGTTACAACTGATGAACCGATATAGATACATTATTATGAACCAAAGTCCACAGTTTACATTAGAGGCCACTCATGGCCCCGTATATTCTATGGGTTTATGCTAAATGTCATATATCCACCATTATAGCATCATACAGAAGAGTTTCACTGCCCTAAAAAGCCCCTGTGTTCCACTTGCTCATCCCTCCCCTTCAACCCCGACCTTTGTAAGTCTGCATAGTTTTGCCTTTTCCAGAATGTCATAATTAATGACATACAGCATATGGTCCTTTCAGACAGGCTCCTTTCACTAAGCAATAAGCATTGAAGTTTCCTCCATGTCTTTCCATGACTTGATGGCTCATTCCTTTTCAGTACTGAATAATATTCCACTGTCTGGATGTAACAGTTTATTCGTCCATTCGCGTATTGAAGGACATCTTGATTGCTTCCAGTTTGGGTCAATTATCAATAAAGCTGCTATAAATATCCCTGTGCAGATTTTTTTTATAGAAAGAAAAAATGTTTAAGCTAAATTTTTAAAAATAAAAGTATTACAATAGATGTCACTTGTGACATTATTACTGCTGTGATTGCTGATGTTAAGATCATGTTACCAAGGGTCACCTGGGTGGCTCAGTCGGTTAAGGGGCCAACGCTTGATTCCGGCTCAGGTCTTGATCTCAGGGTCCCTGCGCTCAGTGGTTAAGTCTGCTTGAGGATTCTCTCTCTCCCTCCCCCTCTGCCTCTCCCCTGGCACTGGCTCTCTCTCTCTCTGTAGAATAAATAGATAAATCTTAAAAAAAAGATTGCCCCAAACCTGAAAATGAAAGTACTGGCAACGTGACAACTGCAGCACATTTTACAGAACAACCACAGCCACAGAGACATTTGAACTGGTTCTAGATGCTCAGAGCATGACACCCACCTGTTAGGGAGCGCTCAGCTCCTAAGGCAGGAGAAAGGAAGGTAAAATGCATGTAGAAACACACTCTGGATAAGTGACAGGACACCCAAGTGCTGAAACAATAGAGCTTCGTTTCTCCGAGATGACAAGAGCCGAGGGAGGCACCTGCTGGTGTTGTCATCCGAGACGCCTGGTCACTCCATCCTTCCTCGCCCCACCAATGCACACACCATCTCTGTCTGTCATCTTGACGCGGTCGCCTCATGGCTGCAAGGTGGGTTCTGCAGCCCCCAAGCCTCACAGACGGGAAGGGCCAGTGCCAGTTACAAGGGAGCACAACGTCTCCCAGAAGCCGCTGTGCATGCTTCTTTTGTTTGCACCTCACTGGCCAGGCAGCGTCCCATGCCACCTCTGGATAGGAGGGAGGCGGGGAGGTGAGGGTTTTGTTTTTCACAGTTCTATGGTTGAGGAACTCCAAGGAGAGGGCCCTGAGAATGGCTGTTGGATTAGCTAAACCCAGAGGTTTTGCCACTGCAGGGAATTAACAGTAATCAACAAACTCATCATAGCTCCAGTTTGGCCCATGCTTACTGCCTTCCAACCCCCAAGGATCGCCTTGCTGCCCACGGCGAGACCTGGTCGGAACGAGATGCTAAGATGGGTTGCAGGTTTCCAAGACACCTCTCCGGGTGGCCATCACAGCCATGCATCTATCCCTGCTCAATAGCAGGTGCACGGAACACGTGCAGGAAATCTCTTCTAGCCCCGTGACGTGTTACAAGACCCAAGTTTTCCCATTCCCTGACGTTTAAGACTTGAGCTCTGAATGTCGAGTTGGAAGGAGATGGAGGAGAGAAGAGGTGAAAGTTCATTTTAATGGCATTTCTCATTTGCTTTCCCCTTCAATTCCTTTGATGTAGGCCTTGCTATCTCCCACTTAGATCTTCGTGATAACTTCCCAGCTGTTCCCTCTGCCAGTCTCCCCATATTCCATCTGTGTCTCCTAGTATTTCCAGCTGAGTCTCCCTGAAACACAGAACTTGCTCCCAAATCTGCTGCCTCCCCACTGCCTGCCTCATAGAACCCCGACGCCTTCCGTCTCACCATCCCCAGTCAGACTCTATGCCCTGCCTCTGAGCTTTTGCTCATGCTGTTCCCTCTGCCGTAAGGTGTTCTTCTCACAAAAATCCAATATTTCCATGTGCAAACTATAGAGAACCAGACACTAATCCACATTAGACTGTTCTAATTTGGGATTCATATTAAAGTATTCGAAATGTGAGTACAAAATTTATTTCTTAGTATAGATGTGCTTTAAGAATTGTTTCAAGGATTGAAACTAATACTACACTCCATGTTAACTAATTTAAATAAAAACTTGAAACATTAAGAAAAATAGAATACATGAGAGACGATGGACTCTGAGAAACAGGGTTTTAGAGGGGAGGCGGGAGGGGGGATTGGTCAGCCCGGTGATGGGTATTAAGGAGGGCACGTACTGCATGGAGCACTGGGTGTTATACAAAAACAATGGATCGTGGATCATCACATCAAAAACCAATGATGTATTGTATGGTGACTAATGTAACACAATAAAATTAAAAAAAAAAAAGAAAAATAGAATACAGCTAAACGAAATAAAAATTATTTGTAATCCCCAAAGGAGGGGGAAAGGAATTATTTCAAAGAAAAAAAACCTACATAAAACCAGAGAATTTAAAGAATGTATATTCTGGTAACATACTAACAAGTAGTACAGACAAGGTATTGTAACAAATGAAAACTGAGAAGCTGCCCATTCCTTCAGCTCTATGTCCATAGATTGCACAATGTAACAATATACACTTCCATGAATATGAAAGTCTCTAAAGCTCTAAAGGGCACAGTGTGCATTCCCTTTTGCTACAATTGTTTAGCATATTCCTTAATCTTTTGGGCCTCAAAGGTCACATCCATAAAATGGGCATATTCATAAATTGGACAGACGATGGGGAGACAGACTGGGAAAATTGTTGAAGGTCCTTCCAGCTTTAAAACATCCAATACTGTTACCTATGTAGAAGCAAAATAAAATAATGTTTTGTGAGTTATTAAATTAGTTCATAATAGTAGCATCTAATTTTCAGCAATCTCTCCCTAACTCATGGAAGCACGTGACTGACACACATGGGAATCTGGAGTCTGGAGGGGAGGGTAGCACATCAGCATGAGAAATACTCACAGAACTATTTTTCTCCATGATTTTTAGAAGAGTTCAAGAGAAGGAATCAGTACCTGTGGCAATTAATCTCCAGCTCGCTTGGTCCTTTTCTAAAACCTTATTTGGGTGACTCGATTCTGTGGCGTCTTGTGGTTTAATTGTTTCAAGTGGCTCTACCTTCCTCCAAAATTTACTTGCGTCTAGAAACCTATGGCTCATGCTTACTGCCTTCCAACCCCCAAGGATCGCCTTGCTGCCCATGGCGAGACCTGGTCGGAACGAGATGCTAAGATGGATTGCAGGTTTCCAAGACACCTCTCCGGGTGGCCATCACAGCCATGCATCTATCCCTGCTCGACAGCAGAAACCTAAGAATGATGATGAAAAATGCACAAGAAAAGCAATTTAGATAGACTTGGAGCATGGTCAGTTCGCACCATCCCACTAATACTCACTCCCAGGGCCCTTCTTGTTTCTCAAGCAGAGAAACTTACCCTTCCTCTAAATGTAAGGAATATTTTCTATCTATTAAAACATGTGGTGCAATTCACCAGATTCTGCCTCTTCCTATGGTTTTCACTTGACTTTAAAAACAGCTATTTATACAAGGAAGTAGTAAATTATAGGATTTTTTCTTTCCATATACTTCTATGTCCACTGAGCCCATGAGAAGGCATGTTTGCCGTGGCACAGAACTCAATCATGTCATAGAATGAAAGGAAGTGTGGGGTCTTAAGACTGCCCTAGGCAAATGGTGGCACATCCTCAAATATATCTTTTCCTTAAGATGATTAACTGCACGAGTCATGAGTCAACCTCCACCCTCTCAGAGCCTGTGATGAGTGAGGGACAGCCCAGAGGTTGATTGAAGTCGCAGTAGGCCATGGGCCTGGGTCAGGAGCAAACCCAACAGCCGCCCACCCCTGCCTGCCAGGAGAGGGGTGTTTGCCCACACGCCGTTCTCACTCGTGGCCCAGAAGGCCTGGGCTGTTGGAGGGCAGGATGCACTGAGCAGGATGTCAGATGTGGGGGCTTGGTAGGGGCTGGCAATCATCTCTAACACCTGTACCCTAAAAAAACTGCTTAACCGACTCATTCAAGAAACATGTATTATTACTAATCATCACAACTAACATTTACCGGTGGCTCCTCTGTCTCTCAATGTGTTAAGCTCTTCACATGAATTATTCTCTTTCAGGCAATTTGACTCCAGAGCCCAGCAGGGTCCAAGTCGACACCACTTTGCTCTAGGACCTCCCTATTAATTAAAGACTTACTGCCCAGGGCGCTGTGCTTGGGCATTGTGAGGAGAAAATGAGTGACCTGTCTGAGATAGAGCCCCTGCCCTCTAAGAGCTTAAAAGATTTTGAAGGAGGGAAGCGTGTTCGGAGACAAACCATTATACAAAAGCAGCAACCATCTTTAAACCGGATTTGTTCCTAGTTAGAAATATGGTTTGACGGAATCCGAATTAGGCCCTGGCTTCGAGTCTAGTCCTTTCTCTCGTCTCCACACTGTCCTTTTAAAAGAAAGTTTAGCGGCCTACAAATATCTGTAGGGCCTTGTTTCCCAGAGCCCTGTCTGCACGTTCAAGGTTCTGGTTGTACTGGAAAGCCTAGGGGCCGGAGTGCTCCCGGGAGGGCCACGCGGGACAGCTGGCAGCGCAGGGCTCGGTGGCAGGGCCCGGGTGCAGGCGCAGGCGTGAGGCGGGAAGGCCGCGGGGCTCCCGCGCTGTGCGGTGGGCACGCTCGGCTTTACGTCTGAGCGGGGCACGGTTGCAGGCTCGGCACCTCTGCCTCAGGCTGTTCTTGGCAAACCTGCTACGTATATAATAGAGCGAGAAGTCTGCAATATGCTCCGTGGGGCTGGAAGCCAAGGTGAGGCCATTCCTAAAAAATGTTCAGCTCCCCATTTCCACCCAATGGTTTCCAGATTGGCATGCAAGAAGCTGTTTTCTCCAGAGCTGGGTGGAGTGGGGACAGGAGGAGCAAAAGACGGGACAGGGCTGGGAGGAAAGGAAAGGTCATTTCAAAGTTCTTGGCTTTTATCTCTGTCTGCAATGATTTGGTGAAGATATAAGAAAAACTGCAGTGTTTGCCATAAAAATATAATGAGTCATTTATAATGAGCCATGTCCTCCCTGTGAAAAATACTATACGGCGTTCTATATGGATTAAGTCAGAGAAACACGCTAATTTACGAGTTTTTGCATTCATTTTGGGAAACTGGCTATCTTTGGGGCATCTGTGGAAGTCAGCCTCAAAAATGGGTTCCCTGAGTAAATTCCATTCAGACCCTCTATTACTTGGAGACAAGAACATGAAGAGAGTAGGGAGGCCCGGGCAAGGGGGCGCTCAGGCTCGGCCCACAGGGAGAGGGGGTGCCGCTCAGGGGGCCCCTGGAGTAGGGCCAGGACACAGCCCCGCGCCTGCCCCGGCTGCCCCCTCGGGGTCCGCCTCCAGGCGGGGCGGCCGGGCCGGGGATGCGCAGCCCAGGAGGCGGACAGAAGCAGCGGGCCCCGCAAGGTCAGCAGCCAACGTCCCCTACACAGCGGCGCGCCTGCCCGTCCCCACTTTGGCTGAAGTCGGAGGGGGTGCCCGCCCGCCAGGTGGCCCCGCCGCCGCCGCCCCGCGCCCCTGCGGCCGGCCTGCGCACGCGAGGCAAGGCGCCGCGCAGCAGGAACCACGGCCCCCGGGGTGAAAGAGGAGCGACGAGCCCGGCACGGACAGAAGCAGCGCCGTCCCAAACGAAGACCGGGCTCCCGTAAGGAGGGGGCGCCGCCGCACCTCCAAGGCCATCCGAAGGCATGACACAAGGACGGGGGAGAGAAACAAGAAGCAGTGCAGGCCACAGAAAAGAAAAATGGAATTAGCAAAATGAAAAAGTAAGTCAATAAAGGCTGACTAGCATAGGAAGACCGAATTAATGCGGTGAGAGCTACTGCAGAGCTGTTTCTCCGGGAGCAGGGCGTTCAAAGAGAAGCCTCAGCCATGCAGAGGAAAGGACCCGCGGCGAGGGGAGGACCCCGGGAGCGAGGGGAGGATCGCCGGAGGGAGAGGGAGGACTGCG
>NW_023270816.1:8418508-8423175 GCF_011800145.1 Mirounga leonina
AGGGGAGGATCGTGGGAGCGAGGGGGAGGACCCCGGGAGCGAGGGGAGGATCGCTGGAGGGAGAGGGAGGATCGTGGGAGCGATGGGGAGGATCCCGGGAGCGAGGAGAGGATCGCTGGAGGAAGGGGGTAGACCGCGGGTGCGAGGGGGGGATCAGGGAAGCGAGGGGAAGGACTGCGGGAGCAAGGGGGGGCTGCCACAGTGAGGGGAGGACCGCGGGAGGGAAGGGGAGGACGGCCGAAGGGAGGGGGAGGACTACAAGAGCGAGGGGAAGGACCGCCGGAGCGAGGGGTACGAAAGAGACAAGGGGAAGACACAACATCTCAACAAATAGTAACTCAGTTTTAAAACTGAGGGAAAACAGAAGGCCTCAAATGAAGAGGTCCGCTGAATTCCAAATGGGATAAAATGTTGAGCCCACCCCCGGACATGTCCTCATTAAATACCAGAACACCGAGGACAAGGAGGAGCCGGTTGTCATGAACAGGCGGGTTGGGGGATCGCCAGAAATCCAGTGAAGATGTTTAAAATAAAGCAGCAATTAAGCCAAGTTATACAGGAGGTGGGGGGGGAGGGTGGAGGAGACTGGGAGAACATGCAGATGGGAGAGAAAAGGAGCAAGCAGAGGCCTGGGGGCCGCTGGAAAGGCAGAGGGGAGGTGTGTGCCCGGGTGGGCGCCCCGCAGCGCAGGGAGAAGGGGACCGGGAGAGACACGAGTGATAACGGCAGACACGGCGGAAGCTCACGGGTGATGGGCCAAGAGCAGGAAGGCGGCTGCTCAGGGTGAAGACTGCTGGGCCGGCGGAGGGCTGAGCCTTGGCAGGGGTCTCCAGGAGCGTGCACACGGTGTACCACAGCAGCGCCCGTGGTCGGCCGTGTGCTAGCTGGGTGGGAGGAGGGAGGGGCAATGGCATCACCAGTGAGCAGGGCAGAGCCAGCTCCAGTCCTGGGACCACTATCCAGCCGGGGCCTGCCAGCCACCAGGGTAGGGGCGGCGGGGACCCTACGGATGCAGGCGCTGAGCGCCCATGGTTCAGGACTCATTTACTAGTGATCGCTAAGATGCTTGCCCCCACTGCATTCCAGCACCCGGATCAGATTCTGAGTCAGTGCAGGAACTATGGCCTGGCCTCAGGTCTTCTGGGTGAGATCACAAGGGATGACTCCACACCAGCTGTTCACCTTTTGTCTTTGCAAAATAGGGTCCCGTCCTACCAGACAAGGGGGTGAGGGCCCCCTAGAACAATCACATGAGAGTGCTGTGCATCCCTTACCGGGCTATGCAAACCTGGGGGGGCGCACATTATTATAACAGGCGAATGGGGCAGGGATGGCACCCACTGGATTAGACCTTTACCCACAGATGTTACTGAGGCTGCACAATCACCGGCCCTCCAGTGCCCCCGTGCCTGCTTGGACAGGCCCCTCAGAGCTCAGGAAACTACTAGAAGGTGGCCTGTTACCCTAATCACCCAGAGCCCTGCAGCATGTCCACAGGCTCTGAAGAGATTCCCTGGGCTGGACGGCGAGGCTTGGGGTCAGGCTCTGCTGGAGCCCACAGGCTGCGCTGCCACGGAACCCAGGTCCTCAAGGAAGACCTGCTATCTTTGGAGGGAAGCCCAGGGGGCCTGCTGTGAGTTCTCCTTCCAGGAATCCCACAGGTCTTGGTAGCCTCCATGCGCATCTTCTGTCTCTGGGCATCACATGTGGTGAACAGGTGGTCTGTGGACAGTGAAGGGGACCGCCAGCCCCAGATGCCTGCACGCCCAGACATCACCCCTTTGTCACTTTTCAGCATGACTGTTGCTCCCACCATATTGCCTCCAAGCCCCACACTAGACATTCTACATGCGGTGTTATTCCCACAACAGCATGGGCAGATGAGGAGTCCCAGATGTAAGTGGCCCGAGGTTTCCAAGCTAGCAATGATGCACATGAGGTCTGACCCCAGGTTCCTGTGCTCCCAGGCTCGTCCTCTGAGCAGCACCCCCTCTGCTGGGAAACCCCTCACAAGGAAAACCAACCAGGTATTGCCACATCCTTTGGGGAACCCCTTTAACCCACAACGAAGGACGTCAAGAGCCATGCCCCGGGGAGCTGTGCAGACTAGTGGTCAGAGGGGCAGGATGGCAGGGGACACTGGCGGCAGGAAGCTCAGGGGTGCGGGGTGGGGGGGCTGTGCTACTAACCAGTTACCTGTCCCACCACTGAATCCTTCCTTTCACCTGGCTCCGCCTTCAGCTTCGCATCACCTCACAACTCAGGTGGGATGCACATTCCGACACATTCGTGGAGGAACACGTTTTCCATTGGGCCCTGAGAACGTGATGTGATGTTTTCCCAGTCTCTAATCAACTGACACAGAATGCCAGCCCTGCACGTTTCCATCATTGTGTAGAGTGTCTGGATGACACTAGTCAGAATATGAGCTTCCAGGTGGACTGTGGGTGATGTCATATCCCGTTCTGTGTAGTCAGGTAAAGCAGAAGATCAACCGTCTCTATGTCTTTATGATGCAAAGACCAGTGAGGGGCTCCAGGCAGTGACAATCAAGCTCATGGTCACAGTCCCTGGGTGGATAGAATCCGACTGCTTTAGGTCAAGCCTTTGTGCCCTCAACAGAGACACACGTGTGACCAGCAAATTAGCTGTCCACTGGGCCCCACAGTTTATGCGTGTTCTGTACGCTGGCTCTGATTATTGCATGAGTTAAAATATGAAACAAGCATGCATGCACATGCACACACACACATATACACACACATCCCTAGGTTGTAACTACTAGTCTAACTACCTGATCGTAGACATACGGTAATGTTCTAGTGGTGGTAATTTTTCAGATGTTGACAAAAACGCAACCAACCCTTCCGCCCTTTGAAATCAAGTTTTCAAAATTAATCAAGAGTTGTGTTGGTGTCTTCTCCCCCAGCCTCTATTGTCTGTCTTGCACTCTCGCACACAGGGCCACACGCACGTGCTCTTACACACGGAAGGAGCAACCGTGTTTGTAATACCAACCAGGGCAGCTCTCAGTCTCAGGCTGTAAAGCCACTGCTTTCTTCACTGGTAAGTTCCACGCGGACCCAGCTTCACAGCCTCCGGAATAGACCTCCGACAGCCTCTGGGCAGACACTTGTGCAGGCCTAGCATGGATTAGCTTCATGTTCTTAGGGGATGAGTTGGTGTTTTAAAAAACAGCACGAGGGGCGCCTGGGTGGCTCAGTCGTTAAGCGTCTGCCTTCGGCTCAGGTCATGATCCCGGGGTCCTGGGATCGAGCCCTGCATTAGGCTCCCTGCTCGGCAGGAAGCCTGCTTCTCCCTCTCCCACCTCCCCCGCTTGTGTTCCCTCTCTCGCTGTGTATCTCTCTTTCAAATAAATAAATAAAATCTTAAAAATTATAAATAAAAAATAAAATAAATTAAAAAATAAAAAATAAAAAAACATCACAAGGGGAACAATTCCAGGTTCAGATCCCAGCTTTACTCCCACTAGCTGTGAGACTTCACACAAGCTATGTAACATCTTTGGGTCATAATTTCCTCCAATAAGTGGGAAGATAAAGGACCCCCCAGAGGACTGGAGCGAAGGCTTTATTGAAAGCATCCAGCAGAAACAGAGGCAAATAGTTGTACCAATAAAGAAAAGGGCCAGAGAAGGTAAATGCTGACCCAAAGCCATGCGGACGAGGCACCCTGCAAACATAGGGATGCACCTGCGCCTAGCAGGTGAGCTCCCAGATCCCCTTCCCCGGCATTTAAGCCTAGGAATTCCAGGCCTCACTTCCTGGACCACCTGGGGCAGACCAGCTGCTTGCCCTCTGCAGGCCTCTCTCTCAGCAAGCCCCCTGAGGGCACCTGGCCTGGCTAGACTCTCAGGGCCCGTGCTGTGCCTCTAACTCTGGATTCACACCCCCTGGGTCACAGCGGGTTAAGGTTAGACGGAAGGCAGAGCAGGAACCTACAGCCAAGATGTGTCCGCCACACATAGAGGTACCTGGTTTCCTGGCAGGTGAAACCCAAGCAAGCAAAGACAGTGACCTCTTTGTTTGAAATCCACAGAGGCAAAGACTTCTCTTAGCTCACTGTCTCACTATTTTCTCTGTTAGTGCCAAGAAATTACTCATTTTATCTATAAATGTTCCCTATAAAATTGAACTCACTTCCTTGTTATCAAACCTGCAGCAACAGGGAATGAATTATCAGAGTCTACTCAAATAATTCATGTTCCCATATCCCCCCTAAGCCAACCAGGGGCAACTTAGAGTCAGCATCCTTCCGATCTGGAAGAGGTCTCAGGCAGCAAAGGACCATCTACTTCTCATTTTGCAGGTGATAGAAGAAAGGTCCAGGAGGGTAAGCAGCCTGTTTTTATTCTCGTGGGCCCTAATTTCTCTTTTAATCATTACTTTCCATTCTGTTTTTCTCTCATCACCAGTTTTACCACATGCTTTTATTATTTTTTTAAGATTTTATTTTTTTATCTAATCTCTACTCCCAATGTGGGGCTCAAAGTCATGATCCCGAGATCAAGAGTTGCATGCTCTTCGCTGTGAAGTGTGCAAGACTGTTGAATCACAGTTCTGTACCTCTGAAACAAATAATACATTATACGTTAAAGAAGAAGAAGAAGAAGAAGAAGAAGAAGAAGAAGAAGAAGAAGAAGAAGA
>NW_023270816.1:8423185-8520357 GCF_011800145.1 Mirounga leonina
GAAGAAGAAGAAGAAGAAGAAGAAGAAGAAGAAGAAGAAGAAGAAGATCGCAGGAGGGGAAGAATGAAGGGGGGGAAATCGGAGGAGGAGATGAACCATGAGAGATGATGGACTCTGAGAAACAAACTGAGGGTTCTAGAGGGGAGGGGGGGTGGGGGGATGGGTTAGCCTGGTGATGGGTATTGAGGAGGGCACGTTCTGCATGGAGCACTGGGTATTATGCACAAACAATGGATCGTGGATCACCACATCAAAAACTAATGATGTAATGTATGGTGACTAACATAACATAAAAAAAAAAAAGTTGCACGCTCTTCCGACTGAGCCAGCCAGGTGCCCCTACCTCATGCTTTTAAAACGTAGGGAGAGGCGCCTGGGTGGCTCAGATGGTTAAGCGTCTGCCTTCGGCTCAGGTCATGATCTCAGGGTCCTGGGATCGAGTCCCGCATCGGGCTCCCTGCTCCTTGGGGGCCTGCTTCTCCCTCTGCCTCTCTCTCTCACTCTGTCTCTCATGAATAATAATAATAAAAAAAAAAAAACGTAGGGAGAAAATCTGGGCATAATATATCTGAAATACTCATAGTTTTTTTAAAAATGCCAAGCCAACTCCACTGGAGTGATGCTAGAATTTACCACAAAACTAGCTGTGACCCCTGTCTCTCTCGTCACCAAAGATCCCTGGCACACTTACTACGTGCCAGTCACTGCCCTGGGCACAAGGGATATAACACTGGGAGACACAGTCCCTATTATCAAGCCCTGTCCAAATTAGAAGGCGGACAACCATGGACACAAATAATCACTAGATAGATGTGTAAATGAAATACAGCTAAAATATTTCTTAAGCATTTATTTTGTTCTGGGCACGCAGATCAACTCATGCAATAATCAGGGGAATGTATCAGGTACACTGGTAGTATGTGGGAAGGAATGAAAACCTCTGCTTGAGGAAATTAAGAAACCATTCCTAAAGGAGAAGCTATTTCTGTGGCCATTAACGGGAGACAGTTCTTCAGGCAGATGAGGAGATGGATGGAACAGAGAGGTGGTGCCGGAGCCCAGAGGTCTGAAGCATGGGGTTGGGTCAGAGGCGGTGAGTGATGAGGCGAGGAGGGGCAAACGAAGGACCCTTCTGCCAAACTCGACCCTGGACACCGGCCACCGCAGGGTTCCCCAAGGGCATATTATGGACGTGTTTTATTTTAGAACACTCCGTCCAGCAGTTCAGGGCGCGCAGGAGAAACATGCGAACCCAAGCTGGGGCCCGAGTCTTCCAAGTGAGAGATGATGAGGGACAGAATTGGGACAGCAGCAGCGGGGAAGGTGTAAGTGCCTTGGGGACCGAGGCACTACGGAGGTAGAATTTACACAACCGTCACAAATGACCCAAGGTTTCTGGGTTGGGTGACCCGGTGAATGGTGTGGCCGTAGGCTGGCAGGGCTCAGCAGGAGAAGCTGATCTGAGCAGACACAAGATAAACTGTGCTTTGCATGAGTCCGGGTAGAAATGCAGGTGCAGATACACGGGATTGAACATGGGAACATGGTGCTGAACAGAGCTCTGGAGGCGGATCCCGCAGGTCTATCGAAACGGACATGGGAGGCCTTCCTGGGCTGGATCCTAACCTTCCTCTGGGGTTGGACACCCTGTGGCATGGCAGAGAGATGAAGGGCAGAAGAGAGAGATGTCAGGGGTGTTTCCCCAGATAAAAGACGCCTCTGTTTTAATTGTTGGACCCGGGCTCCAGCTTTGGCTGGGAGACAGCCCAGCGATCGTGCAAGTATTATTTTTCTGGTGTCTAATCAGCTTTCACGCATTTATGCACAGCGAAAATGACTCCCAGGTTCCGTTATGTGTGTAAATAGGTGGGTAGCTCTTTTCCCCACAAACTCTGTCTCCTGCTAGGTTTCATAAGAGCATCCCCCAAAATTATACTCTGCTAACCTTCCCCAAACACGTAATCTGTAGGGGACTATTAAGCGCACATACGCTTAGAGGCGAGAGACTGCGACAGAGAAATCCCAGATTAGGAGGCCACGTGGGAAAAGAGAATAGTTCATCCAAAACCTATAGGAAAGTGGCACCAAAAGGTTGAAGCTAAGTGGGCTGATCTGTGACAGTGTCCCTAATCCAATGGAAACGACGCAGAGGCGACAGCTCGGAAGAGGGGTTCAGAGAAACACGCAAGGCAACGATGACTCGCCACGAGGCGTGAGAGTCGTGGGGGTATGTACAGTGTGTACAAGCATGAAAATCGGGTTTAATTAAAACAAATGCATCCTCATACTTCACAAAACATCCAGACCCAAACCTACCGGGCTGTGTGGGACGGAGTCATGCACGTGGATGGAGCGTGTGCAGAAAGCCTTCTGAACACACCCAAACGACTCAGTTGGCTCTGTCTAAATGACCCCCTGTCATGGTGGCCGTGTCTTACCCAAAGGCATTTCTAGAAAATCAGCCAAAGATCCTGATCATTTTTTCGGCCAAGGAGGAGCACAAGGTGTTTACCGTGGTGAGGTGCCGGACAGGGAGAGAGGGACCGAGAAATATATTCAATTCATGGGATTCTCTGAGTCACTTGGCCTGACCAAGTGGTGTGACAAACCTCAGTTGTACTTAATCGGGAACTTCCTAGTGAATGGGGAGCTTTAAATGTTTTGAGGCGATTAACAGATCAAAAGCAAAAAATCGCATGAATATATCTATAGGAGGTAGAAAGTCATTTGACAGAAATTCTGCATCCAACATCCACTCCTGATGCTGCTGTTACCAAAAGTCCTGAGGCCAGGCTGGCGAAGGAGGTGAAGCTGGAGCACAGGGGGCCCCACAGACCGTGGGGAGGGTTGCCTTACAGTCGGTGGGAATCCCGCCCATGGCTGGGTACAGGTGCATGATGGAGCCAGGTTCGAGTTTAGGAATAATCAGGCTGATGAGGTCTCCTGTCTCTTCCCAAAGGCCAGCACTTAAGTAAGTGAGAAAACAGAAGAAGCATCCCCACAACATCTTTATCATTGTTACTGTCATGACATTCTGGAAGTATCAGGCAACGCCGCCGTCAGATGAGGAGAATACGAGGTATCACACTTGGAGTGAGGAGGTCAAGTCACCATTAGTTGTAACTGATCACCTGAGGTGCTTGAAAAAATAATCTGAAGAGCAAGTATAAATGACGTAAGAAATCAGTACGGTAGGTAAGTATACAGAATCAGCGTGCAAACATCCTCTGCCCCTCTCTTTCTCTTCTTCCTCTTCCCATTCCTGAACAATTCAGTCCTCAGGTCATTAGATGGGGCCAGACAGGCAGCTCAGCCAAGGCCAAGGGCAGCACTGTGCTGGACCAGATCTTCGCGTCACCGCCCGGATGCATGAGGACGGTGTCCACACAGGGGAGCGGTGGCAGCAGTGAGGGAAGAGAATTCCTCAGATTGCACAGGGGTAGATACAGCTGGACGGGTTTCTCACGGTCAGAGAAGAGAGTGAGAAAAGAAACACCTAGAGTGAACCCTGAGAAGTGGATTAGAATGATAGTGTTGGCATGAACTCCTGGTTTTGAATATAGATAAATATAGAAAAAACTAGAGATGTGAACATGTTTATACGTGTGTGTATGTCTCGATCTCTCTACATAGGAAGACACAGAGAAAGAGATCAAGACTGAGATAGACATGTATTTGTCCAAAGATACAGAAGCTACCCCGAAGGAGCTCACACTTGCCAAATCGGGGGCGATATGAGCCTCATAGTAAATAGTGGCTGTAATGTATTACAACCTGTGAATAAGGAGAGCCAGAGTCCAAATTCAGATAAATCAACAAGTGAATAATTGGAAGTTTGAAGAGGAATAGAATGGATCAAACTACCTTCCCACAAATTCCTTGCTGCTCAGAAGGGGGGAAAGTGAAACTTTATAATGGAGAAAACTGGAAGACACTACCTTAATCAAATGAACGCGTGGTCAAGGTGGACACCGTCAGTAATAGGACAAACCTAACTCTCGGGCCATCTGTTGAGATGCAATAAGGAAAACACAGCACCATTTCTGTGATATTCCTCCCAATGGGAGGATCTAACCATGAGGACACATCAGAACAAACTCAAACCAAGACACGTTCTACAAAGTAACTTGGTCATAATCTCTAAAAACACCAAGGTGCTGCAAGTCTTTGAGAGACCGACGAACTGCTCCAGACTGGAGGACACCAAGGACAGGGGCCACGGGTGGCTCAGGACCCGATCCTTTGCTACTAAGGATGCTATGGGAACGGCTGGCAAAATGTGAGTGGGATTTGAGGGCTGCATGCTAGCAATGGACCCATGACCAGTCTGCCCTGGTTTGTAGGAAGTGCACACTAAATATTTAGTCAGGGTAATGGCTCTGGGAAAAAAAAAAAACAAGGCCGTTCTACTGTACTTGCAACTTTTCTGTAAGTTCGAGATCATGTCAAGATTTAAAAAGCAGTTTACAAAAATATCCATGGTGTTCACCATAGACAAGAAACTAGTCTAAAAAAATTAATGGGGAAAATAATTCCATTTACAAGAGCAATTAAAAAAAAGGATAAGC
Organism: Mirounga leonina; assembly: GCF_011800145.1. Lineage (NCBI taxonomy): Eukaryota > Metazoa > Chordata > Mammalia > Carnivora > Phocidae > Mirounga > Mirounga leonina. The sequence goes on from NW_023270816.1 coordinate 8,427,754, forward strand.
TTTGTTAAGAATAAAGTTAGAGGAAACGGGCAGGATCTATAATGGAAAGGAGTGGGAACCAGTCCTAAAAAGAAAACACAAAAGAAAACATATTTTATACCTGTTGTATCTTTTCAATGTTTACAAATTACATTTACTTTTTATTCAAGAGTAAATTTTAAAAATTGCAGCAACAAAGAGAGCACATTGAAGGAAACATGATCAGAACAAGGGTTTTCGGTGAGCCTTACTGAGTCCAGTGAAAGCTGTCCTAAAGAAATCTCTTCTAAATGAAGGGAAAGTTGCAGGAATGGACTCCGGTTGTTAAATCCAAAGCTTGTGCATGAGGAACAGCTCCCTGCCACCTCATGAACATGTCATGATTCAACTCAACCTAGCCTGCAAGAAATGGATCACTCCCTATCAGAAGCCTCTGTGACCCTTTGGATGGCTTCCATGAAGCTACTTGCTTAATGGCTCGTGTAACACATTCTTATCTTCCTGCAAAGACTGTAAATTCCTTAGGGGCTGGAAAACGCGCCCTTGCCTGTCGGCCATCTAAGGGGCTGGTGCTTCGCACACAGTGAACATGAGACTGTGTGATGGTGAACTCATTTTCTCTTCTCTCTCTCTCTCCATCCACACTCAGACCAGATTGTTAATGGTGCCTCATCAGTTAAGAACCAAGTTGAGTGGCCAGGGAGTAAAATAATAGTAATTTACTGCTTCTAGTTTTAAAAAGAGAACTGGAAAGTTTAAATCGTCAGGCCTGCGTTCTGAACGCCATAGCTGTACCAAACATTTCCAAAGATGATTTGGCATTAATTTCTGTGTATTGGCATGTAGATATCCGCAAAGCATTTCTTGATTTATTTCATTATTTTACCTCTTTACCTATCCAATCTAGACTGGTGAGATTTCACACTTGAAGGGGGAAAGTAAAGAACTGTATGTACCCACTGCATTTAACGTTAAACATTTTAAAGTATAAAATAGCAAGTGATACCTGACAATGCACCAATCGCGGCATAAATGGGGGGCGCTAAAGTCCAGCCTCCTGGGCTCTGGGGCGGAGGGGGGGGGTGGTGAAAAGCTACGCTCTGTATCAGTGGACGCCTAAAAGAATCTCACTTAAAAAAAAAAAAAAAAAAGGTAAATAGCACCCAAGCACATACAGATTGAGAATTAGACGTGAAAAGTTTCCAAGAGCACAGAAATGATCTTTGGAAGGAGAGTGTGCCTTTCATTCTGTGGTGTCAGGTGGAGCACAGTTGGTTCCTCTCACTGATGGAGCTGCGGGGAAACAAGACTCTCCCTGCCCATGAGGACTGACTGTGTGCCAGGAGGAGAGGGGTTCCCGCCAATCCCTCCAAGCGCCCCACACCCGGCTGTCTGAGCTGCCCTGCCAGGAGCGCCCCAAGGGTGGACCTTCCCATCTGTCCTCCTGCTGGCCCTCCTCCCACCTCTCCCTGCGGGATCCACCACACAGGTGTGCCCTGGTCGCAGCCATGAACATGAAGTCATCTGTTGACGACCTACTCTGCGCTCCTTCCTAGAAGAAAAACAGGACTGAAGACTTGATCATGCTCTTGAAATTGTTTTCAATCTAGCTGGGGAGCCAAAGTTCACGCGGAAGCCTTGGAGGCACATCCCAGGAGCTACCCTGGGGAGGGCTGGGAGCAGGGCTGCCCTGTCAGGACAAACCAGGAGGCGGAGGCCTTGCGGGTCCTACTATGTTAACGCATTCTTAAGGCACAGAGCCCTAGGGAGCTGATCCTTGATCCAGAGATTTGCTTTAATGTATCATTTTTCACCAAGAAGCCACAACTCTGGCATCATGCCACAACTGTTACCAAGATACCTGTCAAATACGGTCCAGACCCACGATTTTACTACTTTTTCAACTCACAGTAGGAAATTTATTTTACAATAGACCAAATATACACACATGTCACTAAATAATACCTGCCCAGTCTGCTGGATTCACTCTGACCCTCTGGCCCTCCCGTCCTTCCCCTCCCCTCCCCTCCTCCTCCTCTCCTCTTCCCCTCCCCTGCTCTTCTCCCCTTCTCTCCCCTCTCCTCCACCTCCTCTTCTCCTCTCCACTCTTCTCTCACTCCTCCCCACCACCACCCCTCCACTGGCCCTTCCTCCCCTCCTTCCCCCTCAGCCTCTCCTTGCCTTCTCCCCCATTCCATTCAGTTTTTAGAAATCTGGTTGGGACTCACTAAAAATAGATGCCATGACTCACAAATAGGTTACTACCCACCATCTGAGAAACACTGGTTGAGGCCATTCCAAAATGTTACAGCACTTCTGCACATGCTTTATGAGTGAATGATAAAAAGGTTTACTAATGAACTTAGTTGAGATTGACTCAGGAATGTACTACATTAACAAAAGCTTAAAATCTTTAAAAAAAAAAAAAAAAGCACGCAGCGTTCTGAAGAAACACCCAAGCTCGTGGCATATAAAGGTATGTGCGGCTCATGGGAAGGTAGGACAGAGCAGCAGGGTGGGGAGTCCCTGACCCAGTGATGGCAGGGCGGGTAGGGACGGAACTTTGGGAATATCCAAATACGTGTGGAATGACTTGGTGCTACTTATAAATACACTAACGCAATTTTTCATGCAAGGTGTTTGTTCTTTAGTGCAACTCATCCTCTTGGACATCTGGTCAATTTCCTTCTTCAACAAGACAGAGTTTCCTAACGAAACTTAAGCATTTTTGCTTATCAACTATCCACCTTGTAAAGACGTCATTGAAGCAAAACAAGTCTTATCCTTACATTTTCTATCATCTCCAAAGCACCACATGATTCAGTCTATTAAATTATAAAATTACTCTTAAATAATGCTATCAAAGTTGATGGTAATTTTTAATCGCTTTCCCACACCATGCAGAGACCATCCCTGGTAATTAGTACAGAGCTTCTAATCAATGCACGAGTGTGAGGCTTTGTTTCTCCAGGTTGCCGCCCCCCCCCATGCATACATTTTGGACAAGTGATAACTTATTACTCTATGGACTACACCATGTGTCTGTAACACACTCCTTTTCTCTAGACTCTTTCAGGCCAGTGGGAGGAAGAGGGGTTCAAAAACTACTGAACCGTGATCCTCATGCCATACTGAATGTGGTGCGAGCCGAGGACACCACCCAGAGCTCCAGACTCGGGAGGAAAAAGGTGCCTCCCTGGTGGAGGTGGCCCTGGCTTCACGGAGGAGGCAGAAATGAGGAGGGGCCTCCACAGATGCTTAAGGTTTCCATAATGAGACACCAAATGGAGAAAGAAGCTCTCAGAAGAGGAAACTTCGTAAACAATCACAGAAAGTACTTGTCCACTTAGCTGAAAGGTGGAGAACCTGGAAGGAAGGAATAGGGTGAACGCAGATATCAGAGCTTACCTGTGTGTCGAAATTTTCAGGTGACACACCACTGGGGCCTCTATTAGCTCCCCGGGTCTCCCTTGGGACCCCAGTGTGGCAGACCTTCATGCCGAAGGAGAGTGTTGCTGCGTAATTTTACTAGAGAATAAAAGAAGTGCCGGTGATTTCCTGATGGGAGAAGGGGCAGGAGTGGGGCTGCCTGTCTCAGTGAGGGGGTGGCTGTCCTGTTTGATGCACAACCTCTTATAGAAAGAGACCCTACCCCATCACAGAATGAGAAATTTTGTCTTTGGCTATTTCGGCTGGGCTAGCAGGTGCCGCTGCTCAGGGTCATAAGGGACTGACCTGTTGTTGACCTTGTTATCTGGGGGAATGGATGAGGTAGGAGAAAGAGCCAAGTCCAAGGCTGTGGGTCCCACCACTCTATCTGTGACTGTCCCTGAAGTCCATGCGCTGCTCCAGAACCTTCCTGAAAAACCCTTCGTCTGTAGTTCCTTCTTTTTGGATTTCACCACTTGTAACTGAGTGGCACCTCACAACACAGATGGACCAAAGCAGGGACAGTGGGGGGCATGGAGTCCATCTATAGGCTCTCCTAAAAGTCTGCCTTAACCTTTTTCTGTGATACCTTCTGTGCATCCTACATCCACAGAAAAGTTCCATTAAAAGGGGAGTGCAATCATTCATTCGCACATTTGTCCAGCAAATATTTACAGAGGACTTACTATTTCCAGGCTTTATTCTAAATTCTAACTTCTAGAAGTACACAATGGGAAGAAAGAAAGAAAGAAAGAAAGAAAGAAAGAAAGAAAGAAAGAAAGAAAGAAAGAAAGAAAGAAAGAAAGAGGAAAGAAAGAGAAAGAAAAGAAAGAAAGAAAGAAAAAATATTTCTGCCTTTATCAAAAATACATTCTCCTAGAGAGAGGCAGATGATTAAAAAAAAGCAAAATAAGAAAATCTCAGAGAGCATTTTGTCCTATGAGTGAGGCCTCGCATCCCCACAGTGACCCCGAGGCCATGCCCATCCCTGAGGACCCCGTGTGGCCAGCACTTCACACAGGTGCACTGCTTATTCCAAACATGTTTGCCAAATAGAATCCAATGGCATAAAATATATAGGAGTGGGGACACTGGATACTCCTTGTGGTTGTTCTTTCTTCAGACGAAAGCCTAACTCATTTCCAGTGGCTTCGCACAGGCGTGGCCCTGTTCCCAGCGTCACTCTCAGGGACATCCTGAAATCCTGTCATTGGCAACACTTCAGTGCCACTTTGAAATTCTTCTGCATTGCATTTCAGACAATTAAATAACAATGACTTCAGAAACCTGACAATCAGACACACACTGAATAAGGAAGCCTGGAGGAAATGGGCAAGAAAAGAGCTTCATATAAAGCAGAGAGCAGGACAGATTGCATTAACATATTATCAGCGGATGCTGGGTTTTTCTTGTATGTTATAACAAATCATTCCTCCCTGTATACTTCAGATGTTTGTAATGAAGTCACAGCGAACTCCGACGCTTTGTCAGTGATTGTTGCATATGCGTGGGACTCGGCACTTTTATCGTTTCAGACACTCGGCCCCCTTAGTGAGTTACCACGGAGTCTGCGGTCCAGTGCGATCTGTCCATTTCTTCACACCAACACAACCAAGTCTTAGAGGTTTGACCATCCAGGTCATCCAGTTCAACCTTCTAAAGTTATGGACGAGGAGACACACAACAGGGTGCCTTTTGTTTTCCAGACACGTGTTATTTCCTTTCTGGTTCAAGTGTAAGAAGTCTTCGACTCCCATTCTCCTCTCTCCTCCAGCATCTCTGGTGCCCGAAACTGCATGGTCCTCCTGGTGGGAGCCAGAGAAGCTAACAGAACTACAAAAAATACCTGAACAGGCAGCTCTTTGCTCTCAAACTTCTGAAAGAATGTTCTTCAGCATCAGTTCTTCCTCCAGAGGTCATGCCCACTCTTTTCTATTAGTGATTATAAATCACCCTTTAAAAGATTTTTTCATAATAACAAAACAATCTAGTCAATTATTTTAAAAAATTAATCTGTTAGGAAAAAATCATTCCAACTGGTGTCAGGGGGGTCATGGAGATGTAAGCCAGTTAACAATCTAGATGTTTATCTGTAATGAGTTTTAGAGGCATAGAATGCCCTCCAAACCAAGGACCCATTAATAATACAGGGAAGCCACAAAACCCAAATGCCACTGTGATGTCAAGGAGATACACAGTTGTAGGAAACCATATGTTTGCTCCAGGCATTCGCTCATCGGAGGAAGGAATAGCTACCCATAGTCGGTTTCCCTGCAGCTCAGGAAGTCTGGGGAATGTGAACTGCGAGTAGGCCATAGTTCCTATCCAGACCTGCCCTAGCTCCCCTCCATACAGAGGCTCCCCTTCAGGGGACTCTGCCGTGGTAGGAATCTGGAAAACTGCATTAGATGGGATCTTAGCCAATTCCATCAAAAATAGAAACTACTTATGTTTAAAACACTCATTAGATGTATGGAATGTCATAATGAACAACAGACATCATTTTCATTCAAAAATAATCCCAAAAGAAATAAGAGTGAAAGCTAGAGGACGAAACAATACACAATAATCAGGGTAAGGGCGGGAAGATGGACAGGCCAGGAGAGCAGGCTTCTCACCAGAGGGAGGCTGGGGAAACTGGGCTTCCCACTGAGCCTCAGCACATGGTGGCTAATGACCTGTCTTATGGTCAAACCAGCTTCCAAGTAAAGAATAATTCCTCAGAAAGGAACTAAAATGAAGAGAATGTGAAAAGAATGGAAAACATCTGAGTATCTTCCCGTGGAATAAGATCAACCAATAAAATTATTCAGTGTTTTCGTCACAGACTTTCCCATACAGCCTTCAACAGAGCCATCATCTTCACAGCTAACTGAACATCGGGACATCCTCTTGTGTCTAAGTTCAAAGCAATGAAGAAAAGTAGAAGCAGAGCAAAGCATAAACTGTGGCGGGCATTGTCCATTGGCACACCAAACTCTTAGTTGTAAAGACAAAATCTTTATAAGTTGAACGCTTTATGCCAATATCTTTCACCAGTATAATCTGAACACATATTGGACTCAGCTGGGACCCATGAGGGGACAGTATTCTGGCCGTGACTTTACACACACACACACACACACAACACACACAAGCATGTGTGTATGCAGGCTTACACTTGCACACATGTCAGATAATTTCAATGGACATCCAAAGAAACGTCCAGCCAAAGCTAGGACAGCGTACTTCCTTTTCCTCTTTACTCAGCTAAATGAAATAGGATGGAGTGATCACAGTTGGGGAGAAAACCAAAACCATCCATGGTGTTCACCATGACCCAGGTAGGACCTTACCTTCATCCCCATAAGGGATCTCCTGAACAGAACCTATAAAGAGGGCAGGAGCCATTACAACACAAGAACCGGGAAATATCCATGTTGGACCTGAAGCGAATACCCACCAGCCATGACTGGGAACTGTGTGCACCCTGGCATAGATTGGTGGTAGGTAAGGGCATGAAAAGGCATGATGGATTTCTGTTCCTAGGTTCCAAGTCCCCACCATCTTCTCTCCAGGTAACCTGTTTACTTATCAGCTATTTAAAACTTTGGATCAAGCCAACCTGCTGACAGATGGTCTTATAATCAATGACTACCACTGAAATTTAATTTCCAATTGCCTTAATTTAATACATGCTATAATATACTTTCGATGGTTAAAACGAACAAACACATTGGCCTTCCAAGTCACTAGACTTAAAAGAAGCCCCTTCTGACATTCAAGGTCAGCTAGACTGATGTAAATATTTTCCACTGTTCTCCAGTGCGCATACTGTCAAGTCTGGCTGAGAGACCCAGAGGAAAAACAAGAACAGCACTGCGTTGGGGAGGTGGAGGAGATCCAGGCCCTTGGCCTCGCATGGGGGTGCATGAGCAGAACCACAGGGCACTCACATGCCGGGTCTCACCTGGCCTCCCCGTCTCCCGCGGTCACAGTGTGCTCAGCCATACATCCTGCCATATACAGAGATGATCTGCCACCACTTTGGGCTTGTGCCCTGGCTACCATTTCCCAAATAAATGCATTCATCATAATACAGTAGTTGAGTGTTTACAGTCTTAATGGTTTCTACAGTTACATCCTCACAGGCGATTACCAAGTGGCATTTTTATTTGCCAGATACAAAGGATACAGTGAAATCATTAGATATTTGTAAGCTCTAGAACAAAACCAATTTGTACAACAAGTCATTTCAAAATTATTATAATCTCTGCATAATATGGATATAGGTACTTACTGTCGCCTATCCTGACTTGCAATATATTCTCTGCCGGGTCCTATTGAACTGGGGAATGAGCAAATTAGCTGCTGCTATTAGTACAGGACCTCCAGAGCATACCTTTTTCAGTTGTAATACCACGCATTCCCACAAAAAAAGAGGAGATAGGTCTGTTAAAAGACAATTCTTATTTCTTTTATAACCGGAAGTCATGTATTCATTAATTATTAGAATGCCATAAAACGGTCCCGTGTTGTTATTTACCATGATAATGACGTCAGTTCCCATAGATTTCATAGTTGTTTAAGCAGAAGAACGGGGTACGCATCTTTGAGAGTAACCCTCAGGCCAAAACCAGATGCTGGAGACAGAGCCAAGGAATGTGTCAGATACTCATGGTGATACCAAATTATTCTCCCCAAAGATGGAAAAAGACCAACCCTTCAGGTAAAGCCATTTGCAATATTTGAATTTATTACCAAATGCCATTTTTCCAGTAAAATTAATTTAAGAAATGTACTGACTTTTGCTCTCAGATCATAACTGAACAAATAAAGTCAAAATATGGGCAATCACTAAAATACAACCTATTTCTAGGTAAACGGACAACACTACTCTCGTCTATTTCTATCAACTCCAAAATACACTGTCCAGGGATAGCCTACACCTAACCTCTGCCTTGACACACACAAACCATGCAAAATGTTCCCAGTGGCCACAGAGATTCATGTCTTTTATGCAGGAAGGACTTGGTGACTTTGTGTTTCTTATGACGTCAGGGCAGAAGAGCCATGACTCCATTTTGGAGACACACGCCCATGTCTCCTGGTGCTCTGCTCAGACCTGCCCCTGCCACCAACCAAGACCACAAGGCTCAGTTCTGGAAAGGAAAGCAAATGCTCAGAAGAACTCCTCCACCTGCCCGGATCCAGATCCCACCCCCCCCTCCATGAGCCCTTCCATCTCTTCTTCCACAATTAACCAACAGCAAAATATTTGCATCTGGGTCATTTTTCCTTTGTCTTTTAATGACAGCCCAGAAAAAGCTTGACTGGTTCCTTTGGGCTTACCTTTAACCAAATCCACAATGATTTAAGTGAAATAAAAGGTGTCTGTTTGGGTTTCTTTGATGTGGAAATCAGATACCCAGGTATTACTTTTGTTTGCATAGGAAATTTCCCACCTTCACTTTTTCCTTGGTATTATTCTAGGGAAAGGAGTGCCTCACTGCTCTTATCACAACAGCTCTCCTTGGAATCACAACACATCCCCAGATTTGCTTCCAACCTTCCCTCTAACTTCAGTAGAACGCAAAGGGCCTGCCTGTGCAAGGGTGAGGATTCAACATGACGCAACCCTTAGCATCCCTGGATTGGAGAAGCAAGGGAGAAGGCAACATCATCCCTGCCTTCCCTCCCCGGCCACAGGCACGAGGGGGACAGCATCGGCACCCCACCCTCTAGACACAGGTTGTGGGCACGCAGACAGCCATGCAACCTATATATCCACAGGATGGTCTGTCACACCAGTGCACAGGACAAGGCAGGCAGAGGACCGGGAAATGGTCAGCAGCCCCCACTCCACACCTCCCTGGCCTCTTCCTGCCTCCTTTCCCATCCCACCCCCACCTTCCATTTCTCCCCACAGAGCTTCAAGTTCTCCCAAATTTGGGTCTCCAGCACCGGCTGAATCAGCTCATTCCCACCCTACCCCCAATTGCCTGAAGACACAAGTAAAATCCCATTTGTGGGGGGAAAAAGTCTACTCAAGTTGCCTTGACATGGGAAGCTGTGACGAAGACCAGCTAGAGCATTCCTGCAGAGGATCTCAACTCCAAAAGGCTTCCCGGCCGCTCCTTTTTCCTCTCCTCCTCCCCCTCCCCCTACCTTGCTCCTGGCGGCCGCGGCCCCCAGACCAGGCAGCGGGTTCCTCCTCTGGGCTCAGGGACTCTCCTCCACCTCCTCCACCCTCGAGGGCTTTGCGTTTCTTCGACATCTCTCTGCCCTGGGCTGGGGCTTTGGGGGTTTCTGTTCCCACCCCCGGCCCTCCCCCCTCGGAGAGGAGAGTGAAGGTGGGGTTAGGTGGAGGGGAGTGAGCGAGGACGGAAGGGGTGGGGAGTAGAGACCAGGGAGGGAGATGGAGGGCAGGCCCTTTGGAGAGGCAGGGAAGGCAGGAGGCAGGGAAGGGCACAGAGATCCCACAGTCCGTTAGGCAGAGCTGCCCTACGTCTAGGGGGCTGTTTGCGCTCGCTGGCGCGCTCCCTCCTTCCTCCTTCCTCTTCTTCTCTCCACTAGAAGGGTAAGCTGAGAGGGGAGGAGAGCTCAGAACCCAGGGAAGAGAGGCTCCTCGGGCCCCTCTGCTGATTTCTTCCTAATCTGGGAGGGGGTGAGGTGGGATGCTCTGTATTGGGACCCCTGGCCCTGTCTATTCATGCAGGAGTGGGGTTCTGGGAGGGGGGCACTGCTTGTGATGTTTGGTGGGGGATGTTTTCAATGGATTGCAAGGAAAATTGGGTGGAATGAAGAAAATAAAATGCTGCAGAATGCAATATAGTGATGCCTTCAGGTGCTGGAGACTCGGAATCCTCCTCCCCATGACATCATGTAGTCTTTTGCGAAAAGGGGTTGGGAGAGGTGGGGGGTGGAGGGGCAAGATGAGTGGCAGCAGAGGTGAGGGATGGAAAGAGGAGGAGGGGGATCTTGCCCCCATCCAGAACTCAGGAGGGAGGCCAAGAAGGGAGCAAGGAAGGGGCTGGGAGCACCAGCAGCTCCTCTTAGCTTCTCCATCACGCACCTGCCAGGCTAGCATCACCACGGATGCGGTTTGCAGCTGGGGGGCAGCCTTCGCAGGGAACTTGGAGCTGCGAACTCCGGTCAGGAGGCAGCCCGGAGGCAATCGCTCAGCGCTGGGGTTGGCTGCAGTCTCTCTCACCTCCTGTGCAGCCCCTTGAGCCTTACAGACTCAGGTTTATTCTTCCCCAAGCCCACTAGCCAGCCCTCCTCCAAAGCAGTCATGTCCCCAAACCACACACACGCACACCGTCTTAATGCCAGAAAGGATGGACGGAAATGATGGGGGCGGGGGGGGGGGGGGAGTCGGAAAAAGGTCAGAGTTAAGTTTTTCCGGACTCTCAAGGGTTAAATAATAGGTAAAAGCAACTATCAACTTACCCGCCAAAGTGTGCTGAAGCGCGGATCTGCTCTCCGCTTCCTTTCAAGTTGGTACGTTTAAAAAAGAGAGAGGGAAACGGAGGGAAAAAAGAAGCCAACCGGCCAGGAACACGGTGGGTCCAGGGCTCCATTGAGAACTGCGCAAAGCAAGTTGCCAAGCGAGGCCGGTGGCCCAAGTTCGGGACCCCTCCAAGAACGCTCCTTCCGCTCCGCTCCGCAGGCATATTCCAAAGGCTCCGGGCACCCTGGGTTTCGCGCAGATCTTCTCAGAAAAGGGGGAGACAACTCACAACCGGTGGGGTGTCCTTCTTTCCCCCCCGCCCCCCGCCCCCGGGATCGCCAGGGCAGCCGCGTGGAGCACTCTCGGCACCAACGAAGACCGGTCCATTTCAGCCCAGCGTCTCTGCGGCCGCAAGTTGCGACCCGCACATCGAGCGAGAACAGGAGTGCGAGTGTGAGCTCGCGCGTGTGTGCGTGTGTGCGCGCGTGTGCCAGGCTCTGCGCCGCGCACACTGGGCTTTCGGGGGTGCATGTGCTCTCAGGAACGACTCTCCCGGCTGCCTGGAACTTGGAGAGTTTTCCTTTAAGCCGGAGCTGCAGCTCGGACACCCCCCGCGTCCAACAGGAGGCGATGACGTCTGTAGCCTCGTTGCCACACAAGTCCCCGGGCTGCCGCTGCCGTTCATTGACAGGAGCGGGCGCTCCGACGTCAGCAGCCGGACCTTTGGCTCGGAGACGGCTCCCACCCCCGCACCTGCCAGCCCGCCCCCGGGGAGGGGGGTAATGAAATCAGAGCCGCTGGGAGGGGCCGGGGAGGCTCTGGGCTTGGGTGGGGGCACTCTGATCTGCTCGCTTTGTCCTGGAGCTCCGGAGTATATAAATAGTGCTGTCTCCAGCCAGACTTGCACCCCCTCTTGCACGCCCCCGCAGTGCTCCCCCCGCCTGCCCCGGCCCCTTGTCACTTAGTATCTGGCTCGCTCAGTCTGGAGGGAGGCGGAGGAGGGGGCGGGGAAGCGGGGAGTGGAAGCAGACGTTGCTTCGCTTGCCTCTCCCCATTCATAGATTCGGTCGGAGTCTCAGGGCCGCGCTGGGCTCAGAGAATCGCAGTGAATGGATGGATGGATGCCCGCGCGGGGACCACCAGTCCGCGAGGATGTCACGCCTGCGGGGGGCGCCATCCCAAGCGGGGACAATCACCCTCGCCTTGGGGGGGAGGGGGGAGGACCCCAGTGACCACCCTTAAGAGGCCAGGGGCCTGCCCTTTCCTGCCCCTCCAAGCCCAGGGGTCTTTTTCCCTGTGTAATGCAAGCACGAAAACAGAAGGGAGCTGTGCTCAGCCCCCACACGGGGAGAGGGGGAGAGCCGGGCTGGGGAATGGGCCAGGGCCTGTCTGCCTCCCAGACCCGTAGCTACACGGGTGGCGGGAGGGGGGGGCACGTGGCGCAGGGCAGTGGCTGGGGCCGAGGGTGTCGCTTCCCTCTGCGCACCACAGGCAACTCAAACCCGCTCGCTCGCCCTCCGCTCCGAGCACCCAGGGGTGCGGGGCGCCTGGGTGGGGGTGCAGTGGGAGGGTGCAGGGGAGGGGGTTGGCCGCAGGGCTGTTCCCCAGCGGACCGGACTCCCAGGAATCCGTGGGCTCACGGCCCCCACGCGCTGTGGCGGGGAGCCGCCTGGTGGCTCGGCCCATGCCGAACCCCGGAGAACGCGGTGCCCCCCACCCTCCTCACTGCGCACTGCCTTGGTTTCTCACCCGGGAACCCAAAGGATTGAGTTCTGAGGCGCCCTGCACTCCAAAGGAACTTCCCCCGCGCTCGCAAAGACGTCCATGGGACTCGGGGCACAAATGTGGCTAAAGTGAATCTGCACTCCTTGGCTACCCCAAAACCTGCAAGCTGGGCGTGGGAGACAGCAGGCCACCAAGAGCATGGTGCCTGGCTGCGGAGCCCTTCAGAGCCAGCTTCTGCCCAGCCTGTCAGAGAACTTTCCAGGGGCTCCTGCCCTTGCACTCGGGCACTGGACCCCAGTCCCTCTTGCTAGTAGAGGAAATGCCTTCACCATCCTCCTCTGTGTCCCCCAGGTCATCCTAAGTCATCTGCAGGTTGCTCCCCAACATACACACACATGCCCTGGGTTTTCCTGGGAGAAAACCATCCTTAGGCCCCTGTTGTCCCTCCCCCACCCAGTCTCTCTCCTCTTCACAACCAACAGCACACAGACCTTGCCCCAGACTGCTTTCTCTCCTCCCAGTGGCTCTTGAACCAACCCCAGTAAGACTGTCCTAAGATTTCTGCCGCAGCTACTCAGCAGAACTGCACTCTCACCCAGGCCACCTGCCACCCCGGGCCAGCTGCTGCACCAGACAAAGGTGAATTTGTGGTCCTCGTCTGGCTTTGAGAGCCAACCACACTGGGCAGACTTCGTGCTTCCCTCCTACAAACACATCCTTCTCTTAGCCTTCAAGACACCATGCTCCTGGGACCGCCTCCCACCTTTCTGGCCCTATCCCTGGGGTCGCATGGGTTGAATCTGGAGCGGGAAGCAAGACGAATAAGCGCAGCCAGGCGGTAGGACTTACAGATCGCTATCAGGACTTTGGAATCCCCAGCTTCCTACCATTGGAGGACAGGACTGGCCCCCAGAGACCTTCCCTTCCCTCACGACCTGCTCCCCTGGCGCCTCACTCAGCCTCGTGGTTAAGTCCTATCTGAACACTGAACATGGAAGACGTTTTCATTTATGTATGTAGCTCAGGCCTCTCCCGGAAAGGCTGGACCCCGATCTAAGTCACACCTCCACCTGGTGCCTAGACGGCACCAGAAACATAACAGGACTGTAACTGGGTTCCTGACGTTACCTTCACCCCAAACCTGGTCTTCCTGCCGCTTTTCCCACCTCAGTGAATGGGCTTTTCAACCTTTCGGTTACCCTTACGCCGAATATGTTGGAGTAACATGGACTCCTGTTTTTTCCTTCCCTCACCTTCCATCTGTCAGCAAATTCTGTGCTAACATGTCCTAAACGTGTCTGGGCGCCAAGTCGCTCCTACCACCCCACTGACATGACCCCAACCCCACTACCTCCTGTGGGGGTTGTTGCTGTCTCCCCCTCACCCAGCTCCCTGCTCTGCTGGTGCCCCCCTCACTCTGCTCTCAACACAGCAGCCCGGGAGCTCCTCTTAAAATTCGACATCATGTCACTTCTCTACTAAAAATCATCCAGTGCTCCTCAGCTACCTGAGTAGCAGCCAAAGTCCTGATAGCGATCTGTAAGTCCTACCGCCTGGCTGCGCTTATTCGTCTTGCTTCCCGCTCCATTGTCCCCAGCCCCACAGGCCTTTTCTGGAACCCACTTGGAGCTGGGCACCTGCTGATCCCTCTCTGGGCCCTTCTGCTGCTGAATACTCCCAGTGCTTGCTCTTTCCCCCTTCTCAGCCGTACTCTGGGGCCTCCTCACAGAAGCCTCCAGAGTCCTCCCAGCCTAAAACTTGAACGCACTTCCTGTCCCTGGCCTTACTTCATTCTCCTCCTTGCATTACTGACGGTTTACTTATTTGCCTTGTTTATTCTATCTCCCCACTAAAATGCTAGCTTCATGATATGGGGATTTTTTTTTTGCCTTTGTTTATAATCACATAAAAACTAGAGTTAGCTTCCCAAAAGTTCTTCACGTCCCCACACATTCAGGAGACGTTTGATTTGTTTGTTAGCAAGTACAAGAAGGTGCACTTGGAGGTTCAGGGGGCCTTTTTTCTGCCACGATATTCCCCAAATAAAATATCTCTATGAGAGGCTGAGCCCCCACCCAAGATCACCTGTTAGGTCTCTGGGTGGTCCGTGAAGACTTTTCTCTCCTACAAACTGTCCTCTTCAACCACTCTCGCTCTCTCCCTGGTGGTCTTTCCTTTCCTGCCCACGCCTTATGCCTGCTGTCGAGGGGCCCTGAGGGGACTTGCGGCCTCAGAGACCATGCTCTTTCCCACCAGGCCTCTTTGTACTGTGTTCACAGCCCTTCTCATCCAGCACATGACTAGTCCAGTTCCTGAAATTTTAGAATGCCCGATCTGAGTCAAACATTTTATTCCTTCAGTAATCACTGAGCTCCAATCCTGGGAGTCCTGGGATCTCCCCTCCAGGCTCCTGATCCAGTGGAAGGGAAGCAGGTGCACACCCGCAAGAGCCCTTTGGCTGAGCACTCTCCCAGAGAGGAGCATTAGACAGAGAAGATCGCTGCGGCCGCTCTCACCTAGCCGGGTCTCGTGCAGTCTGCTAGGAACTCCACAGTGGAGGTGGTGAGTGAGGCCAGAGGCTTGAGAGAGTGGATGGTCTGCAACATCCTGGGGCACTCCAGTGTTGGGCTGGAGGATGAACAGCTAATAAGGAGCCTTGTGGCCTCACTAAGGAGTTGGAAATGTATCCTGCAGGCCTTGATGGGTTTTCAGAAAGAGATGAAATGGTGTTTTAGAAAGAAAATTGTAGAGTGGGTCAGAGGAAGTGAGATGAGGAACTGGGTGGCAGCTGAGCGAGGCAGTCACGGGATAGGAATTGAGCAAGGAGATGCTGGTCTCGTGCTGGCAGCGTGTGGGAGGGACCCTGGGACCATGGAAGTAGTTCGAGAATGCAGGTGTGACTGTCTGCGCTGGAAATAAGTTCATCTTTGTGGAGGATGCCCGGGTAATTGACATCAAGGAAGCAGACGGCTGAATCCACTTTGCTGGCACAGACAATTGCACTTGGACATCTGTCGCTCACCTTGGACACCTGGAAACTCTGTGTTACTGACCTAACCTGAGCAAATCAGGTCGGAGGAGCTCACACGAAGACAAGCCAGGGCCACCTTGTTCCTTTCCTGTGGGGGATGCGTCTTTGTGGGGACTGGGATTCTCTGCCCCTTTATTCTGGCCACGCCCTTCCTATAGCAAGGAAGTGAACACATCAAATTATGGGACACTGTATGGGCCTCAAAGCCATTTTGTCTAACAATGGAAGGGGTAATGAGCTGGTGCTGTGGGGGAAGGAAAGGCACTGTGGTCTCTGATGGTGCTTCCCTGGCTCTGCAGCCAGGACATCCCCCGGGGAAGGGGAGATGCTAGCTTTGACCCTGGCTTCACTTCACTCTCCCCTTGTTGCCTTGCCCCGTGCCCCTGCTTCCACAATGGCCTCCTGAGACCCTAAGGAGTACTTTAAGAATAACAAGCTCTGCGGGGACTTTGGGATTCTCCTGACACCTGGAGGGGCTCATCTTTAGTGCAACTGCATCCCACAGTCAGAGACCCATTCATTTTTCTTTTTCCTGGAAGAGTTTCTAGATTCTTCTCACTCAGAGAAGAAGTGAGGTCTTGGGATAACAGGCTGTTAATCTGGACCACTTCCAAGAACAGGTGGGAATTGCTTGTTTTTCCCAAGTGTGCTTAACTGAACAGCCCGAATGTCTGGTATGTAGTCCTGATCTGCCACTAACTTGGACAAGTCACCTACTGTCACCAGGTCACAGTGTCCTTACTTGGTAAATGAGGGATTTTGAATTTAGAAGGTCTCCAGATCCCTATTAGCTCTAAAATACTATAAACCTATAAATATAACCAATCCTGGGAAATCCTTGATCTTTTGCCATGTTATAGGCATCATCTAGATGCTCCCATTCCACAATCTGGTTTCCCTTGATGTTCTGAGTAAAAATTCTCTACCACCACCAAATCCTATTGTTGTCCCTCATGTCCCTCCCCTCCCCCTTCACTGTTACTTTCTCCCCTAAATACAGGCTAGTTGCTACCAGGTGATGAAATAATTGTACAAATCTTAAAAAGGAGTATCTGGGTGGCTCAGTCAGTGAAGCGTCTGCCTTCAGCTCAGGTCATGATCCCAGGGTCCTGGGATCGAGCTCCGCATTGGGCTCCTTGCTCAGTGGGGAATCTGCTTCTCCCTCTGCCGCTCCCCCTGCTTGTGCTTTCCCTCTCTCTTTAATAAATAAATAAATAAATAAATAAATAAATAAATAAATAAATAAATAAAATATTTAAATCTTAAAAATAAAATAAAATAAAAAACCACGCAGCCTGCTTAGCAAATACCTTGTTAGAGAAACCAATGTTCGCGCTGACCCACTGAACAGTCATTTCTATGCCTAAAAGAATTTCTTTTTTTTTTTTGTGAAAGATTTTATTTATTTATTTGAGAGAGAGAGAATGAGAGAGAGCACATGAGAGGGGTTAGGGTCAGAGGGAGAAGCAGACTCCCCGCCGAGCAGGGAGCCCGATGCGGGACTCGATGCCGGGACTCCAGGATCATGACCTGAGCTGAAGGCAGTCACTTAACCAACTAAGCCACCCAGGCACACTGCCTAAAAGAATTTCTAAGTTGTGGGAAAGGATTTTCAAATGGGCATTGGAGAAATGGAGAATGTGAAAGTAGCTTATTTAACATAGTGAATAGCTTAAATCAGAAAAACATTTAGTCAAATCACTGATTTGTAAAGGCAGAGGGAACATTCGATTATCTAATGAGGCTAATTCCTTTGCCCCAAATTCCATGTTATGAATGAAGAATATGAGGGCAAATAATGTAACAGAGCCAAAGAGTAGCCAGGCTTGCAGAAGAGGAAGGACATCATAGCTGTGCATTATGTTCACATGCTTGAACCGATCATGTCAATGCAGAGATGTTAGTCACATCAGATCTGTTGCTCTTCTTCCATGAGTAGTGTAGCTCGTTATCCTAAACATTTCATCTATTTATAGTTCATCACTCACTGTTTTAAGGTTTTTATTTGGAAATAATTTCAGATTTGTGAACACCTAGATTCACTTCTTGTTAACCTTTTATCCCCATGTGTGTGTCACTTGTGTTGTTTAAATCAGTTATGAGGGGGTCACCTGGGTGGCCCAGTGGGCTGAGCGTCCGACTCTTGATTTCAGCTCAGGTCATGATCTCAGGGTCGTGAGATCGAGCCCAGAATCGGGTTCTGCACTGAATGTGGTGCCTGCTTGAGGTTCTCTCTCTCCCTCTCCCCCTGCCCCTTCCCTCCCCTCCCCTGCACACACATGCAGGCTATAAATAAATAAATAAATCAGTTATGAGGAAGTTACATACCTCAGCCCTTTATCCCCCAAATACTTCACTGCCTATTTCCTAAGAATAAGGTATTTACTTATATAAACACAACACAGTAGTCAACTTCAGTAAATTAACATTACTGATGCATATGCTTATCTAATTGCCACCCATATTCCAGTTTTGTCCACTGAGCCAGTACTTTCTAGAGTATCCTCGCCCGACCCCGCAGAACAGAATCCAGTCGGGGGTCAAGGATTGCCTTTAATTGCCCTTTTTCTTAGACTCCTTCAATCTGGAACATTTCCAGAATCTTTCTTTGTCTTTTATGACACAGATATTTCGGAAGAATATAGACACTTCACCCCCCCCTATTTTTAATAACCCGTTTCTCCATGTGGGCTTGATGTTTCCTCCTGATTAGATTCAGGTTATGCACTCTCAGCTAGAATACTACAGAGGGGAGGCTGCGTCCTTATCAGAATATCGCATCTGGAGGCTCTGGTGTCCATCTGGCTGGACTGGCTGGACTACTGGTCTAAATCCTGATCAGGGTCTGGTCTGATTTCTCCACTGTGTAATTACTCTTTTTGTTTCACTTGTAACTAATAAGCAGTCTGTAGGGAGACCCTGGAAGATCTGGCAAATACTCTGCTCTGCATCACTGTCTGCCCAGAACTGGCTTCCCCTGAGGGTCCTGGCTGGTCCCCTCGTGCGGGACGGCCTCCTACCTCAGCACTCTCCCCACACCCACGAGCCCTGGGATGGGCAAGCCCCCTTGCTACTCTCCCATTTACCATTTCTTGCCTCTACTTATTAGTGATTATTATGAGTATTAAAGTGGTAAGGAGTCATGATTTCCCATTTTAAGGGTTTCTAATTCAATCCTGTTTGGAATTTTGCTTATTTTGTTCATGTTTGGTCCATTAAAGGACCAGGGAGAGCCCCTTGAAGTCCGCAGGGTGTGCCCCGTCATTTCCTGAGCCTTCCTTACCTGCGGCACATCTCGTACCTACCGCGCTCAGCCTGGATTCAACCACTTCGCCGAGGAATGCTGGTCCTTGGCGTGGAGTTAGAGACCAAGATCTGGGAGCAGCGGTGCTCACTGGGTGTCTGCTGTTGTTGGACTTGTAGCACACAGATCTAGGAGTGAGCACACACACACACATAGGTTCAGACACATACACACATGTATGCACACACACACCTGTGCACATATGCATACATTTGCATATTTTATTTTATTTTATTTATTTATTTATTTATTTTTTAAAGATTTTATTTATTTATTTGAGAGAGAGAGAATGAGAGAGAGCACATGAGAGGGGGGAGGGTGAGAGGGAGAAGCAGACTCCCCGCCGAGCAGGGAGCCCGATGCGGGACTCGATCCAGGGACTCCAGGATCATGACCTGAGCAGAAGGCAGTCGCCCAACCAACTGAGCCACCCAGGCACCCACATTTGCATATTTTAGAAGTCAGGAGTCTTTCTTGCCTTTCCCCATGGCATCTGCGTAGGGCTCTTCAATCACAGTGAAGTCCTGCTCCCAGCAGCATCAACGGATCTGCTCACCTGCTCAGCCCTAGAATGCATCTAAGAGCTTCCTAATTTCTTTGCCCCCAGCTCTACCACAGAGCCACCCCGACAAGAGGTCAGGATCGGTCTGTGAATCTCCCCTGACACCTCTTACCATGTACTACAGAGTCCAGGGGATCAATAGGCAAAGGCTGTGTTCAAAAGTTATTTGTATTTGTTCTTTCTTATTTCCCGTCCACCGACTTTTACTGGAAAAATGACCGGATTCATTTGTTTCTGCTTTCTTTCAGCTTTAGGGTTTCCCCCTTCCCATTCTTATTGACTTAATTTCATTGTTGGTACATATTGTTGACTACGCTTTGGAAAGTCGAAGCTATCCTTTGAGATGGACAGAGAGCAGACCCTTCCCTTCCATGTCCTTTCTTTCTGTCTCTCCTCCAGACCGCTTGCAGGAAGCAGTTTCATTGTCTTTTGGTTCATCTTCCCTCTGTTTCCTTCTGTAAAGGTGAGCAGGTATGTCTGTGTTCTTGCTTTCTCCACAGAATATATGCACTCCTTTGCAATTGGCCATTTTTTGCTTAATCACAGCTCCTGGAAACCACTTCCTCTCAGTTTCTCAGCACTTTCCTCGCTTTTCCAACAGCTGCACGGCCCTCCACTGTGTGTGTGCTGAGTCAGTCAAGGTCCTATGCTTGGGCATTTAGCTAACTTCCAATCATGCTGCCATAGATTGTTTTGTGCATTTACGTTCTCTTGCAATCAGACGTATAACTTCAGGGCAAATTCCTGCAGGTGGGATTGCTGCGCCACACAATTCTGTTACGTAGTATCAGAGATCCATCAAAAGCTTTGTACCAGCTCACAATTCACCGATCATTTTCTTTTTAAAATAAAAATAAATAAAATTTCCCAAGTGTAACTTGATCTATGGTTTCAAGGAAGTAATTTAAGGAAGGAATGAACTGAAAGGGTTAGTGTCTAGGAGCTGCTTTAACCTTAGGCAACTTGAGATGTGAAGAACTTAATAGGATATAATGTAAATGTGTGCTTCCATAACTCTTGGCTACTATATGGAGCATATAAATGTGGAACCTGGAATTCCTCTATGTTATGTAATAAATATGCTGGAAAGGAATCAGTTGGCACCAGGAATAGTTTCTGCTCTCAGTTCTGTCATGTTCTTGCTCTGTGAATTTGGGAAAGTCATTTGATGCTATAAGACTGTTTCCTCATCTGTAAGGTGGGGATAAAAATATATTCCCTGGGGCACCTGGGTGGCTCAGTCGGTTCAGCATCCGACTCGGTTTTGGCTCAGGTCATGATCTCAGGGTCATGAGATCCAGCCCTGAGTCGGGCTCCGTGCTCAGCAGGGAGTCTGCTTGAAATTCTCTCTCTCCCTCTGTCCCTGCCCCCACTCACACACACTCTCTAAATAAATAAATAAATAAATAAAAACTCTTAAAAAAAAAAAAAATATATATATATATTTTCCCCCTGACTACACAATAGTTTGGTTTAAGGATCAAATGTGTGTATCATTTATAGACATAAATGACAAAGTGCTATCTATCTATCTATCTATCTATCTATGTATCATCTATCTTTTGTCTCTAGATGTCCACAGGCTTTGAAACATCTTCCTTCCTAGATGGTGAGGGGAACAAATATTCAAATGAAATTTAGGAAACCTGCATTTTTGTTCATTTTCATCCTCACCATCCTCACCACCATTAACATACTGTTTATCTCTAGACATGTTATTTCCTCTCTCTGGATCCTATCTTCCATCTTTATACAAGGAAGGGGTTGAACTCCTCCTCCTGTAAGTTCCTTGACGGTCCAGAAACATTTGGATGCTTCAACTAACCTACATTAGGCCAGCGGTGAGAGCACTGAGGTGTGAGAGGGGTGCCACGCCCCCTCTTTAAAGAGCTTCAATAAGAAATAAGGTATATGAAAATGGAACTTTTCATAGGGAAGGTCGCTGTAGTTCCTGAAAGTCTCAGATCATTTTTCCACCCAGGAGGTCCAGAACCAGCCACCTTTGATCCAGTGGAAAGTATTTAGGATTTTCTTCCCCTTGTTTTTCCATAAGATCTAGGATGATTATTTTGAGCTTAGTTAGCTAACAAGGGAAGACAGTAAAATAAAAGAGAGAAAAGGATATTCCATTCCTCTATTCACTCTGAGTGACCAAGAAATGAAGGAAATCCCTCACCTGGCAGGGGGAAAGTAAAGAAAGAACCTGCCAACATCGCTGAGTTTAATTTTATGACTCACCTTCCTCAAAGACTTTGAAGCCCTGAGTCTATAACAGCAACCTGCAGCAGGACTCCCCGGGCGCCGCGTGGACCAGGTGAGTGGTGCCCGCAGTTCGCTCTGAGACAGTGCACGGCCGGCTCTTGTCTTGAGTCTCCTACCCTACGCCACTCGCACCCTCATGCATTCAGACCAGTTAATAGCCTCAGCCCCAGCTAGGCCCAGTGCAACCCTCTGTGTCTCTGTCAGAGCCTCTTCATCCTCCGGTGGCTCTTACGAAAACCGCGTTGTTCTTTGCAGCCCCTCCCCTGTCTGGGAGCCATCAGTGTGATCAAAAATTCCCTCCTCTTGCCACCTGCCTCCACCTCTGTCCCCAAGCATCACACAGGTGTCTCCTTCTCACTGTCCCCTTGGCTTAGTTGAGGTCCTCGTTGTTCTCAACTTAGACTGTATAGAGGTCACCTAACCTACTCCATGTCTGCTTCAGCCTTAGGAAACTTTGTGTGACCACATCATACTTCAGCTTAACGTCATGCAACACTCCAGAAAGGCAAAGCCGACTGTGCCCTGGCCGCAGACAGCCCTGGGAGCTGACTCTTGCTCACCTTTCCCGCCTTACCCTCCCCCACCTGCCCTGGGTCCCTCACTGTTCAGCCACCTCCATCACATGTCAGTCTCTCCAGCCTCCCCGTCATCACCAACGCCCTCCCTCGGCCAGCACGTCCTGCCTGCACGCTTGCCCCAGCCAGGTGACCGATTCCTTCTTCAGTACTCAGCTCAAGGGCTACCTGCCCATCTCTCCCTCTCTTTGTTCTCCTCCCTGGGACGAGATGATGTTCCATCCTCTGGACAGCACCGGATGCACCTGTGTCCGAGCATCCTTTCTCCTGGAGCATTCCTGCAATCAGACTTGGTGTATCAGCAGAAACACGTTCTGCTAAAAGCAACGGAAACCCCAACTCCTCGTCCTCACAGAACAGTAAGTGTGGAGGTGGGCTGTTGCTGGCACTGGCCAGCAGCTCAGGGATGCTGGAGCTGCCCCCGGCCTCTTGGCCTTTCCTCCCGCTGGTCCCTTCCCGGGCGGGGTGGCCGCCCACATCCAGATGCCATTTTGTATTCAAGGCATGAAGATGAGAAGAGAAAGAGTGACTTCTGCTCCTTTCTCCAGAAAAAGTAAAACCATTTCCGGAAACCTGCAACATTTGCTTCCATCTCGTCTGCCAGGACTGTGTTGCAGACCACCCCCGGCTCAAGGGCAGAGGGGAAAGGACTGCTTCACTTGGGGCTGAGCACCTCCCCGTTCGGAAGGGAGAAGGGAGGCTGGAACCTGGACATGCAGCCACCAGTGTCTCTGTCCTGCCCAACGACGGACCGCAGCCCCTCGGGCTCCAGCCTTCCAGGCCCGCTCCTGGGGCACGTAATCAGTACTGGTCAGTTGGAAGCCAGGAGGATTCTGGTTTTACCACTCCAGTTTTCTTCTGTCGTATCATGAAATCATTTTCGAGGAAGAGTTAACTACAGTAGGCATTACTCTCCTCCTACTGAACGTGTTTAATTTGGTATAAAGCAGGTGGTTTTTACTTTTCAAAGACTTCAGTGTCCTCGTGAGATTTCACTCCTGTTCCCCATTAGTGACCACAGACACTGACCAATTTGTGAAGAGAAGAACTACCATGCTATCACATCTCAAAACATCTTGGCTTTACAATGGCTACTGAGAAGCTGTAACCAAAGCAGTATGGACAGACCAGAGGCTAAAACTCCCGAGGAGACAGATGTAAGAGTCGTCAAGAAAGTAGAAGGATTGCTAAGCCAAGCCACATGCCAACATAACAATGTTTCCCTTTCCTGTACATAACAAACCCAGGATTCAGCTCCAATCCTAAATTAAACTGGACTACTTAGTGTATTCATCCATGTAGCTCTGGAATAAATAAGTTTTTTTATAATACATAAGCAGGACACCCAAGTGCAATTGTATGTCAAGGCCATGTGGGAATGTGCCTCAGCTCTGTTACTGATGGAGTGTCTTCGCTCCTCCAGCCCCCATGTGATCTGTAACAGCTCAACACAAAGGTTTTCTTACGTGGAGAATACATAAATATGTCACTGAAAGTTGTGAAATTGTTTCTCTCAGATTTGAGATAGTTCTCAACACACTGGAGTTTGAAATGTTAGAGATTCTCCCGTAAGTCTGGAATTTTCCATTAAGAAATGTAAAGATTTTGACTCATGTACAAATAAAAGTATATACAGTTCCAGCATGTAACCCATTTATAATTTGATCTTTGATCAGAATTTTTTTCAATTAGTTATTTTGGTCACCATGGCAATGTTAAAACACAAATGTTCACAATGAGTGTTGTAAAAGAATTATTATGGTATGTATAAGCGCATGTTCCACTTGAACAAAGATCAAAGATGGGAAACTGCATATCAAAGGAAATTCTACACAAATCAAGTAAGGACGGCAATAAACATCTTTAATTTATTGCAAATGTATCAAGGTACCTTCAAAAAAAAGTTGCTTTTGTCCGTCAATTGTCTTTTATATCCTGAGATACATGTAGCCCAAATACATGCTGGAAAGAGCTAATAAAATATTTCCACTGCAAGTAATCGGGAAAGGAAACAGTACAGTTAGCAGAGTTCATAGGGGACAGAGATGGGAACCCTAGTGAATGTGGGAAGAAAAAAAGGAAGCAAACAGAAATGCAGGAGCTCGACCAGAGATTACACCGGCCTGTAGGAACAGGGCTGGGGGCCCACCTTGCTCACATCCCTCAAGCTGACGAGCGCCGTGGCTGGTAGGGAGGAGCTTGAAGCTGAGCATCAGCCGCACAGACAAGCGCCCCCTTCTATCTGTGTCCCAGCTCGGTCTAGCCGCCACCATCCCTGGCATGTATTTGCGTACGTGTAGAAAACACGGCACCAAGAGCTGGGTACAGAGCTGCACACGCTGGGGCGCGGGTTGCAAATCAGCAGTGTGGTCAGCTCCTGGAGGAGTGTACCCTGGGCCGGTGAAGGTCATAACCTATGTCCCCGTGTACGTGCAGGCTGCGCTGGGAGCTCTGAAGGAAAAGTCCACAGATCACAGTGAAGCTGTGCGTTTGGGGATGGGATGGAGAACAGTAAGAGCAGGTATCTCGGAGGTGGTTTTTCTAGTAGGACCTCAAAGCAGAGTGGGCCCTAGCCAGGAGAGAGGATAGTGGAGAGGGTGGGCGGTGGCTCTAGGTGAGGGTGCTCAAGAGAGGAAGAGCTTCTAGAGACGGAGAGAAGGTGAGCCGTGGGTAGGCCTGCGAGGCTGGGGCTGAGGCTGCTGGCACCAAGAAGCCGAGGTAGCACAGGGCCCTGGGATCGGTACTCAGGTTTGCCCGAAGGCAACAGATGGGCATCGAGGGGTCTGAGTGAGAAGGGGACAGTGTCTGGCGTGCCCCTCCCGCCTACCCCCCGGAATCAGCTCAAGATGACAAGTGTTTAGAGCAAACTGAGAATGTGCCCTGGTCTCCCAGCCTTGCACCAAAGCCTAAAAAATGAGGAAAT
This sequence comes from Mirounga leonina, assembly GCF_011800145.1. Taxonomy (NCBI): domain Eukaryota; kingdom Metazoa; phylum Chordata; class Mammalia; order Carnivora; family Phocidae; genus Mirounga; species Mirounga leonina. The sequence goes on from NW_023270816.1 coordinate 8,452,976, forward strand.
ACATTTCTAAAAATGATTTCGTCATGGCTGCACTCAGAGGAAGACACAGTGAGGACCTTGAGAGGCCAAGCAGACAGGCGTGTGAAGGACACAGCTGGACTGTGTGTGTGGGGAGGGGACAAGCCCAGGAGCAGAAGGCCCAGCCGTGAGGGGAGGCGGAGGGCACGGCTGAGATGGACCACAGAAGCCAGCCACCCCTTCTGCCCCTGGAGAAGAATTACAGCCTGACACCCAGCGCCCTGTTTCCCAGACTCCGTGCCCTTAGCAGTGGCCACCATGGGAACCGCCGTCTCAACCAGCTATATAATGTGCGGGGCCCCCAGGGGTCCCAACTGCACAGAGGAGCTCCCAGGCAAGACTCGCCACCCCTCCGAGAAATGCTGCCATTGTGACAAGAGGCAAGGAGAAGCCCTCGCTCAGGGGACAGGGAGATAACAGAGCGACATCCCAGACTCAGACACAGGCGTGAAGCCACTGAGAAAGCAATCACCCAGGAGAACCTTGGTGTCCTTCTGCCCTGAATATTTGTAAGTGGAGAGCAAGCTGGTGTGGGGCCTCCCGGCTGACTCAGAGCCATATCCCCTCATATCAAGTCAGGAGCTCAAACAGGTGCCTTAGTGTGGTCTGCAGAATCACAGCCCCGAGGATGTCCGCGCCCTCGTCCCCAGAACATATGAGCGTGGCACCTGCCATGGCAAAGGGGACAGGGCAGTGTGATTGTGGACATGGAGATGGACCTTGGGATGGGGAGAATAAGCTGAATTTCTGGGTAGGCCAGGCCAATCTAATCACTTGATTCTTTTAGGGAGAACGTCTCCCGGCAAAGATGAGACGGAGACAGAGGACGGGCCAGGAGCCGGTGAGGGCAGGCGCCACTGGAAGCTGGAAAAAGCGGGAATGGGTCTCTCAGAGCCCCCAGAAGGAACACAGGCAGCCTGCTGACACCACGATTGTAGCCCAGGGAGACTGCGTTGGACTTCCGAGCTCCAGAACTCGAAGATGGGAAATCTGTGTCGTTTCAAGCCGCAAAGTTTGTGGTCAGCAGCAGTAAGAAGCTACTACAACTTAGGTTAGCAATAACCACAGATGATGAAATCATTTTCCTTCCAAAGAATCCATTATATTACTGTGTGTCTGTGGCACTGTTGGGAGTGGGGCGTGTCTCGCGGTGCCTACGGCAAGGCACTAGCAAAGAAAGATCCAGAAGGTGTAAGAATTCAGTCCACTCCCAAACATTCTCAAGCAGGTATAACAATCGTTTTGGCAGAATATGAAAGGACGGGAAAGCCCTCAGTGACGTTCAGTATCTGCTCTCATTTTGGCTTTAAGGCAGCAACAGGTGCGTTTCCCGGGGTTGGTGGCGGTGGACGCCACGCCTGAGGGGCCCTGTCACAGGTGGTGGTTCGAAGAGGACTCCTGGGAGAGATATCCTTTCCAAGAGAAACTTATGTTTGTATGTTAGTTTTTATTGTGATAAATGCATCTAACACACAATGCACCGTGTTAGTCATCTTTAAGGGTACAACTCAGTACCATCTCCTACATTCACAATGCTGTGAGGCCATCACCACTGTCTACTTCCAGATCCCTCCATCATCCCACACATAAACTCTGTCCTCATTAAACACTCACCCCCGCCCCCACCCCTGGCTCCCACCATCTCCTTCCTGTCTCTGTCGATTTGATGACTGCAGGGACCTCATCTAAGGGGAGACATACAGTACTTGTCTTTTTCTGTCTGGCTTATTTCATGTAGCATAACGTCCTCCAGGTTCATCCGTGCCACAGCTCCTGTCAGAACTCCACTCCTCTTTATGGGTGACTAATAGTCCCTTGAGTGGATCTACATTTGTTCATCCATCCCCCAGCTGATGGACATCTGCGCTGTATTCAGCTTCTGGCTATTGTGAGTCATGCTCTTGTGATACCTGCATGCAAGCCTCAGACATTCCTGTTTCTAATTCTGGGCATAATGCCATTTTATCAGCCATGAGAAGACAGTCCTAAGTTTTCTCAGAATCGCTCTCTACCAGTGAGGGTGCTGCCTACTGCAGTGGGCTGGAAAGTTCCATGCCATCAGAATATCATGGGTAATATATCAACCACAGCAAGTGGGTGTGAGAGCAGAAGGGTCAGAATTTACAGCTGGGGGCTGAACTGTGGCTACCAAGTTCAAGCCTATCCTATAGGATGAATTTTGTAGCACATTTAGAAAGGAGTAAAATGGCCAAAGTTACTCTGTCCTGGAGAGTGTGAAAAAACCCACGGATCTGGAAATCCAGATGTTTATGCAGTCGCACCTTTGCCGGTTTAGTTCTCATAGAGAAGCAGCATTTATTTTAGGTCACAAATCTGTGTCGGCCCAACACCCGTCTTCAGGGCTGTTGGATGCCCACCGCCCCACACAGGCCTGGCAGTGGGCGGCGCCGCTCCCGGCTTCTCCAGTTCGCTGGGGCGTTAAGGCCCAGAGCTTTCCATGAGGAAACACACGTGGACGCGGGCACAGGGCCCTGGATCAGACATGCACACTCAGGGCACAGCACCACTAATGTTTTTTCCTGTCCTGATGGCTTTTTTAACAGAAAAATAACCCTGACTCTAGTAGATTCTCAGGCCATGAACAATAGGCACTTGCTGGAGAGGTGGCTGGGTACGAAGTCTGGGGGCACCGCGGGTCTGCAGGGGGTTCCTGTGATGGCGTCTCCTGGGGGCCTGGGCATCAAGATATGTGGCCTGGTAAAGGTGGTCTCTCCCCACCCCCAGCTGTAGCACCTTTCCTCTGGGGACTGCGGGTATCCCTCCCCCCTCCACCCCGGCCCCCCTCCCCTTTCATACCGCTCCTGCCCCTCCCCCGCTCTCCCTGGTAAGGGGAGAGGGGGCTGCTAGGGATGCTAGGGGGTCGGCACAAGGGACTGCAGATTGGTGCCAGGGTAGGGGGTGCGACAGAGGAAGGTGTGGAGGCTGTGGGGAGGCAGAAGGGGGGCAGGGGTGCAGTGGCGCAGAGGGGCGCGGGGAGGGCGCGGGGATGGGGGGGACCCGCAGGGGGTGCGGCAGCTGCAGGGACGGCGGGGCTCCGGCGCCGGGGAGGCCGGCCCTCGCGCGCCCCTCGCGGGTCCCCTGCGCCCCCCCCCCGCGCCCCCGCCCGCGGCTGCTGGCGTCAGAGCCGCCTGCGTCAATGCCGCGCGGTGACACACAGCTTTTTTTTCTCCTGCTCCTTTTTCTCAATGAGAGGAGCCTAATGGGATTTTTATTATCAGACCCATAAAACAAGCCGCCGGGCTGTCAGGCCTGGCACGTGCCCAGCACCCCTCCCCCTGCCCGCGGCGAAGGGGCTGCTGCGAGGCCTTCCCTGCACGCCGCAGGCCTAGGAACCTCTCCGAGCGCGGTGCGCAGTGCGCGCTGCGGGCGGCCGCGCAGGTGGACCCCAAGCAGCCGGGACTCGCGCCCCGCGGGGCACTGTGCAGGTCCCGCCAGCGCCGCGCACGCAAGACCCGAGGGCATTTGCAGGCCAATGGGGCGGCCAGGGGGCCAGAGAGTTCAAGCTGCTGCGACACAGTCGATCAGACGTCGTGTTGGTGGGGGCTCTTGGGGCGTAGCTGTAGCTTCTGCTCCCCCGGGTTTTTGTGGGGGGGTGTTATGGACACAAACCAGAGCACCAGCTCTGAATGCAAATCAAGAAGCAAATGCGTCAGCAGCAGAAGCAGTCTGGGGTGGCAGGAATCCTGCATGCTTCTGCATTCTAATGCTGAGTGCACGCAGGTTTCTCATAAGATAAATAGGTGCTGGTATATCTAATTAATGCCTGTCCTCCAACAAGCCAGTCAGTTAGCACTTCTTAGTGCTGGGAGGTGGGAGGCGCAGGTTGACTCACAGGGGGGACGTCCCAGGACCCCCTTCCTTATTTTCTTCAGAGGTTCAACCACTGGTGATGGCCCAGCAACTTCACAGGGAAGCCCAGGGATCAAGCTCTGGGTAGGGGAGGGGGCCCCAGCTCCGGAGGTGGACACACAAACACATGCCAGGTCTCTGAAACGTCCCTTGGGAGCAGCCACATATATTCACGCGGGTCCTCCACGCAGAAGCGTCAAGGTTCTGCAAGCTGGTAAATTGGGCACTCCGAAACCTGGTCTCAGGGGCTTCCCTGATAGACCTGCCCTGCCTCCCTGAACTTCTCTGGGCAGCCTCTGCGGGCTCACATGGACATTTCTCAGAGCACAACCCCTTCAAGTAAAAGTGGGTGCCCAGAGCACAGCATCCTCGGAGTAAAGCAGCTACAAAGACCATGGCCTAATCTTTTGTAAATTCATAATAATTTTAAATCCTTTTTTCCCCAGTGGCCTCCATTCCTCCAAACTTCTTCGATGGCCATAAATAACACCCAGGAGCAAAGTGGTTGTGTCCGTTCTTTCCAATTCCAGACCTTTCTAATCTCCAGCTCTGTCCGGAGCCAGAGACCCAGGCTACACACTGCTACAGGGGAGCAGCCTGTCTGCTTGCCTGGGCCATGAGGATCACCGCTGTGTTCAGGTGGATGGCTGCAACCACACCGTAAGTGGGGTGCATTTTTACAGTGGGACAAGCTCTCTGCCTGTGGGTGACCTTCATCCATAGGAGTTAATAAGCTGGCTATTGCCAGCTAAGGGAGACAGGTGATGTACCTTACGGAGGGATCACATCAACTCCTGAATTCCCCACATTCTTTCACTCCAGCGAAGATAAAGAGATGAAAACAGTGGAGGAGTGAGGCATGAAGAGAGGGCTCAAGAGGGCCGAAGGAGGGTGACATGGAAAGGAGAAACTCACAGCTTCGTTCATTTGCGTCACCAGGACTGTGGACCATCGATGTGCAGGGTGACATCTTTTATAGTAAATGTAGCATCCAGCAATTTTTGGGTGCATGACAGCAACAACAAAAGAAATTGACATGAGGACATTGTAGCCTTAGGACACCATTTCAAATATAACCTCCGTCATTTCATGTCTAAGCCCATATTCTGATATGAATGATAACTGTGTTTTGCAAACCTAGATTAGGGGCAATAAATAACATGTATTATGTATTAACATGCTGATTGATAGACTTCAGTGGAAGATCCCATTTTAAGCAGGCTGCATATTGCATAAAATAAGTCAAAATTAGCCCTAATTCAAAAGGTTATTTTATACAAAATTGGGCAGACATACTGAATGCTACCAGATAATTCTTGGCTCACTTTTTGCATCCAAGAGAGAAAAATGATACATTTTGCAAATATGTAAAGATACAGATGTCAATGGATATCAGTGGGGAGAAAAAGGAGTAGGACCCGTGTGGAGAGGAGGAAATGGACCCAGTAAGGACGCTGAAGTGGGTCCGGCACTGACATTCGCCAAGGGTGGGATTCGGTGGGAGGCGCCTGCCAGCAGCTGGCTCCGCCCCTGCGGCCCCGGAGTGCTTCTCGGGGTGCAGCCTGGATCCTGGCCCTGGAGGCGCAGACGCACCCTGATCTAGGAATCGGTCCCGCACGTCCACCTGCTGGGGAGACGCACGGAGTCCGCGCAGAGGGGCAGTGTCCCCTCCCGCCGAGCAGACGGCAAGGACTGGAGAGGGCGCAGGCAGGGGCGCAGGAAACAGTAGACCCTCTTGTCGCACTGCCCACAGCGGAGGGAAACCCCGAAATGAGGACTGCCCTGTGTATGTCCTAAAGGGAGAAGGTGAATGTGTCATCTCCTCCTTTCCCTTCAGGCGACTGTACTGTACTCTGTGTGTGTGTGTGTGTGTGTGTGCCCTCTGTGCATGCACGCTCACAAAAACACACAGTAATCCTGTATAAGGACTGAGTCTGGAAAACATGCACTACCTATAATTTCTTCTTAAATGCATATGTATCTTACAGCTATCTCAGCACACAGTATACATCTTCATTTTTATCACACTCCTCGGGAACTCAGGACCCAAGACGTACTTTGTGCGTGAGGAAGTCTGGTGTAGCCCCTCTGACGTCTGTGCCTCGTGCTCTGCTCCGCGGTGATCAGCTAAGGCGCTGCAGCGCCCCGAAGCCTGCAGTAATGTGCATGCGGCGCCGGGCGAGCAAGTCCTCAGCCTTCCCACGGCTCGCGCTGGAAGGGCTGGATGTAGTTCAGTTTTACTAATTGCAAGGAAAGGCTAGGAGGAGAAGAAAAAAAAAAAAAGCCATGGAAACATTAAAGGATTTGGGGATTGTTTTTAAAAAATGCTTTTTCCCCCGCATGACAGGTTGACACAGTCAAGCCAGAGAGGGATTTCAGGGCTGAAGACGTTTTTTGCTCCATGGAGAGTCACATTGAGCTCTGGGGAACTGTGTCCGTGTTTCTTCACTAGAAGACGTAAATCTCTGGATGGTACTGCTTCTCTTCTATGTATCATTGTTTAAAATTTTAAAGAAGAAAATGATTTTAAATGTGATATCAGTCCTTGCATTTTTTTCCCTTCTCAATTCACTTTCACGGGCTTCCGTGCTGAAGGAATGAACTGTGGAACGTATCTGATTGCGTGAGGGTAATGTGGGGGGTGAAGTGCGCCCAAGAGTCATCCATGAGCCAGCCCTTGTCTGTATCTAGTTCGTGCAGGTTGTAAGGTACCAGAGTGGGAACACTCGCGTGCCAGGGCAAGCTGCCGGGAGTCTCTCCACAAGGGCATACAGGAGGGTTCTGGAAGCAATCATACTTTCTACTCTGAGAACTGGTCATTGGACTCAGGTACCCCAGGATTCCTGCTTTTGAATACCAAGGGCAGCAGATGTTTCCTGGAACCTCAAGGAAGTTTCCAGGGATGGAGACAGGAAGGCGGGGAAATCACTCTATGGCAAGAGAGTCAAGGTGTTTGGGTTCTCTCTTGGGACCTGTTACCAGGTGGTAGGGAATGAACACTGTTAGGGCTCGTGTAATGAAGTCTCACAAACTGGGGGACTAAACATTTACCATCTCACGGTTCTGGGGCCTGGAAGTCAGAAATCAAGGTGAGTGCAGGGCCGCATGCCCTCTTCTGAGACTGGGTAGACTCCTTCCCTGCTTCTTCCAGCCTCTGGGGCCAGCTGTGGATCCCTGCTGTTCCCTGGCTTGCTGCTGCGTCACTTCAATTTTTGTCTCTGCTGTCACACGGCCTTCTCTCTGTGTGTCTTTTGCTTTTCTTATAAGGACACCAGTCATATTGGATTGAGACCCACCCAAATGACCTCATCTTAACTTGATACATCTGCGAAGACCCTATTTCCAAATAAGATCATGTTTACTGATGCCAGGGGTTAGGGCTGCAGCAGAGGATGCAATTTGAGCCATAACAGATGCTTTGGGGTTGTAACATTTCCATGGCCTCTGCCTCAGTCCATGAGGAACCAGTCCCGAGTGTCTCAGAAGCAGCAGCTAAGAGTAGCAGAGAAAGAAATCCAGAGTTTTCACACTGTCTAGCATTTGCAGTGTTGCATGTTGGATGGCGTTAGCAGCCTCCAGAAAAACCAGGTTAGTGTTAGCAACTACAGGACAAGCAGATCTTGGGGCAGGTACTTTTCGAGGTAACGAAGGGACAGACCCACCGGCAGAGGCTGGCTTCTCAAACCACCCAGGAATATGTGAAGACAGCAGAGCCTGCACCAGAGGAAGAGAGGGAGAGAAGGGTCCTGAGGGTCTTGAGGTCTTAGTGACTCCAGGTGGGGGCTTAGCCCCAACAGTTTTTACTGTCCGCACCCTTGTTTTCCTGCCTTTCTCCAGCTGGTGAGGTCTGTGGAAGCAAGAGCACACATCCCTGTGTGGATCCCCAAGTTAACTGGATAGAGGACTGGCTGGATCTTCTCTGTCATCCTGATGCATGCCACCGGGTGTAAGGGCTTCACAGGGGGCTGCGATGTGTGTTAGCTTATTGAAACAACCCTCGTGTTAAGTACAGGCAGGCCAGGGATTTCCAGCTTATTCCACAGAATCCTGGAGTTGGGCAGAGGCCTCTGAGGAACACTGTGAGGATGAAGGGGAGGGGTGCTGGGCCTCCCGCTCAGGACAAAACCTCGCCGTCACTGTATTGTTATTAGTTCTCCACACTGATAGTATATATGGATTTTGTAAAGATTCCATTTGGGGAGAGAGTCGAATGAATTAAATAAGTAATTAGTGCACATATTCATGGAACAAATGTGCGAGGTACCTATATTCCAGGCACCATTCTAGGTGCATGAGATACACGCATGAACAAAATAAACAATAATTCCTACACTTGTACAACTAACATTCTGTTGGCTGAGGGACATATCGTCAAGGATAATATATGAGAAAAATAGATATTATGATAGAAGGTAATCTATGCTTTGGGGAAAAAAACAAATACAGGAGGATTTGCAGTGTTGCATGCTGGATGGAGAATAAGAGGGTAGGGTGGGCTTTCCCAAGGAGATGGCATTAAAGCAGGATTGGAGTTGGTGGAGGAGTTAGTAATTTGGGGTGTGTGCCAAGAATGTGTCGGTTAGAAGGAAGAGCCAGAGACTGGGACATGAGGTAATTAGGAAACCCTGCAGGTCATCACCAGGATTTCAGTTTTTACTCCGAAATGGAGGGCTAGCCATACCTTTTTAGCACAGAGGCATGACAGAATCTGACATGTCCTATAAAAGGATCTCTCTGGCTACAGGTGGAAAATGGACGGGCGGGGGCAAGGGTGGGTAGCAAAGAGACCAGTGAGGAGACACTGCAGAAATCCAAGTGGGAGACAATGCTACTCAGAGCAAGGTGGCAGTGCAGTGGCAGGAATGATAAGATGCTGCCTTATTCTGGGTATATTTTGAAGATGGAGCTAACAGGATTTCTGTGAGCTTCAATGTGGGATGTCAGGTAAGAGGAGTGGAGGATAATTCTAAAGAAATAAAATCTAAGCTTGAACATTTTATCAGGAAAATGGAAAATAACAGACCAAACTTAAAAAGAACCAAAAATAAATTTTAGAACTTAAAAATGCAATAATCAAAAGTAGGAAGTCAGTTGGTGAGTTTAAAGTCAATGGACAGACACAGATGGAGAGAAATTATTAAAAAAGAAGATGCATCAGGAGAAAGTACCCAGAATATGACACAGAGTAACAAAATACGGGGGGAAATCAAAAAGGGGTATGTTTTAAAGAGGTATAAACTTTTGTTGTTTTAATCCCAGAAAGGTAGAAATGATTCAATGGGGTAGAAGCAGGAATTGAAGAGATAATGGTTGATAATTTCCCAGAATTGATGAAAGAAATCAATCCACGGATTTAGGAATCCCAGGGAGTCTCAAGCAGGATAAAAAAAAGATATCCTCACCTCAACATAACAGAGAAAGAGAAAGTAGCCAAAGAAGGGAAAATGGACTCTCTTCAAAGGGGCCAAAGACTGACCACAGAGTTTCCAAACAGCTGAGAAAAGAAGCCTGAAGACAGAGGGGGTGTCCTCTGAATGTGTGGAAATGAGAAAATGGGCAAACCTCAACAGTGACGAAAAGAAGGACACGTCATTTCAAGCAGTGGCTGAAATACTTTGTGCCCGCAAACCCACACTAAAAGAAATTCTGAAGAATGTGCTTTAAGCAGTAGGAAAATGACCTTAGAGAGAAAGGCAGAAGTGTCTGACGAATAAAGAGAAAAGACTAATATATGAGTAAATCTAAATTCACTTCGACTAGATAGTATGAAAATAATAATGTATTATGGGGTTAAAATATAGAATTAAAATGTGTGAAGACAATACCATGTATGGTATGAGAGCAGGATAAATGGAATTAAAATACTCTAAGGCCCAACTTATTTTCTGGGGAAGGATCAAGTTATTACCATTAGACTGTAATTGGATACAGATGTATTCTGTCTTGTCAGAGGAAACATTTCCGTTTCCTCTTAAGTTTCCATTTAAGTGGGAAATGTGGGGAATTTTACACTTGGTCTATAAGGCATCCACCCAAAAGTATTATTTAAGTATTACTCCATGCATACATAACTAATCTCATGCTAAAGAGCCCACTATCTTAGGGTCCTGGGATCGAGCCCCACATGGAGCCCCGTGCTCAGCATGGAGTCTGCTTGAGGATTCTGTCTCTCTCCCTCTGCCCCTCCCCCTGCTTGCACACACTCTCTCTCTCCCTCTAAAATAAATAAATAAGTCTAAAAAAATATTTTAAAAAAATAAAGAGCCCACAAATTCTTTCTTCATTAGCCATCACATCTGCATAAGGACTTGTAAGTTTGGGAGAGAACTTTCAATCTCAAACACTGAAATACATATTGGAGGAAGCCTTGGAGGGAAAAAAGCCAATGAAAACTCAGCTTTGGGCAATGACCAAGTTAAAGGTAGGGCTTATTTTAACAATCTCTGAATGGATAAAGTTGTCTCATTAAATCTCTCTATGGACAAAATGGTGAAGAGACATGAAATTAAGGGTGTGACTTCCCCACCAAAGTATGATTGGGTCAAGGCACCTACAAATAAGTTGAAAGAGACAGACAGACATGACATGGGACAATGAGAAAACGAAGGACTATAGCAAACAGGGCTCATGGAAGCTGTCAGCTTTGCAAGGGCTTTGGCTTTAGACTTTATCTCTTTAGAGACACGCAGAGCCAGCTGATGGAGTGTGTGGGTTAGAGGAGTGACATGATCTTAGTCACATTTTTAAAGGATCGCTCTGGCCACAGTATGGAAAAGATCCCAGAGGGGAAGCAGCCTGCGGCAATAGCCACCGACATGAAGCTGACTGGAGCCGTAGACGAGACACTGGCCCTCCCACACATTGAAGCTACAACCCACACTGTTGCTGAGTTACCCCCTCATAGTGTCACACAGGTGAGAGCTAGTTGTGTTTGCTGGAAAGGAAAGTAAGAGGAGAATTCTGTGACATCGCCCTCCTGTTCGAATCCCAATGCAATGAAGGGTTGCTGTGGTGGTGCTGTGAGCACAGTGGTCAAGTGGCAATGAAAAATAATTTTGTTTAGGACTGGTTTTTTTGTAGCTGGATTTCCATATCATTAGCAGTTCCTGACTGTGTGGATTGTGTTGTCGAAGGAGAGTGGGACATGAGCTGCTTTGTTTGGCACAGATTCACCCAACATTTGCAAGCAAATGTCCTGGGCGTGGTTTTTCCCCAGATCTCAGCCTTGTATGTGATGGTTCAGTCCTGTCTCCCTGAGGCGCTCCTTTGTAAGAAGCTCATGGTGCACCGAAGTTTATTTGTAAAATATTGAACATCTGCTTCTGTGGTTTCTTATTTCAATACTCTTTTCTTCAAGAAATCATATTGGGGCTTTCTAAGATTTTTTCTTTATGTTTTATATGTAAATGCCACTAAGATTTTAATGGCTTTGTTGCTTTATTAACCAGTATACCTCTGCAAATAACATTCTCTAGTTTTAGCACTTTACTGTGGATCATGGCTACAAAGCCAACAGCGATATATGAAAGAGCACACTTCTGAATAAAACCAGTGAAAGTTCTGCCCTTTATTTCTTCAGAATAACATTCATCATCATCATCATCATCACCGGGTTTACCACTACTAATGCAGTCAGGAAAGATTCAACACACTTGACAGAAAAGCCCAGGGAAGCTTGTTATACCACCTGTAATTCAAGAATAAAAATAAGTAACAGGAGCTTTATTTCTCTATTTTAGATAATAATGTTAAACAGTAAATTTAAAATTTAGGTTTGATTAAGAATTAGAGATGTTATACAAATAAAAGTTATAGAGGAAGTAAATGCTTACTTAGTTTTAGATTTCCACAAACTTTTTGTTTACACCTGACAGATTAACTGCATCACACAGAATAAGTGTTCCTATTACCAGGCTGAAAACCTTCCTGGAGAGATTAGTGTCTGCATAATGCAGGAGTGACATATTTCAGTTCAATTCTAGGTAAGCTCATCATCTATGAGAAAACAAGCAAGAACCCTCATATAATCCACAGTTTATGGAACATACTGTCTGTGTATAGTTTTTATGATGTATTTAGCAGAGACAAACTTCAAAGCAGACATTATAAATATGTGCACAGAATCTAAGGAAAACATGGAATCAGTAAAACGATAGAAAATCTCAACACAGGAATGGGAATTGGGGGCACCTGGCTGGCATATTTGGTGAGTGTGTGACTCTTAATCTCAGGGTTGTGAGCTCAAGCCCCACATTGGGTGTGGAAAAAAAAAGGAAGAAAGAAAGAAATGTAAACTTAAAAAACAGAAACTCTAGGGTTGAAAAGGACAGTAACTGAAATAAAAATTAAAACAATATATGGGGAATGGCTAGAGGAAAAAATCAATAAACTTAAAGAAGAATAATCAGAAATTATTATTATTTTTTTTAAAGATTTTATTTCTTTATTTGACAGGGAGAGACACAGCGAGAGAGGGAACACAAGCAGGGGGAGCGGGAGAGGGAGAAGCAGGCTTCCCGCCGAGCAGGGAGCCCGATGCGGGGCTCGATCCCAGGACCCTGAGATCATGACCTGAGCTGAAGGCAGACGCTTAACGACTGAGCCACCCAGGCGCCCCAGAAATTATTTTGAAGTAAGTAATTAAAGATGAAAGATAAATGAACAGTCTCAGGGACATGTGGAGAATATTAAGCAAACTTTTATAGGTGTGATTTTATTTGAGGAAGAGGGGAGATAGAAATGGGTAAAAAAAAAAATTATTAGATGAAATAATGGTAAAATCTTATTAGATTTGAGAAACAAAAAATCAAATCTAAGATTCAAGAAGAACATCAGACCCCAAGTAGGAAAAACACAACCACACTTAGAGAAGTTGTAGTCAAACTGCTGAAAGCCAAAGGCAGAGAAAATATTGAAATCAACAAGGGAAATTGACATATCACATACCATAGGGAAATGATCGATGGAATGACTAACTTCTCATCAGGAGCAATGGAGACCAGAATGCATTGGAAGAACCCATTCCAAGTGTTGAAATGAAATACAGATACTTAAGAATTCCATTTCTAGCAACACCTTCCTTCAAACATGAAGATAGAACAAAAGCATTTCTAAGTAAATGAAAACAGATAATTTGTTGATAAAATACCTGTGCTATAATAAATTCTAGATGAAATCTTTCAGGCTGAGGGGAAGTAACGCCAGATTTCATAAATATAAAAGATAAGAATTTGTGTGCGTGCATGTGTGTGTAAATGTATTCTCTTAATTTCTTTAAAAGACATCTTGCTATTGGGGCACCGGGGTGGCACAGTTGATTAAGCAGCCGATTCTTGGTTTTGGCTCAGGTCATGATCTCAGCGTCATGAGATTGAGCCCAGAGTTGGGCTCTGTGCTCAGCATGGAATCTGCTTAAGATTCTCCCTCCCACTCCTTCTGCCCGTCCTCCCCAAGCTCAAGCTCTTTCTCTCTCTCTCTGTCTCTCTCTTAAATAATCTTTAAAAAAAAGACATATGCTATTAAATAGCAAGCATTTAAACATTATGCCATTAATTTAGAAAGCTTATAGAGATGTTATATATGACCATACTAGCAAGGGCATGTTGTAGGGGACACTGCTATCCTGGTGTGTAAAGTTCCTATATTTTACTGGAACCAAGTCAGCATTAATCGTAGGCTATTTTGATAAGTGTAAAATATATTTTTTAATTCCTAGACCAATTACTTAAATAATAAAACAAAAAATAGCAAAAATATAAACAGAGATATTAAGATGATGTATTATAAATTCTGTTTACCACAAAAGAGAACAGGAAATAAGAAAAAAAGGAGGAGACAAAAAACAAAAAGTAAAATGGCAGACCTTATCCAATCACATTATTACTTACATACAAATGGACTAAACACTCCAGTCAAATAGCAGGGATGATTAGACTGGATATAAAAGTAAGATCCAGTTATATTTGGTCTATAAGAAATGAACTTTAAATTCAAAGATATGTATATTATAAATATAATATATTATACATTTAATACATATATGAAAAGAATGGAAAAAAGATACATTATGCAAACAGTAAGCATAAGAAAGTTGGAATGGCTACATTAATACCAGGCAAAACAGACTATATGACAAGGAATATTATTAGACATGAAACAGAAATTGCAAGAGTGGAAATCAATTAAACCAAACTGGTTCTTTTAAAAGGTCATATAACATGATAAACCTTTAAGTAGATTGAAAAAGGAAAAGGAAGAGAATAAAGATTTTACCAATATCAAGAATGGAAGGGGGTACAGTAGCCTTCCAAAACAGAAAGCACCAGGCCCATGTGGATTCACTGGTGAATTCTACGAAACATTTAAAGAAGAAATTATACCAATTCTCTGTAATCTCTTCCAGAGGATAAATCAGAGGAACTACTTCACAACTCATTGTATGAAGCCTGCATTCCCCTACTACCAAAACCAGACAAAGAAAGACATTACAAGAAAAAAAAAAAAAAAACCTACAAGCAATCCACCACCAAGTGAAATTTATCCCAGGTATGCACAGCTGGTTTGACATTTGAAAATAAATTAATGTGATCCATCATATCAACAGGATAAAGAAGACAAATCACATGATCATATTGATAGATGCAGAAAAAGCATTTGACAAAATCCAGCACCTATTCCTAATAAAAACTCCCAGCAAACTAGGAATAGAGGGAACTTTCTCAACTTGATAAAGAAGTTACAAAAAACCGGGCGCCGGGGTGGCTCAGTTGGTTAAGCGACTGCCTTCAGCTCACGTCATGATCCTGGAGTCCCGGGATCGAGTCCCACATCGGGCTCACTGCTTGGCAGGGAGTCTGCTTCTCCCTCTGACCCTCCTCCCTCTCGTGCTCTCTGTCTCTCATTCTCTCTCTCTCTCAAATAAATAAATAAAATCTTAAAAAAAAAAAAAGAAGTTACAAAAAACCTATAGCTAAAATCATACTTAATGGTGAGAAACGCCAAGCTTTCCTGCTAAGATCAGAAATTAGGCAAAGATGTCCCCTCATACTATGGCCTTTCAACATCTTCCTGAAGTTGGCTTTTTCCATTTATTTTTTCCAATTTTATTGAGATGTAATTGACATACACAATACTGCAAAAGTTTAAGATGTACAGCATAATGATTGACTTACATATATTGTAATCGATGACCACTATTAGTTTTGCTAATATCCATCATTTGATGTAGACAGAAAAAAAAATATTTTCTTTTCTTGTGATGAGAACTCCTAGGATTTACTCACTTAACAACTTTCAAATATACCATACAGCAGTAACTATGCTTATCACGTTGTCCTTTATATCCCAGTACTTTTTATCTTATACCTGGAGACATTTGTCCATTTATCCAAAATTTTAGAGACCAGAAGTCCGACTTCTGAAAACAGATTCGTGCTTGTCTGAGAGTGAAGGGTTGATTGACTGCAGAGAGACATTTTTGGAGTCATGGAAATATTCTCTAACTGGATTATGGTGGTAGTTACACAGCTGTATACATTTGTCAAAACTAACCAAAGTGTACACTTAAACGGGGGTGTTTCAGTATATGCAAATTATACTTTAACGAAGTTAAAATCAACTTAATAAACTGATTTTCCAAAAATGAACACTGTGAAGCTAACGCTGGGGACACCAAGCCAGGCTCTAATTAACATGCCTGCCGAGTGACGAGTAGTTGCCCCTTGGCCATAATGGTCCTGCCCCCCAAGGGTGTGGGGAGGAACCCAGAGGCAACGCGGAGGAGGGCCGTCTCTGTCGGTTGGTCAGAGGGAGAGCTGAGTCAGCTCATCCCTTCCTCCAAGGCAAACTGGCCCTGCAGCTCCTTTTCCAGAGCCGGTTTCATTTTTTATAGCTTTGGCATTCTTGGTTGTAGGGACCCCAAGCCACTACAGAGGAAACATATTAAAAATTCACCACATCCCACATTAAACATATATGGGTTTAGTCAAATTGCAGGAAACCAGCTGGCATAATGTTATATTTTGTGGGCATTTAGTTAAACATTTGTTTATTTCAAGTTTTCTCTGTTTTTCCCACCCACAAATTGCAGCCAATTTTTTTCCCTTTGTAGTTCTTAAAAATCTCAAACACTTTAGTACAGTGGGACCTCTGTACCTGCCAGGCCTTTTGAGACTTTTTTTTTTTTTTTGAAAACTTCTGTTTCATTTAAAGAGAGCTCGCCTGCAGAGAACTGGGTGGGGTGGGAGGGGTAGGGGTGCTTGCTTTGTCCCAGCTCCGGCCACACATCCGGGGGTGACAACCTAAACCCTGTTCCTCTGGCAGCTCTAAGGCACCAATCATCTGGGCACCTGTCCTGTTCATGTGTGGAGTCCGAGCGGCAGGATCCTTGTCTCCTCAGGATTCTTGTCTGACGGAGCCGGTCAGAAGAAGTCCGAGAAGAGCAGACCCTTAAAAGTGCTGTCCGTGGGAAGCCAGCTCTGACCTCACCCAGAGGGGCTCTAGAACAAGCCTCTCCCCAAGAGATGCTCCTGCCCTAGCAGGCTCCCCAGGAGGCAGCTTTGAGCCACTGGTCACAGTAGCTGGGGCCCAGGAGAGTGGACCTGGCCTCCCACAGCTCCTGACCGGCAGGCGGGCTCTGGTTCCTAAAGACCTTCCTTGTATGGTGGCCTCTGTCTATGGGTATCCTACCCAATACAGATTTCCAGGAACCACCCCCAAGACAAAAAAACTTACTTCCAGAAGTTTCCAAGGGATTCCAATTGCAGCCAAGTTTGGGAGGCACTGAATTTTAACTAGAGTTTCATTGGCTTTAACTCTTGCCCAGGAATGAGTGTCTGCAGAGTGTTTCTCTCCATCCTCTGGGCTCAGGACTATTTCGGCAGCTATGAGAGGAGCTGCCAACTTGCACGCCCTCAGTGTCGTTGGCTGGGGGCGCTGCCTGCACTGAAATCACAGCCACACACCCACACCGGGACTTCAGCGGGCAGGATACCCTGTGTGCCTCCCTCCCTTTGTCATACATCTCCAAGGAGAGCTCCTTGGCAACCCTGCACTGCAGAGTTTTTGATGAAACTCCTTTTTAGTGTTCACATCCTCTGCAGCCTACGGGCTGATGAAGTCCTGGTTGGTGTATGTGGTGGTGGCATTGTGGATGGGGGGAATGGGGTGTATTTATCCAAGTGATAATGTTCTCAGAATCTCCCCTGTTCCTGCTGTGGTTCGTAAGGACTAAGGACAAGCTCAGTGTCTCTGGGAAGACCCCGTGGCCTCTCATGCAGATAACGCCCCTCGGCTTCTGGGCCCCTTCCTCAGACAGACGCAGATACTCGAGCGGGCCATGAGAGTGCCTAGCGGCTTCTATTCCTAGCTCTGGTTCAGGAAGTGACCATGAGTGACCTCCTTATGTTTCTCCGTCTCACGTTCTTCACCAGAAAGAGCAATTTCCTCTAACACATCCCGTGCCCTTTGGGGACCCTTGGCTCTTTGGGCAGGAAGATTGTGTGTATGTTTTTTTTTTTTTTTTTTTTTTTTTTCACTTCATGCTCTTCTGTACCTTTCAGATTTCTTACAAAGAAAGAGAGAGTTTCTGTCTATGCAGACAGTGAGCACGTGTAGAGATGGTGTCTAATCACAAGCGCTGGGTGACAAAGGACAATGTTAGGCATTTATTGAGCCTATAGTGAGGTGTACGTGGGTCAAATTTCATGAATGACCTCACTCTAAAATCTTTCCAGGTGTGAATGGAAAAGTGACAGCCTGGGTAATAGGAGGTCTTGTAACAGGTAGTATACAAAAACCTCAGAGTTTCTGATGAGCTGTTAAAACATTCTAATTTGCAATTATCTAAAATGAAATGTCCTGTATGATAAGAATTATTTGTATATCATACTGCCAAATATCCTATAGGCTATATGTGATTTCTCCAGACACTCTCAGAAAGACCAAGAAAGGGGCGCCTGGGTGGCTCAGTTGGTTAAGCGACTGCCTTCGGCTCAGGTCATGATCCTGGAGTCCCGGGATCGAGTCCCGCATCGGGCTCCCTGCTCGGCAGGGAGTCTGCTTCTCCCTCTGACCCTCCTCCCTCTCATGCTCTCTGTCTCTCATTCTCTCTGTCTCAAATAAATAAATAAAATCTTTAAAAAAAAAAAGAAAGAAAGACCAGGAAAGGTAAAGAGGGTACTGGTTTCATGCATTTTCCAAATTACTATAAAATGCTAGGTCTGTGTTTGATGCTGATTATTTCATACATAGGGACTCAAAATGCAGATCTGTTGATTCACAGATAGATACTATAAGTATGTCTGAGGAACATGATGAAAAGAGGAGACTGAATGTTTATCATGTTATCTTATCAATGGAGATACCAGGCCGGATGTTTAAGCTTAGAATCTGGAACATCTAGAATGTGTAGTTCAGCAGTCTTCACTGATATGGTATATGACAGTGACTAACACTCTACCACTCCTTGGTGGAGATAAGCCCAGGGAGAGCTGCTCCTAGATAGCAACACATTGTCTCCTGTTAACATGAGTGGGAGAGGCGGGCCGGAGGCGGGGCGGTTACAAGGGCAGGAGGCTGGGCTGACTTGAGTGACCTGGGACCTCATCTCACTCATCACTTACCAGTTGTGTGCATGCAATCACACTGTCATCAATGTGTGGGTCCAGGCAAACCGTGGGCCCGTGTTCTGTTTCTAAAATCCCATGGCACTGTCATCTTGAGAATGTGGATTTTTTTTTTTTTTAAGATTTTATTTATTTATTTGAGACAGAGAGAATGAGGGAGAGAGCACATGAGAGGGGGGAGGGTCAGAGGGAGAAGCAGACTCCCTGCAGGGCAGGGAGCCCGATGCGGGACTCGATCCCGGGACTCCAGGATCATGACCTGAGCCGAAGGCAGTCACTTAACCAACTGAGCCACCCAGGCGCCCTGAGAATGTGGATTATTGAAGGCTGATCCAAAATGAATTTCAACTAAAAAGGACAGAGTTATAGAGAAGCACACAACTGTAAGAAATCTAGCAATAAAACATAATACCCAACTCATCTGGATCCTTTCCTTAACTACTCTTAACCCCTCAGATGGATGCCTACAACATGTAAACAACCCCACTTTTACACACAGACGATGCCCTGAATCTGGGATAATAAAAACATTTCAGTCCCGGAGATCCCTTAAATTTCTTAAGAGCTGGATGTTGGGAGACAAGTTTCTGTGAGTCTTCTGTGTTCCTGATGTCTTGCATATGAGGCAGTGACTGCTTTTGTTCTGGACATCTTTCCAAGGATGTTGTGCGTGAGCAGCCTCAGGAGATGAAGGCGGAATCCTCCTCCACAGCAAAGGGCAGGTATGCTTCCCGGCCAGTGGGACAAAGACGACGTCCCCTTCCATGGCCAATGGCACACCTGCCCACTGTGTCACTTTACATCCCCGAGCCAGGCTCTTCTCCAGCACTGCAAGTAACTGCAAATAACTGCAAGTTAACATGTCCTCTTGGGGCTGCCTAACAGGCAGTGGGGCTCAGGAGGCTGAGGTACCAGCTGCTGCCAAAGCAGTGAGTAACCAACGGGCCTTCATCTCGATAACACCCGGGGGCTGGGTGGATTGTTAGCTTGCAAGCAGGGAAGATCCCAGGCCCCTTGACACTTCTCAACCGAAGGCTGAATTTTCACAGCACTCCTCCAGGAATCACTAAAATTGACAGTGATCGTGATTAACAGACTTTTCTCTCCGGCAAGTTTTCAAATATCAGCAGCCTTTTGAGACTAAAGCAGCAAGTTTCATAAGATGACCTTCCATCTCCTCACTTACAAATCATGAATAGTGGCATAATCCTGATAAGAGGATCGAAGGACACACCTCATGTGGAAACACCAAACAGAGACTGAATCTGACTTGAAGGTAGACTTGATAAATTTAAGATATATAGTAGACCCCAGAACAACTATACATGCACACAAAGAAATACAGCTAATAAGCCAATTATGGCAGTAAAATGGATTGTTGAAGAATAGTCAGTACAGAGGAAGACAGGAAAAGATAGAAATACACAAAGAACAGCTGGAACAAACCAAAAACAATAGCAAGATAGTAGATTTAAACACAAACATATTGATAACCACTGTGCATGTAAATGGTCTAAACCAGGAGTCTCTCCCAACAGCCAGAGAGTAAACATCTTATGCTCTGTGTGCAATAAGATCTTTGCTACCAGTATAAAACTCTGCCGCTATAGCAAGAAATCAGTCACAGACATTCCGCAGATGAATAGACGTGCCGGTATTCCAGCAAAATTTGTTTCCAAAACCAGGTGGCAGGTTTGGGCCCAGGGGCCATAAATTGCTGACTTCCAACCAAGGAGTCCAACTAACAGGCAAAGATATATATAAAGACACTGAGATATTAATAGTAAAACATGGGAAAAGCATGTACTATTAGAACACCAATCAAAAAATGCTGAAGTGGTGGGGCGCCTGGGTGGCTCAGTCTGTTGTGCAGCTGACGCTTGGTTTCGGCTCAGGTCATGATCTCAGGGTCCTGGGATTGAGCCCCATGTTGGGCTCCATGCTCAGCAGGGAGTCTGCTTCTCCCTCTCCCTATGCCCCTCCCCCCGCTTACATGCTTCCACTCACACACTCTCTTTTTCTCTCTTTAAAATAAATAAATCTTTTTTAAAAATGCTGAAGGAGAAAGAATATTATTAGACAAAGTAGATTTCAGAGCAAAGAATGTTGTCACGGATAAAGAGAGCATTTTATAATGCCAAGGGGTCAGTTCATCATGAGAATACACAATGCTAACTTGGTATGCACTTTATAGCAGACTTTCAAAACACTTGAAGCAAAAACCGATAAAAATGAGAGGAAAAATAAACAAATCCATAATTATAAATAGAGCTTGCAACCTACCTCTCTCCCAATTGATAAAATAAGGAGACAAAAGATTAATAAAAATATAGAAGTTTTGACAAATACTAACATCA
This sequence comes from Mirounga leonina, assembly GCF_011800145.1. Taxonomy (NCBI): domain Eukaryota; kingdom Metazoa; phylum Chordata; class Mammalia; order Carnivora; family Phocidae; genus Mirounga; species Mirounga leonina. Next base: position 8,473,845 of record NW_023270816.1, read on the forward strand.
ACTTGTCTTAACTGACATCTGTAGAAATCCACCCTCAACTACAAAATTCAAATTCATTTCAAGTGCACATGGAACAGTTACCAAGATAGACCACATTCAGGACCAAAAAACAGCCGCCCATAATTTTAAAAGATTGAAATCATGCAAAGACTGTTCTCCACATAAAATAAAATTTAACTAGAAATCAATAACAGAAATATATGTGGCAAATCCCCAAATGTCTGGCTATTAAAAAAAAATATGCAATGTTTCAAAGAAGAAATCAAGAGGGAAATTAGAAATTTTCATTTGGATAAAAGTGAGAACAGTCTACCAAAATCCATGGGATGTAGCCAAAATAACGCTTAAAGGAAAATTTATAGCATCAAATGTTTACATTAGAAAAGAAGAAATGTTTCCAATTAATGATCTAACCTCTCATCTTAAGAAAACTAGTAAGGGGCAAGACTCCCATCATGGCAGAGTGAGGAAATTGGCAAATTTTCTCCCCCAAAAGAAAAAAAATAACACTGGGCACAGTAATTTTCAAAAACAATTTCAGGGTTGCTTGGTCAATTAAACATCTGCCTTTGGCTCAGGTCATGATCCCAAGGTCCTGGGACTGAGTCCCAAATCGGGCTCATTGCTCAGTGGGGAGCCTGCTTCTTCCTCTCCCTCTGCCTGCCACTCCCCTTGCTTGTGCTCTCTCCCTCTCTCTCTCTCTCTCTCTGACAAATAAATAAATAAAATATTTTAAAAACAAACAAACAATTTCAGGACTCTGGAAATTAACCAGAAACATGTAACAAACTGAGAAGTGGTTATTCATGAAAACCTGTTGAACTTCAGGTAAGAATGATGGGAGACCTTAGGGTCCTTGCCCCCATGGATCCCACCACTCTCTGCTTCCTCAGTGAGAGAGTTGTACCAGTTTGCGGCAACCATGGAAGCCGGCAGCTTTGCCACTAGCTGAGCCTCACTTGATTTGAGGGGAGGGAAGAACAAGCAAACGACAGCTCCGCCTCCAGCAGCATGTCAGTAGCAGCAGAGATCTGGAAGGGCAGTCAGTACACTGTCAGCTAGCCTGGGGCCTGGGCCTGATGGGACAAGCCGCAGAGCAGAGCGATCCAGGAACTGAGACACTCAGAAGGCTCGCTCCATGCATTCATATGGGAGAGACCGGAGAGGGGCCACGCTATCCATGAGCTGGCCTTGAGCTTGCACATGCACAGAGAGGAGAAGTTAGAGCCAGGGCAGACTTGAACATACTCCCAAAGTCATGCACTGACCTACTGGCAGGTAGTGGAGGCTGGAGCTGTCAAAGTACAACCTCTGAGCCATCACATGGATGAGCCCGAGAGTGCCATACTTAAAAACAAAAACAAGAATAATAAAATAAAAAAACAACTAAGCAAAGACAGCAGTGGCCACACACCACGGGGGAAACAGATTTCCCGGATTTAGTGTCGGGAAATTACCAAACAAACGAAACCCCGGCAACGATATCCTCAAGTGGGAAATACCAGATTCTATAGTTGCTAAATATATAGCAAACATAATATGTCATCTAAATATAAGACCTAACATATTATGCACTTGCCCAGAAACAGCAAAGTGTGATCCATAGTGAGGGGCACTCAACAGTTATATTTTTCAACACCAAGATTTCGATCTGGTACTTTTAAATAATCTCTCTCTCTTACTGTGTTGAACCATTGTCATCTCACTTTAATTCATCAAATTCACTTTAATCATTTCAATTTCTTCTTTAGTACTTTGAGCATACTTATTTATAATGTTCAGTTACACTTGAAGTCCTGTCTACTAAGTTTAACATCTGGCGGAACTTGATTCCATGAGTTAGCAGCAAGTTCCCTGTTCCGGGTGAAGTTCCGATTCTCATTTGTGAGGAGGTGTCTCTCTCGCTTCTCCCTGCCTTAAGGCCACCTCAGTGCAGAGAAACACCATTTAAAGAAATACCAACATCATTCAAAGAAACACCAACCATATAGCCATGCTGATGAAAAGCACTTCAAATTGCTTTTAACATCTCTCAAATGATGACAAAGCAGGGCCTGTTAAAAGGTAAACTGAGGCACATTAAAATTTTTTTTCAAACAGCTCATTTGAGCATCCATCCATTTGAATTGGGAACAACCAAATGGAAGGTGGTCAGCAGCCCCCACTGAGAGGAGCTAGGGCAGAGATTTTTATGGAGAAGACTTGGACAAAATGCAAGGAATCATTTGATTGGCTATAGCTGAAGTGGTTGCTTTATTTGGGGGAGCCTATTTGGCTGTTTGTTGATTGCTCTGAAGTTTCATTTCCCAGGACACCAACGCATTGACTGGATTAGGTGGTTGGTTTATGTAGGCGACATTAACACCCCACAGTCTAATGACTTCCTTGTGTCTTTACACAACAGATCCCTTTCGTAATGTGTGGGCGAACTTCTTGAGATACACTGTTCACCTTTCTCTATCAATATCTAAAAATCTCTGTCTTCCTTCTCTTGAAACCCCCAAAGCAGACTTAGGCTTTTAGGATCACTCCAAAAATACTGAAGTTTTTCACTGCAATTCTCAAAGGACAAAAACTTACAGCACTTCAGAAAATCATAATGATGGTAATAATTAAAGTCGTAATAATAAGACCTTGCAGTAAGAACTTGTTTTCTCCAAGGAAGACTTCACACGATTTTTGATCTTCAGGTTTGTCATTACCAGTATTTTCAATTTCCCACAGGAAATCAGACATTTGAAGGCCCAGAGGGTATACATTTTCTAAATTATATCAAATGAGGCAGAGATTTACATTTCGGAGAGTTTTGTGTGACTATAACAAACTTATCTCCAGGGAAAATGAAACAAGAAATTCCTGGCAACTTAATCTGGATACAATTGCTGGGGTATGCAAATTGTTTTCCAGAGGTGTACCCTCACAAGGAAGGTATCAGAGAGTCTGTCCACCTGGGAACTTGATAGATTCTGTCCGTCAAATGATACAAAGTGTCTCTTACTGAGGTCTTGATGTGAACTCCTCTGATTACAAGTGACACTGAACATCTCTTCACATATCTGTTAGCTTTTGTGTGTTTGCTTTTGGAAATGCCTGTTTGTGAATTTTTGCCCATTTAGCTATTGGTGTTTTGCATTTTTCTCGTTGATTAGTGTGAGTTATTACATATTTTATATCAATTATCTGTTGGTTACACTTTACAAATATGTCCTCCCAGTGTTTATCTCATTTTCCTTCCCTTTAGCTTCTTATTTGATGAACAGCGGTCCTTAATTTTATCATAATAGAAGAAAGATACTCTCTTATCTTTTTTTCTTTTTAGGGTTTGCGTTAGTCAGGTGGAGTCAGTGAGAAAGAGTTGCCCGAGAGGTCGTTCAACAGAAGGAATGTTGAATGAGGAACTCCTCACAAAGGTATAGAAAGAGCTGAGAAGTCACTGAGGATGTTAAGACACCCCGAGATCAAGCCCACCGGAAATCTGCACACACCCCAGGACTGAAGGAATGAAAGATGAGAATATGGAAAGAGGAGGCAATTGACCTGAGAAAAAGCAGGCAAATGACTGGGACAGAGTTTTAAAGTTTTTCTTTTAACATTTAAATTCTTAATCCAACTGGAATGGAATGCTTTGTTTATGGTGTGAGGTATGGATCATATTGTATTTGTTCTCCACATCAGTAACTTATATTCCCAGTTAAATCCTTTGAAAGACAATGTGTTGATACATACCCGTCTTGACTTTTAATTAAATAATTCATTAAATATAAAACAATGATTTATTAAAATAAATTTTAAATTAATAATTAAATATATTTCCAAATGCTCCACATTTTGGTTGAAAACAGAATTTTAAGAATTAAACTTTAGGGGACGCCTGGGTGGCTCAGTCGGTTAAGCGGCTGCCTTCGGCCTGGGTCATGATCCCAGTGTCCTGGGATCAAGTCCCACATCGGGCTCCTTGCTCAGCAGGGAGCCTGCTTCTCTCTCTCTCTCCCTCTGCTTGTCCTCCCTCTGTCAAATAAATAAAATCTTTAAAAAAAAAAAGAATTAAACTTTAGGATATTTACTGACTCTTGATTTCCAAAATCTCTCCGTTTTTCTACTAGACATAGGAAGATATTTGGAGCAGAAAATCATCGATATATTTGAAAACAAAAAAAGCCATTATATTTTATAATCCTATTGTCCTTCACAGAATTGTGCAAATATATACACATTCATTCTTGTAGGAAGAGATGAGAAGAAAAACTTCTCATCACCGGATATGTTTTGCCCAATAGGAAGGTCTGTTCAGTCTGAGTTTCTTACCCCCGTGACATTGTTTCTCCTCGGAATATTTTATTGTCCTTAGAAACTTTGGAGTCCTAAGGATTTGCTCTGGTTGAAACGAGCTTCCTCAACTTCTTCAGATTAGTGGGTCCTTTTGTATTCACAGTTGAGGCCAGTTTTTAAAAACCAACTATTGAGGAATAGGAGGGAGAGAAACAGGGCATGGCTGTGTCGGGGGGTGGGGCGGTGGGGAGGCGTGGACATCTGCTTGACAAGTGGGGTCCTGGCTTCACTGCTGGATCCAGGACCTGCAGAGGTTCTGTTCTTGGTATTTCAAAGTCCTTTTCCAGAGAACAGTTGAGTGACCTAAGCTTGTTATGTGAGCCAGTCAAATACACTCGCAGAGCTGTTGCTGTTTCTCCTTTGTCTGTGAGTGAAATACACATTATCCCCATCTGTCCCTCTTGTGTCTTCTTTATAGTCTGAGAAAAAGGAATGGGTTCACCAACAATTAGTTCAGAAAAAATGCTAGAAACCTGAAGAATACCGTAGCATCCCCAGGAGACAGAAGCGTCTCACTCCTACAGATGAAGGTCCCACGGTGCTGCTTGCATCACCCCCAAGTTCCTCATCAGAGACTTCCTGCGGCACTGGCTTCAGAAGTCACCTTTGGCTGTGTGGACGCCTAGCTATTTATCTAACAATCGTTCCTGAGTTCCTACTCTGTGCCTGATGTTTTGCCAAGGGCGCTAGTTCCTAGGGTGCCAAGCCAATGAGGAGGCTTAACACAACAGAAATGTATTCTCTCCCCGTCGTGGTGGCCAGAAGTCTGCAGTCAAGGTGTTGGCGGGGCCACGCTCCCTCTGAAAGCTGTAGGGAAGATTCCTTCCTCGTTCTTCTAGCTCCTGGTGTATGAAGCACCCTTGGCGTTCCTGGGCTTGTAGATGCCTCCTTCCCATCTCTGTTCCCATCTTCATATGGCCTTCTTCTCTGGGGGCCATGTGTCTCCACATGCCCCCCCCCCCACCTCGCAGCAGGACGCCAGGCACGTTGCCTTAAGGGCCCATCCTAAGCCAGCGTGACTTCACCTCTGCAATGACTCTTGAGTTAGGCAAGGCTGGGCGCCAGGGCTGGGCGGTGAGGCTCCCGCAGCACCCCTGCTGCCCTCCAGGGGGCAGCAAAGCTCTGCCCCCGTCCTCCTCCGTGGCCGATCGTGGGAGGGATGGATCCCTTCTAGATACACTGTGGGATCCTGGCCCAAGAAAGTCTCCTGCCTCTTACCAGGAGTAGAAATTTTTTCTTCTCCCTTCCCCAGCTATCATGGATGTTTGCTTGTGTCCTGGAGGTGACAGTTCACGGTGTCTCTTCTAAGGATTTAAGACTTACTTTTTAGCCCCGGACCGTGAGGTAACCACCTCTCTCACGTGCTCTGCTAAAGTGAAACACTTGGTGTGTCCATCTCTCCTTGCAGAATGTGTCTTTGGAATTCAGGTGACTTGGTTGCCTTGCAAACTCAGTTTGATGACAAGCTCAAGAAAAGTTATGATTGTGTAGATTATCCAGTTTTCTCTTGTTATTAAGATAAGAATGACACTCTTAGCAGCTTTCTACACCCTACATGGAAGCACCTTTCTAGGGTGGGTGTCTAAAAGTGGAAAATCCAGGCCATGTGATGTGCACAGTATGAGCTGTTTCTATCCACAAAACCCTGACATCAAATGTGTGGATTTTTTTAATTCCAACAAATTCCTCTGAATGCCTTTTTTTTTTTTAACTTGCTCAGAATTTCATTAGGATAACCAAGGTTCACAGGGAACAGAGCAGGGCTTCTGGGGGAGAGGGACAGGAATACTGCAATGACAAGAGGGAGTACATAGATGCCGAGGCCGGCTCATGTGCACCATGTGGGGAAGGGGAAGGCCAGGGATGGAGGGAAAGAGATATTTGGAAGAACAGGGTGGCAGCAGAGCCCCCCAAGGCCACAGTGGCCCTCCACACTTTGGGATCAAGGGTGTCCACTGCACACAGCACAAGGAGGGGGATAGAGGGGTCCTGACCAAAGCATTACAGTAAATACATTTAGCTGCACACAGAAAGAAGCCTTTGGGGAAGGAGGGCCACGAGGGAGGGGAAATTCCCCTTTCCCTCCTGGCCAGTATCTCACTCCTCAGACACCTCCTGTACTTCTGAGGTTCCCAAGAATGCCTTCTCAGATTTGATTATTTTCTAGTGGAAAGTTCCAAGTCTCCTTTCATGCCCTGATCTTTCTGGCAATGAGCCTTAACCTGAAGCTGATGAGGAGCCCAATCTCAGTCATCCCGTTAACATACAAAAGACACTCATCACTCCAGGAATCCTACGGGTTTTAATAGCCTCGTTCCAGGGACCAAAGATCAAATAGTCATTTTTTATTAGACCAAGATTTCACAGAGGCAAACTCATGATTTGAATGTATCTTCTGTCCCTAGTAATGACACTCTTAAGGAAAACTAATCACCTTCTTTTTCTCCCTCCTTCACTCATGTGTTTAAGGAGGCTCGGTTTCCAGTGTCCACAGAGGACACTATCCTAAGTGAGTCCATGGAGTTGACTTTTCAACCAGGAAAGCTTAGCATCGAGCACAAAGAGAACCCCTATAAGATAGACTGGAAAATATGGTGGCGATAAACGTGTAGCAGAGGATTTCTTTGGTGAAAGGTGTACAGAATTTTTTTTTTTCTGGGCCCCCTGTAATTCTGGATTGTCCTGGAATTTCCATCTACTGTGGATCAACCATCACTGAGGCGGTCCCTTTCAAACTGTTTTTGATTACATTACTTCAGGAAGACTGATGAACATAGAAGTATTTTAGAAAGCAACTAAAGACACTGGAAGCCCTTGTATTATTCTAGAATAAGTGCAAAATGGGTCCAAGGTGCCATTCTCTTTGTCTGGTGCTTGATGGACAAAGGCAAGAGATTTTCTACCCACTTAGGTCGGTGGCATTCCTCACAGGGCAGACCAGGGATTAGCCAGAGAACTTCATGTATCACCTGTTTAGGTGCAATCAGAAGAGACCAGGGAAGCAAGTTTCGTAATGATTTAGGCCACAGCACTAGTGGCAAAAGGATTGAAGCCTGGCGGCTGAGAAAGGGGTGGTCACATCAAAGCCCCTCACCATAAGTCCTAAACTCATGCACGTTTCCACAGGACGCTTTCTCTGCCAAAGCTGGGTTCCACTTGAGAGAGAAAAAAACGTTAACTCAGGGAAAGTAGAAGTCAGGGAGGCCGAGGGGGGCAAGACAGGAGAGCAGGAGAGCAGAACACATCTGTCCCAGGAGGGGGTGCTTATTTTCTTTGGGCTTCGGCTTCATGATCTTTAAAGTGAAGCAGCTGGACCATCTCATCCTTAAGGCTCTTTCCGCCTTTAAGACTATTTCTTCCTTGGGTTAGATCGTGCTAGACTAAGACCATGTTGTCTTGTCATGTTCTCGTAATGAGGTGTCAGACACGAGGCATCACCGGGTGCATGAGGATCTACAGCCCCGGCCAATGGCACTTCTGGTGATATTAGCTGTGTTTCGCTGGAACTCAGGAAGATGGTGAAATTTTAACTGGGAGAATTTTAACTGACAATTTTAACTGTAAAAGAACCGTATTTTTCCTTTTTTTTTTTTTTTTTAAGATTTTCTTTATTTATTTGACAGAGAGAGACACAGCAAGAGAGGGAACACAAGCAGGGGGAGTGGGAGAGGGAGAAGCAGGCTTCCCGCCGAGGAGGGAGCCCGATGCGGGGCTCGATCCCAGGACCCTGGGGTCATGACCTGAGCCGAAGGCAGACACCAAGCGACTGAGCCACCCAGGTGCCTGAGAACAGTATTTTTCTCAAGCGAGAAAACAACCTAAAACATAATCTCCTTCATCCTCAATTTTCTAAAAGAAAAAAGCTTTAAATAGGGCTTTTTTTTATAAGACCCAGCATAAACTGGCAAAGCATGTTTTTGTCCACTGACTTTTGTTTAAAGAAGCAATTGTCAGAAATTAGGAATGAGTAATTTGAGGCTAGGACAAAAATATCAAATTTTGTATCATAAATAGAACCACTGTTTCTAATATTAGTAACAATGATATCTGGTTTGAATAACTTTGATTTGAGAACTTTCAAGCAATTACCTACTTATGACCTTATATTATGAAGGCATGGATACATGGATGTTTCCTGTGGTTCTGAAGTCACACAGGCATCTGCTGTGTAGAGAGGTGTCTCTGTCTGTCGTTTTGCCCCACTTACATAAATAAAAATGAGACAATATGTACAATATTATCCTACTTGCTAATTTGGTGTCTGGAAGGGGCTTGCAGGCAGAACGATGTGACGGTGGCAAAAAGGCACCATTCACCCAGCATTTGTCAAGTACTGAGAAGTCATCACACTCTCAACGTGGTCCTCACACTCTGTGATACGGGCAGAGTCCCTGGGGGCTGCTCACAGAAGTCCATGCCTGCTGTACAGAAAGGGAATATTTTGTATGCATATCACATATCTTACAAAATCTATGAGAAGATTGGAGAAAAGGCTCAATGAGCAGAAACCAAGGGAGATCAGGGAGCAGGGCAGAGGTCACCTCCAAGAGCAGTCCAGTTAGGACCCCTTCTGCTGCGCCTCCCAACTTTGTGACCCTCAGGACTCAGCGTCTTGCGTGGGAACAGCTGATTGCGTGAGCTTAGCTCACACGCTCTTGTCTTAGCTGCCAGGGTTGTGGGGAGGGGGGTAATTTTTTCCCTTGGGCTTTTCTAGTGGGAACTGGGTGACCTTCCACCAAACACTCATAATATAAGCCATTACAGTTCAATAGGTTGTACATTCACATCCTAGGCAGGAAAAAAAGAAGACGAAGGAGTCCATTACAGGTATTACTGACTATTCACATCTTACAAAAGAGGAAGCCTAGGTTCAGAGAGGTTCTGCCACTCGTTCGAAACCACGGCTGCTAAGCTGCATCGCAGGGCTAACAGGCACAAGAGACGAGCACGTCCTGTCTTTTCATTCATCAGTTAACTTATTTAACAAATACAGGCTGAGTAATTACTTTGTGCCAGGATGAGATCTAGGTGATGAAAACTCCATGGTGAATTATTCTCTAATAGGGTGGTCCCTGTCCTTCTGGTCTTTATCATCTAAGTGAGGATACAGACATTAAACATGGAGCCGTGAAATAAAAGAAGCGATGACCAGTTTGTCAAGATTAAGAAGAAAAATTACAAAACGTCATAGGAGTTCCATGGAATGTGGGGTTATTTAAGTTGCCTGAGGCAGGAGATTTTTATCCGAACCAGGGGTTAGCCAGGGGAAGGAGGGGGGGGGAATAGTATCACAGAGAGTTCAGGATATATCAAACCCTAGGATTAGAAAGAGCATGATCGCATGTTCATCTATTTACTTTAGAGATTATTTTAGCTAGAGTTATTTAGACTTGTCATTTTTACAAAGCCTGAGTAAACATGTGTAATTATTAAATGCACATAAAGACTTGGATTGGCTATCGATCACTGTATGATATGATGAATTCCTGAATTTTGAATTTTTTAATTGAAAACTGAAAATCAAACAAAAAAAGTAACCAAACCTCTTTGGGTGGTCAGACAAACCACATCGGCACTGCGCCATGAAAAGGTGTAACCTCCGGTCTCAAGGAAATCCATCACCTTCCAGAAGTTATCTCTGACCGTGTCGTTTCTTCTGGTGCCTGTGGGGAGGCCAGATATGTCAAGAAGAAGGGGGCAAACCTCCGAAGAGTAAAAATGCCATCTCTTCACTCCAGATTATCTCACCAAACGCCCCGAGGTGATCACAGAAGCTGCCCTCGGAGATGGTCACTTGCTCTTCTACACGTTGGCAGCTCTGACAGCTGCGTATCTTTCAGAACGGTGAACACCACGCTTGTAACATCTGCAAAACATCCCCCCGGGGGAGCTAAGGCAGAAGGGCAGGACGAAATAACATTTATAGGAGAAAGCGATTTCCGCAGCCCAATCCAAGCTTACTACTGCTCTGGGCAGGAGCAATCCTCCAGAAAGTGTATTCTCAGTGTGAGTTCAGTTAGTCTTATGCCACAGTAACAAGTAGCTCCCATATCTAAGTGCATGGAAACGATTTACTCCTTGCTCACGCTTCAGTACTGTGTGTAGAAAGCTTGTCTTTATTTACTATGGAATCAGCTTGATGGGGAGCCTACCTTGTCTTGTGTTTCCACCATAGCCAAGGCAGGAAAATGGCTAGGGTGCATATGCGCGACTCAAGGCTCCTTCCTGCAAGTGGCACACCTTTTGTCAAAGCAAGTCACATGGTGATCACTAACTTCAAGGTGGGTGGCAAAGGGCAGTCCTGCCTAATGCACCTGCTGGGGAGGAGAGCTGAGATCCCCACGGACACACCAGAAGACAAGCACAGAGGCAACTGGAAAAGTTTGTATGGATGGCCCTGGACTGTGTAGGGTCGCATGCATATCACCACAGTTTGCAGCAAAACTTTTGCCCTTTTGTCTTTAAAGTCTGTGTGTCAGCCAGAATCCATTGGAGAAAACGGAAATTACAGTAGGTATTTCAAGCCTAGAGGCAATCGGTTATATCGCTGGAGACGCAGAGAGGTGAGGTAGGGCGATTGGACACAAAGTGGTTCCCGAGGTCAAGGGCGTTAATGGTGTGCGCAGGCGTCCCTAAGCCCGTGCAGATGCATTGCTGGATCTGCCGCTGGCCTGCCACCTCACCAAGGGCTGAAGCTGATGTCTGCAGAAAGACAGCAGTAATGTATCATTGTTCATTTCTCCATTTAATGGCTGTGTTGTGAGCATGTAGGGAAATGCGCACTAAAGCATTAGTGGGTGAGAGGGCCATGAGTTTGGCAAATTACTTTCAAAAGATTCAGATAAAAAACATTCTTTGTATCTTCTGAGTTGCAACATTTTTGTAAGTTTGAAATTTTTTTTTTAATTTAAAAACTGAGCATAGGAGCACTGTGGATCATCTGAACAACAAACATATTCTTTCCTTCCCCCATGGGAAGCAACAGCCCTAGCTCTTCCTGAAGAGCAGTCAATTCCCATGCCAACATGATTCCTCCTTCCTTGCCTGCTGCTCTCTTGGCACAAGGATCCTGAAATGCCTGGGTGACTGCCACTTCTCAAATTTGAATAGGATTGTCATTGTGTCCCCAGATGGAAATATGGAAATATTTGCCCTCTGGGAACCAGGACTCTACAACCGCAAACCTAAAGTTGCGAGTGCACATTTCATTGGGAGATCGGGATCATTCCCGGATCACTGGGGTGGTGGCAGCGGGACATTCCTCTACCCTTTGATTCCCAGACCCATAGATCACACCTGCTGGGGACACAGCCCCACAGACTGGCCACTGATTAAGGTAGCCTCTCAGTAACGTTAGAGTTCCTTCTACCAGGAAATTCCTTGTTCATTAAAGTAACTCCATTCAGGTATAATTTGCATACAACAAAATTCAAGTTTCGAGTGTAACATTCATTGACTCTTACCATGATTAGAATTTTTACTATTTCAAAGTCCCCTTTGTACTCCTCTGCATTCTATCCACTCCCCCACACCTAGGCCTTGGCAACCACAAATGTGATCTCTGCCACAACAGCTTAGCTTTTCCTAGAATTTCATAGAAATGGACTCAAACAGTACATGGTCTTTCATGTTTGGCTTCTGTGACTTGGCATCATGCTCTTAAGGTTCCTCAGTGTTGTGCATATGAGTGATGGGTCCCTCTTCACTGCCTGATTGTATTCTATTACGTGCCTATATACCACAATTTGTTAAGAATAACCTTGGAATCAGGTAGTGTAGTCTTCCTACTTTGTCATAATTTTTCAAAACTGTCTTGGCTATTCTAGGTTCTTTGCATTTGCAGATAAAGTTTACAATTAGCTTCTCAATTTCTACAAAAATGCCTGCTGGGATTTTGATCAAGACTGCACTGAACACAAAGGTCAGTTTTGGGGAAAGAAACATCATAATACCCCTCTATTCCAGGAGGATGAAAGCTGTCTACACTTGTTACATCTCCCATAATGTTTTTCAACAGTATACTTTGTCTTTGTGTTTTAGTTTACAATGTAGAGGTTTTGCACATATTTTGTTAAGTTTATCCCTAATTATTTCATCTTTCCGATGCTCTTGTAAATGGTCTTATTTAAATTTTAATTTCCAATCAGTCATTGCTAGTATATAGAAATATAATTGATTTCTGTGTATTGATGATGTAACCTGCAAACTTGCTACAGTAATTTATTATTCTAGTAGCTTTTCTCATAGGTTCTTGGGGATTTTTCTATGTAGACAATTATGTAGTTTATAAAGAAAGGCAGCTTTATTTTTCCTTTTCAATCTGCATGGTTTTTTTCTCCCTTGCTTATGGCACTGTGCAGGATCTCCAAACCATGTTGAATAGAAGTGCCTTATTTCAGATCGGGCTCTCACCATTACATACAATGTTGGCTGTAGGTTTTATTGCAGTGCTTTATTATGTTGATAAAATAAATTTATATGCCGGGATGCCTGGGTGGTTCACTCAGTTAAGCATGTCTGCCTTTGGCTCAGGTCACGATCCCAGGGTCCTGGGATCGAGTCCCACATCGGGCTCCCTGCTCAGCCTGGAGTCTTCTTCTCCCTCTGCCTGCCACTCTCCCTGCTTGTGCTCTCTCTGTCTGATAAATAAATAAATAAAATCTTTTAAAAAATTAATTTATATGTTTAGTTTTCCAAGAATTTTATTTATCAAAAATGAATTTTGAATTTTGTAAGTATCTTTTCTGCATCTATCGAGATGGTTGTATGGTGTTTCCTTTTTAGTCTATTGATAGGATAAATTATACTAATTCATTTTCAAATGTTAATTCAACCTTACTTTCATGAAATTGTACGTATTACATTTCTTATACTAGGCAGGATTTGATGTGTTAATATTTTCTTAAGGGTATCTGCAGCTCTGATTATGAGATATATTTATCTCTTTTTCGTATCCATGCCATGTTGGTCTCCTAAACGGAGTTGGAAGGTAATCTACCCCCTACTGTGTTCTGGAAGGGTTTGTACTGTTTCTTTCTGAAGGTATCTGGGCCTGGATAATTTTGTTTGTTTGGGGGTTTTTGATGGGACTGTTTTAAACTATCATTTAAATATAGAGCTATTCTGATTCTCAGTTTCTTCTTGAGTGAGTTTGGTAGTTTGTACCTTTAAGGAGTGTGTCCATTCCATCTGAGTTGACATATTAATTCCTATGAAACTAATTCCTAAAAGTCACTAGTTTCTATAAAGTACAGTTGACCCTTGAACAACACCAGTTTGAACTGCATGGATCCACTTATACGTGGATATTTTTAAAGATGAATATACTACAGTACTGTAAATATATTTTTCTGTGATTTTCTTATTAATTTATTTACTTATTTATTTATGTATTTATTTTAGTGAGAAAGAGAGAGTGCGAGGAGGGGGAGAGACAGAGGGACAGGGGAGAGTCCCAACTCGGGGCTCGATCTCACGACCCTGAGGTCATGACCTGAGCCAAAACCAAGAATCAGGCGTCTAACTGACTGAGCCACCCAGGCGCCCCCTTGTGATTTTCTTCGCTCCAGCTTACTTTGTGGTAAGAATACAGTATGTGATACATATGACATACAAAATATGTGTCAACTGTTGATGTTTTGGGTAAGGCTTCCAGTCACCAAAGGCTGTTAGTAGCTAAGTTTTGGGAGTCACAGTTGTATGTGGATTTTCGACTGCACTGGGTGGAGGGGGGATGGTCAGCACCTCTAACCCCCACATGGTTCAAGGGCTAGCCGTTGTTCATGATATGTCCTCATTATCCCCTCAGTGTGTATAGGTCTGTACTGATGGCCCACTCTCATATCTGATTTTAGTAAATTTTATCTTCCCTATTTTATTCTTACCAGTCTGGTTAAACTTCATTAACTACTGACCTCTTTGAATACAGTTTCAGGGACTTTCTTCGCTGGTTTTGTTTTCTATTTCACTGATCTTTTCTCTTATCTTTAATGTTTTCCCTTCTTGCTTAGGTTCAATTTGTTCTTCTTTCCTAATTTCTTAGAGCTGAAGCTTGGGTGATTGATTTGAGACCTTTCTTCTTTTCTCACATAAGCTTTTAATGTTAAACGTTGCTCACTAAGCACTGCTGGGCTTAGTGCTGGGCTTTCATCTTTACACGATTCACGACATTTTCAGTTTGTGTGTGTGTGATTTCTTCTGTTCCCCATGGTTATTTAGAATGTGTTTTCCTGTATCCAAATACTTGGAAATTTCCCATGTATGTGTTTCTGTTATTGATTTCTAATTTTATGCTCTTGTGAAAAGAGAATATACTTACATGCTCTCTGTCCTCTTAAATCTATTTAGATTTGCTTTATGGCCCAGAATACGGTCTATCTTGATACATGCTTATTTCTAATTTGGAAAGAAGGTGTGTTCTGTTGTTGGGTGAAGTGAGCTACGAATGCCAATTATATCAAGTTGGATGATAGCTGTGGTAAACTGAAAAACGGTCCCTAAAGAGATCCAGGTTCTAGTCCTTGGGACCTGTGAATATTACTTTTATGTAATAAGATATTTGCCTGTGTGATTAAGGATTATGAGAGAAGGCAACTACCCTGGATTATCTGGGTGGGTCCTACATGTAATCACAGGAGTCCTTATTGGAGGGAGGCAGAGGCAGATCTGAACACAGAAGAGGAAAAGTGAAGACAGAAGCAGAGAGAGATTTGAAGATAAATACACTGCTGGTCTTGAAGGTGGAGGAACGGGCCGTGAGTCAAGGAATGCAGAGAACGTGGCTTTAACAGGCAAAAAAGGAAAGGAAATGGATTTTTCCTAGAGCCTCTGGAGGGAACATGGCCCTGTGTTCACTTTGGTTTCAATCCAGTGAAACCCATTCCTGACTTCTGACCTCCAGATTGCAACAGAATAAATGTGCTTTGTTTTAAACCACCAAGTCTGTGGTCATTTTAGAGCAGCCATGAGAAACTACTCCAGAACTGTCGTGCAGGACTTCTTTAGCCTTATTTCTTTTTTATCTACTTACTCTATTAACGAGGAAGGTGTGTTCCAGTCCCCAACCATAACTACATGATCTGTTCCTTTGCCCTTCTGCTTCCATCTTGCTTTGTGTACTTCGTACCTCTGTTATGTTCTCTTGATGAATCGTCTCTTTCCCCATCATGAGGGTCTCTTTTCATCTCTAGTAATAGTCCTTGCCCTGATATGTACTGGGACCACCATCAACATCAACATAGCTATTCTGGGGTTCTTGTGATGAGTGTTTTTATGAGCTACTGTTGTCCACCCTTTTCCTTTTTAACATGTGGCTTTATATTCAAAGTGGATTTTTTGTAGACAGTGTATAGTAGTCTCTTGCTCTTATGTCCAACTTGATGAACTCTAACACCTAATTATGGTGTATAGACCATATATATTTCATCTAATTATCATTTTATCAGATATTTATCAGATTGAAAATGATCACTGTGCTATTCATTAACTATCTGTCCCATCTTCTCTGTTCCCTTTGAATTAAATCAGTTTTGCTAATAATTCCATTTCATTTCTACCATTGGCTATGAGCTATACTTTTCTGTGTTATTTTTAAGTGGTTTTTCTAGTGGTTTACAATATTCATGTTTAATTTAATGTGATCTACCTTAAATACTATTATCCCACCTTATGCATCTTTTGAGAACCTAACGAGACTCTACTTACCTTAATCCCTTCTGTTATTTGGGCTATTGTTTTTGTACACTTTATTTCTAGATAAGTTATAAATCCTTCAGCCTGTTATTATAATTTTTGCTTTAAACTGTCAATTATATTTTTAAGAAATAAAAAGTGAGAAAAAAATGTCTTAACATATACCTACATAGTTACCTCTTTGGGTCCTCTATCCTTTGAGTGGATCTCCCTTCTATCTGGAAATATTCTCCCTTTACCTCAAAAACTTCCTTTAACATTTCTGGAGTTGCTGCTCATGATGAATTCCTTCACGTTTTGTCTCTCTAACGAAGACTTTACTCAACCTTAACTTTGGAAAAATTACTTTCACTTTGTAAAGACTTCTAGGTGGATCTTTTTTTTTTATTATTTTAAGTGTATCTTCCATTGTTTTCTGGCTTGCATAGTTTCTGATGAGAAGCCTGATATATTGTTTGCATTGCTTCTTAACAAGTGTAATTTTTCTCTGGCCCCTGTTAAGATTGTCTCTTTATTACTAGTTTTTAGCAATTTAATGATGACATACATGACATGGTTTTCCTCTTTCTTTCTTTCTTTTTCTCTTTCTTCCTTTCATCCTTTCTTCCTTTCTTTCATTAGGTATCTAGACTTTGTGGACTTATAGTTTTTCTTAAATTTGTAAACTCTTTTGCCATTATTTCTTCAAATACTGTTTTTCTGCCCCTCTTCCCATCTCCCAGGACTCCAGTTCCAGGCATATGAGACTACTGGATGTTTTCCACAGGCCAGTGATACTGTTGATTATTTCCCAGTCTTATCTTCTCTCTGTGCTTCATTTCAAATAGTTTCTATCACTATGTCCTCAAGTTCACTTTTTTTTTAATTTATCCACAGCATCTAATGTGCTATTGATCCCATCCAGTATAGAGTTACTTTCAGATATTTTATGCATTTTTTATCTCTAGAAATTCAACTTCAGTCTTTGTTATACCTCTCACTTCTGTCTTCACCATGCTCACGTTCACCTCTACCTCCATGAAGACATGGAGCGTAGTGAGTACCTCCTCAATCTCCTCTCCTGCTCATGCCATCATCTTTTCATTTCTGGTTCTGTTTGTCTTGATTGATTTGTCTCATGGTGATGAGTCATATTTTCCTGCTTTTTTTGGCTTGCCAGGTAATTTTATATTATATCCTGGACATCATGAATTTGACATTGTTTGTTTCTGGGTTTTGTTGTATTCTTCTAAAAAACGTTTGCTTTTCTGTCATGTATGCAATTATAAGTAGTTGCATCCTTTGGAGGCTGTCTTTGAAGCTCTGTTAGGGTCAGCCTAGGGCAGTCGTTAGGGCTGATCCATCCCCACTACTAAGCAGTCCTCTGATGAGGGCCTACCCGATGCCTCATGTTCTATGAGGTCTTTCACTCTCATTAGTGGATGCAGGAACTCTTGCCAGTCCTGTGGGGGTTCCAAGATTTGCACTATCTGCTCTTTTTGTTGTCTTTTTTTCTTTGCCTGCCATGGCAATTCTCCCTCCTATACATGCAGATCAGCACTCAGCACTCACTCAATGACTCGGGGAGATCCTTTACTCATCGTTCTCTTTCTCTGCAGTTCCATCATCTCTTGTATTTTGAACCTGCAAATTCTATCCACCTTGACCCATATGAGGTTCCAACTGTGTCTCCACAAGTTTGTAATACTGCCACACTCTTATTGGTTTCACACCCTTGCCCTGCAGCCTGGAAGCTGCCCCCAGGCATTATGCGAGGCAAACATAGAGCTCGCCTTATCTGTTTCCTTATCCTCAGGGATCTCGTTCCTCCGCTGCATGTGGCCCAATGTCTGTAAACCATTGCTCTATACATTCTGTATTGTTTTACAGCTATTTAAAGTAGCAGGGTAAATCCAGCCTCTCTTACTCCATCTGGACTAGAAGTGGAATTTACCAGCATATCCTGTATTAAGATAATGAATGGGGTAACTTCTGGACATCACACCAAACATAGTCAGCTTGTGGTTTTCTGGACTTGGGTCGTCTCTTCACTTGTGACCACTTTTCTAAGATCCCTCCCTCCACCCTCCACCATGGCAGTCCTGGCATTCCCACTTCACTTAATAGAAACAACCATCACTTTTCCAAAATTGTGGGTCAACCTAGCTATACATTTGCACTGTCTCCTGGGGGTCCTTGCCAGGGTGTTAAATCTTGTGTCATGTAAAGAGCACCTGAGAGACTAGGAGATTAGTAGGGAGACACCTCTCAAAGAAGAAAACAAGGAGGTGACCTGGTCTGGTCTCTTTTTGAACATGCTGATAACTGAATCTCCTGACAAGTGATATTTGACAAGTCCTTATCTATTGAATATTTTCAGCTAAATGTAAATCTATGTCAGACAAACCTAGAATCTATGCACTTATGGCATATATTTCCCTAGAGAATGTCACATAGGCCATGCAATCATCAGGGTATAAAATGGAGATATTTCATCACCCACCATGTGCCCTGCCGTGGGAGGTGACCTGCACATGGCAGAGAGCCCTTTCCTACTACTCTGGGCCAACATCATGGTCTCCTGTGGGAACGGAGGGCCAAGAGCCAAATTCGAGTTTCTAGATCTCTCCCTGCTGTGCATGTGCCTCGGCACCCTGCAAGTGGGCATTTTCTAGATCCTGTTGCTCCCTCTTATCTACACACAGCCCCTCTGTCCTCTTGGCAAGCCCGCATATCCTCAGGTGGACTTCAGTAGGATTTGGCCTTTGATGTTTGTCTGGTTTCCAGAAGAGAAGATGAAGTTCTTGGTGTAGGACTAACAGAAGAGTAGAGGGTGGGCCTGGATGACAACCAGTTATTCGGGCAGCGACCTGGAGAAGGAGGAGTGAGCCAAGCGGATGTCCAGGAGGAGAGCCTTCCAGGCAAAGGCCCTGGGGCTGGATCCCCTCGTGCCGGCCAAGCAATAGTGAACAGCAAGGTTGTCAGGGCAGCGAGAGGGGCAGCCGTGTGGGAGATGTGTTCAGAGAGGGTGTGGAACTTTCTCTTGCTCCAGAACTTGGAACTTAAGTGACCCTTCTGATGTTTTCCAAGCTGAAGTCAAAGAGGTCAGACTTTGTACCCCCATCAGCTGGATATTGGCCATGTGCTCCTACTTGGGCAAGGTGGTTTCCTGTGCTCACAGACATCGCCCAGTGGTAAGGACTGCAGCCATCAGCTGACAGGGGGCAGATGTTCCCAGCACCCCAGCTGTGTTGGGGGGGGGCACCGAAGTAGCCACAGCATCATTCTATTGGAGTTTTTCAACATTCTAATTGAGAACCACTGAATTCTAGCATCTTAACTGGTCATGGCCTGAAGATGGAAAAGTACTGGCCTGGCTCATGCTTAGGGAGTTAGCACCTGGCACTGGGCTTAACACATAGCAGGTGACAGAATTGCACTGTAACCCCATCTATGTTGATGGAAAGGAAACGCCTTCTCTTCAGTAGCTCAGGCCAAGAATGTCAAGTTATGCCTGACTCATCTTTTTCTCTCTCATCCCACATCCATTTCGCCACCTCGTGGGGTTGGCTCACCCTTCAAAACACAGTGTGTCAGAATCTGAACCCTTCTTCCCCCCCTCGCTGCTGCTGCCCTGGGATGAGCTTCCAGACTTCCACCAAAGCAAACCTTTAAAAACATAAATCAGATAATATGATTCCTACTCCTTGCTCAAAACCCTCTGGTTGCTCTCCATTTCACCCAGAACGAAATGCTAAGATGTTACAATGCCCCATAAATTCCTGTAGGTCTTCCCACACCCTCTCTGAACACATCTCCCACACGGCTGCCCCTCTCACTGCCCCGACAACCTTGCTGTTCACTATTGCTCGGCCAGCATGAGGGGATCCAGCCCCAGGGCCTTTGCCTGGAAGGCTCTCCTCCTGGACATCCGCTTGGCTCACTCCTCCTTCTCCAGGTTGCTGCCCGAATAACCGGTTGTCATCCAGGCCCACCCTCTACCCTTCTGTTAGTCCTACACCTCTTCTAAATCTCCTTTCTCTGCCCCATTTTTTATAGCATTTCCATCTTATAGCACACTAAACAATTTACTATATTTTCACTTTTTCTGTTGCCTTTATTAGGCTTTCAATCACAGGAAGGCAGGGAGGTCTGTTGGTTTCACTCACGGCTGTATTCCAGGTGGGTAAAACCCGGTCTGGCCCACAGTAGGGGCTCAGTAAGTATTTGTAGAAGGCATCAGTGGTGATGGAGAGACCCTGGGGGACTGAGTTTTGATTTGCCTTTTCTCCAGAACTTACCCCCCCCTTTTTTTTTTTATTCATGAGAGACAGAGCGAGAGAGAAAGGCAGAGGGAGAAGCAGGCTCCCAAGGAGCAGGGAGCCCGATGCGGGACTCGATCCCAGGACCCTGAGATCATGACCTGAGCTGAAGGCAGACGCCCAACCGTCTGAGCCACCCAGGCGCCCCTACCCCCATTTTTAAAAACATGATTCTCATGCACATACTGGAATGTCACATTCTTAAGCCCAAAAATAGGAACACACAACATAATTTGATTTTCAAAAGGTTTTAATCCATCAATCTTATTACTAAGTTCAAATCTGACTTGAAATTATGAATTTGTCTGATTTATGTAACTGACAAAAATGAATTCAGGAGAATATCCTTTCTTATAGGGATTTTATCTCCAAGGCTTCTGCTAGCAATGAAAACAGTCTGTGATTCTAAGAGTCTATTCACTCTCCATGACCATATCCAAATATTTTAACACCAATCCACAGCCTGCACAGTTGGGCAGCCCAGCTGGTCTGTGAGATCTGGGGGAGGTTCGCGGAGGGCTGACGTCAGTTGGCAGAGCCCAGTCTGGAAGTAGCTCGCGCGGAGCCTGCCTCCCACATGTTTCTGTCTTTTCCATTTCGTTTTATCAGCTAACTTTTGCTTCTCAGTATTCAAATTCATCTCCTATGCTTTTTTCAACAAGGGAATGGGTGGCTTTCCGAGACTCTTTGGTCATGTTATTCTCAGCCTGTGACTATGTCAATAAAAAATATAGGAATTAAGTGTGAATTGTTACAACTGATGACGCTTTTCATTATCCATTTCTTTCTCAAGACAGTGTTAACTTTTTTAATGTCTGAACCCATTCCTTTAAGGTTTTACATTTTATCTCGGAAAGCTGGGTGAGAATCCTTGCAGAAGGAACCGTCAAACAGGGCAGGGCGGTAGGCAAAGGCATGACAAGTGACTTCTCGCTTCTCTTTACCTGCACGCTAAGGTCTGGGAATTTATCTTTTGTTCTTCGGTGTGTGTGAAGACCAGTAGTTGCCTTGGCTTATTAAGCAGTACATCTCTTTGTCACTGTGGTGTACAAATAAACCAAACAGAAAAATCACACAGTGAAACTCATGGTAGTTCGGAGTATCATTGGGTGGAAAGAACAAAACTAGCACGATGCATGATCTAAATAGGCAATGTTCTCTTATGCTAGCATTTACTTGAATCTGAAATTCCTCCTGCTGTGTTGACAATCGAATTTAATTATAGGATATGAGTGTCTAAGTCTCCAAATACATAAACGGGGTAAGGAAAAGGTGAGGCCAGCAGGTGGGGAGCCACACTACTGACTGGCCAGACTCGGCCCCTTGTGTCCCCAGCGCTCCTGTGAATTCTCCTGCCCCTGGTCTGGCTGACAAGTCCCCGCCACGCAACCCATCCCTCAGCTGCCCTGGTTTTCCCCTGTCCTCGCCCTGTTCTCGGAATCTTACAGGTATTTACTGACCAATTCTTCAACGGGAAGTAAAATTAGTATCTCCCCTGGCTTTCCTGTCCTCTTCTCTTCCCGACGTAACTCTGCGCTCACCCTTGCACATACTCTGGAGGACACTCACACCAAATCTTCATTCATTAAAGGCCCTGGCTTTGATCAGCCTCTCTTCCTCCTGCTCCAGTCCTTCAAATAAAGTGCACGCCGCGATGCGCTCACACTCATTCCCTCCTAGAGCATGAATGTGAACAACGCTGATGAGGTTCTGGAGGGTTCAGAGCAGCAAACCCCCTCCCTCCCCCTCATCTCAAACCAGGACGAATGTGCCTCCTGCTTACGGCTCCTTCTGCTCACACGTGGGCCCCAGAAACTGGCCTTGGACGGTGGTTTCCAGCAGCTCCTCCCCACCCGAATCTTGCTTGTACATCTTCACCTGGCTTTGTCAGGAAAGATGGGGGTCCGTGAAAGCTTACCGGAGTCACATTTTCTCATTACAATTTCAGACACACACTTCCATGGAAAGCAAAGTCCATTAAGGCAGAACAAAAATTACACTAACGGTCATGAAATTCCCCTCTTCGGACAGGTGTTATTTTTAATGCACTATTCTTGTTTATTAATGGAAACCATTTCTATGTAGGCGGGTTGACCGTGAAGACGGGCTCCACCACTAGTTCAGAGTACTGGTGAGCAGAACAGGCCACGTGGACGGGGGTCTCCAGTGGAGTGCCACAGACCTTCAGTGCCGGCTTAGAAACAAATCTGGAAAGCAAATGGTCTGCTTGTCACACTCACTCAAGATGGAGAGTTCTCATGGATAGTAAATGTGTAGGTTAGATTAAAACCCAAGTAAAACAAAAAGTAAAAACCTCAGCAGTCTGAAATATTAGTCTACATTCCAAACATGAAACTTAATAAGTATCACATCAAGTCTTGCATTTGAATTCTACACCAGAAAAGCACCATTGAACAGCAGGTTATTTCAGAAGTTTAGGATTCAGAAACTCTAAACTTCCAAGGGAATGTGTGGCATAATTCACTGACCAAAACCCCAAGTGAGGGGGCGCCTGGGTGGCTCAGTCAGTTAAGCGTCTGCCTTCAGTTCAGGTGTGGTCCCAGGGTCCTGGGATCCAGCCCCACATTCACTGGGCTCTCTGCTCCCAGGGGAGCCTGTTTCTCTCTCTCCCTCAGCCCCCCTCCTTGTTCATGCTCTCTCTCTCAAAATAAATAAATAAAATCTTAAAAAAATACCCAAGTGCATGTGCTCTTCAGTTACATTAAAAGAGGTTCTATCAGTAAATAAAATCTTTTAAAAAAGGGGGGGGGCGCTTGGGTGGCTCAGTCGGTTAAGCATCTGACTCTTGGTTTCAGCCCAGGTCATGATCTCAGGGTCCTGGGATCGAGCCCTGCATCAGGCTCCATGCTCAGTGGGGAGTCTGCTTGAGACTCTGTTTCTCCCTCTGTCTCTACTCCTCCCCCTTCCTCTCTCTTTCCCAAACAAATAAATAAAATCTTTAGAAGAAGTTCTAGAAGAAAGGGAGATGTTAATCCTGATGTGACCGTGCCACCCAGAACTGCAGAAGGATCTGCAGGCACTTTTAGAAGGACTTCGGCAAACTTGTGTAAATCCAGCTGTGAGCCACCAGAATCCTGGAGGGAGGGTGGTGAATAACAAAATCATTGTTTATTGGGAAAACTGCAGTTATTGGTGATGTTCAGCTTCAAGAAGAAAACAGGAAACATAATAGCTGACCTCAAATATTTAAAGATGTTGATGCAGTTAAAAGGAATAGATTTTTATCTCCAATGTCAATGCAATCTGGTTATTAGTTTCCTGGAAAATGCTGCCAAGTTGCCACCTCAACCTCTGATACGCATGAGTCCTGGGAATGTCTGACACATGGAGGTATTCTTGCCGTCTAATTGCATTATTAAATATAATTAACATTTAAAAATATCATTAACTTGGGGCTCCTGGGTGGCTCCGTTGTTAAGCGTCTGCCTTCGTCTCAGGTCATGATCCCAGGGTCCTGGGATCAAGTCCCACATCAGGCTCCCTGCTCCGCAGGAAGCCTGCTTCTCCCTCTCCCACTCCCCCTGCTTGTGTTTCCTCTTTCTCTGCGTCTCTCTCTGTCAAATAAATAAATAAAATCTTTTAAAAATATATCATTAAGTCAGGGATTGACACAGGATATCGACAGTCTGCATTTTTCTTCATGCTATCACGTTTCCCAATATCTCAGGATCTGCCTGGATTATAACAGATGACTATAGGAGGAGTATTTCTAACCTGGCATTGGTGGCATTTGGTGTCTACACCTGTGGGGCTGCCATCAATGGAAATGATCAGTCCTTCCATCACCCAGATGTCACAGAGCTACATGGCCTCATCACCTGCAACCAGGCAACCGTGGACGTGCTTTAGACCATCATAGGTTAGATTTCCCTTCTAGAATGTTATCCAAATGAAATCATTCACAAGCAGTCTCCTGTCTGGCTTTCGGTCAGGGTGAGTTTTTCTTTAAGATTCTTCAGTTTTGCATGTGTCTGTAGCTTTTTATTACTGTAGCTTTCCATTGTATGGAAACCACTGTTTTATATCCATTCACCTGTTGATTAACATTTGGGGCTTTTCCCCTAGGTTTTGGCTATTTTAGGCAAAACTGCCATGAACATTCCTGTAAAGTCTGTGTGTGGAGAAGGTTGGCATTTCTTTTAATTAAATACCTATGAATCATGGACAGCAATTTCTTAAAGTTTCTGTTTGGGAGATCAAGGATAAAACGTTGAGTTGATCCCAATCTTAAATCCTTGGCACAATATCATCACTACCTATGCAAAGCCCTTTTCGTGTTTCGTTTATTTACTTACTAATGAACTTGTTTATTTTTCCCTTTCCTCTCCATTCCCCATATCCCTTCCCTTCAAGTCCTTGGAAGAGTCTGAAGCAGTTCCCACATCATATCATGGCACAGACAGGAAAACCATCCAACCAGAGATGTCCTAACAAGAAAGAGCGCTTCCACGAGTTCTGGCAAATCAACAAAGCGATGGGAAATTTATTAGTGATTTGTCGAGAAACTAATACTCTGCATCACAATCTGCCACCTGAAAAGCAGTTGAACAAGGGGCATAGTTCAGTAACAGATGAAAGGGAAGTATGTGTCTCATTTCCGGATTTATGTATGAATTTATATCAGTTGTAAATATTTTTAACAGGTCCCATAGTATTCTTTTGCTTGTAATGTCTTCTCATGAAACGAGAATCATTTGAGATGTGTGTGTGGGTGTGAGCACACATGTGCACATATTTTAAGTTACATGTGTGACACTGGGCTGTAACTCCTAGTTTGTTTCTTTTCTTATTCACTGAGCATGACGTTTTTAAGCTCTATTCATTTTGCTTCTAACTAACGCCTTCTACACCAGGGCTATGTCTACCACATTCATCCATCACTGTCTCCAAATTCCAAATTCCTCCCACAAAAATACACCACAGTAAACATCCTCATATGTGTCCCATGCTGAGCCCATGTGAGAATGTAACAAACATATATTAATTTAACTAATATTGCCAGGTCGCTCTTCAGAATGGCTGCACCTGTCTACGTATGGGTTTCCTATATTCCTGTTCCACCAAACTTGACACTATTCATCATATCTTTAGTTTTGCCAATCTACTAGGTTTCGCTGTGAGGGATACCACACAGTTTCCCACATGGCATTCCCGTGCATTGGTGATTAACTCCTCTATACTCTAGAGTTTCTCACAACTAGATTGAATAGTAGTTGGGTTATATTTTCCAGTTAGTATTGTCATTGCTGAGAGATGCTAACATTTCATAAGTTCTTGTCTCTGAAAACGGTGGTGGATTCTCTTACCAGTTTTAACAGTTGGATTTGGCGGGGGGGAGTGGGTAGATGATTATGTCATCTGTAAGTAACAACAGTTCTTATGTCCTTCCAATCCTTACTCCTTTTGCTTTCTTTCTAGCAATGCTCAGCAGCTTAAATACAAATGTTGAATAACAACAGTGATGATATGATGCGCATCTTCACCTTGCTCACAATTGTAGAGGACATATCAGAATGTCCTGAGTAAGGGTGGAGTATGCTCTAATTGTCGGAGGATATAACTGTAGCAAGTTGAAGAAATTCCTTTCTGTTTCTAATTTGTTAGTGATTTTCCCCATACGTGTTGAATTTACCAAGAATGTTTTCTGCATCGATTCAGGTACTCATGCATCGTATACTTGAATCTTAGTTAATGTGAAGAATTCCAGTGATGTGTTTCCTGTGGCAAACCACCTCGCATTCATGAATAAGTCTTATTGATCACATCTTTTTTTAAAACATACTATTGGATTTTCTGAACCATATCTCACTTAAAATATTTACACCTCTGTTCAAAATAAACGATGCCTACAATTGTCTTCTCTTGAACTGTCCTTATCTACCTATAAAATGAAAAGCACAATTTTTTATATGAAGGGGGGAATAACTTATTATAAAGTAGAAACAAATTGTTTCCTGCAAGTTGAATAGAACTAATCAATACAACTACCTGGGCCTTAGAGTCTTGGTGAGGAAAAAGATGTTCTTTAAATGTTATATTTATATCAGTGTATTGGGGGCCAGTTAAAAGTACGGTGAAAACAATTTCAAAGGCTCTGGTTAAGGGAGCCAGGAAGCCCGTTCTTCAGGATAACTGCCTGCAGAGAGCTGTTTCTCTTCCTCCCACACACCACCCTCTTCCTCACATGCCCTGTGAGAGTCACACTGACTGTGGGGCTGGAGCAAACTGATCAAGTTTAGGCACCTGGCATCACTGCCTCCCTCCTGGCCAGAAGCCCTAGTGAAATCTACCTACCTTGTCTCACTCTAAATAGTTGCCTTTTCGCCTCCACTCGAACCCCAAATTGCTTTAGCATCCTAAGCTTCAGCTGTTAGAAATAACCAGTTGAAACAATAGATGTGAATTCATCATTGCCATGATCCGAAGGAAAACCCCAACAAGGTTTTGTTCTGTTCCACCCTGGCCAGGGGACAGAACTTACCTTCTGGCTTCTGTAACCTCATGTGCTATAGGAGAGCCCAGGATCCGTTCAGGGTCTTGCTTACATGTGTCCCCCTCCTTTGGAGGGCAACGCACACTCAGGGGCAGCTGAGCCACTCTCTGGTCCTTGGGAAGAGAACATTCCCCAAATTAAGAACACCACTCCTTTTAAATATTTGTCTCTCTACGAATAACTTTTCAGCCCTGTGTCTCCCCCCACCCCATATCAGAATTGTTTCATCTTTGCTATGGGATGCTTGTGTCCTCTCCAAATTCCTATGTTGGAATCCTAATTCCAAGCTGATGGAATCAGGAGGTGGGGCCCTCTGCGGGTGCTCAGCTCATGAGAGGGGTTCGCTCACGAATGGGATTAGTGCCCTCGTAAAAGAGACCCCAGAGAGCTTCCTCCCCGCTTCCAGCCATGTGAGGACACAGAGAGAAGTCGGCAGTCTGCATCCCAGAAGAGGTCTCTCAGCAGAACTTGACCATACTGGCACCCTGATCTCAGAGAAAAAAATGTCTGTCGTTTATAAGCCACGAGTCCGGGCTACTTGTCATAGCAGCCCGAGCAGACCACGACCATTTTTGAGACAAAACCTTTGGCCCTGGGATCATGCCTCTAAACATGTGTGCGTGACGTTTGCGTTTTAGAGGTCCCTTGGGACTTTGTTTCTGGTCGGTGCGTCTCTACCCAGAATTATCTTTGGGTAAAAAAAGAAATAAGAAGAACAAGGAGACAAAATTAAGATAGGAGAAGGAATCTTAAAATTCTTGATGCAAATGAGTTTGAGGCTGTTGGCCTGAACCAACTATTTCCAAAGATGTGGAAAACACTTTTGTACAAAATGGATGGAAAACTGCCCGCAATGCTTGAGGAACTTTAAAAATTAGGGCAAAAAACCCATGTAAACCAGCTTCTTATTTTCAAATGGACGAAGAAGAAGGTAGATTTATGAATTACTTGATGCCAGGCCATTCTTTCCTGTGTTATTAATGCATCTATTCTTCCACACTTGGAGTGGAGCAAGCAGCCACATCTTGCTGATTTCATTTCTGTCTTGGATGGGATCGTGTGGGATGGAAGTTCTCAAAGTGCCTACCACCCCTCCGTTTTCTTAAGGATGTTCGAAGCAGCTACAGATATTTCAGCTGACACACAGATCACCACCCATAGCAAACTTTTAACTCCTTCAGAATCAAGAGTGCTAAATGTATGTGCCTAGAAGTTCCTGTTCATCTAAAGCCTGAGGATACTTTGCTAGTAATTAGCTAATCAGAAATCAACACTGCAAGCCGGCTGCAGCAAGATTTTGAGGAATTGTTACATAAATCTGCCACAGAAATTTCTTTAGTTAACAAATTTTCCTTGGTGAAATAAATGGTTTTCAAAAAATTCAATTGAATAAGAAAGTTTTACTGGTTCTGCTGCCCTTGTAGAGAGGTATTACAATCTGGTTATATCTCATACGTTTGGAGCAGGGCTCTAGGTCTGGAGCTCGCCACCTGACAGGGACTGAGGGCAATGGCTGCCTGCCCCCATCCAAGAAGACCAGCCCTGGCAGGGGAGACTTTTGAGTTCACCCCTTGTACCCAAGGACACGTAGAAAGGATTTCACTGAGACCATAAAACCCTGCCGTGTGTTGGCCTTGGTCGGCCTGTTAATAAATCCATGCAAGGCAGAATTGGGTCCTAGCCTTCTTTAGTTCGAACAGCCCACCTGGAGCCAGGTTGCAGAGAAGGGGGCCCCATCTTTAGTCGCAAGTGATTGGCAGTGTTATTAAAAACTCTGAAAGTTGTTTGCTAAACCGTGCTTTATACCGGGCAATCCGTCTTCCTGCCACAACTCAGCAGACCAAGGATTGGTGCCTAAATCAAAGTTAGGCCTCTACCAGGGGGCCCGGGGCCAAAAGATCCAAAGGGGTCTCCACTGAGGTCTTTTCTTGGGGAACATATATATGGGGCAGAGAAAGGCACTGGGCAGAAGCAGAACCCAGAGCACAGGAAGAGAGCAGTCGGTGGAAACCAGGAGCCAGTGAACAGATGGAGAGAGCTGGGAGGGAGCAGGAGGAACAGGGCGAGCAGAGACAAAGCAAGGCACAGCGGTGACTACTCCATGGAGGACCCAACATGGTTCCCTCGAGTGGTGGGAAACCAGGGCTCTGCCAGACAGCTGGGGCTCTGGCTCCTGAGGGGCGTGGCAGGCCCACGGGCTGAGCGGACAGTGGAGCGCCACGTCAGATGTCCAGACGGCGTGGTCCTGGTAGGCCTGCTGTCCCCACGGCCTCACTCTGTAAGCTGATAGGCTAAAAACACGAGAAATATTGTGTTAGAACATTTTTTAAACCTACAAACACTCACATGCATCTTGGAAGGAAGAACGATACTAATCTACTAGTCAGCCTAACTAAATTATGTTCCCAGAGTTCCCTTGTTTATTAAATAAACATTCCTTCCAAGAATCTGTTTCTGTGTAGGCAGAACCCAACCTGGCCTAATTAGAACTCTTAACAGGACCCCACTCTCTATGCTTCACCCATATGAAATAAGAATTAAACAGAGAGGAAATTTTAAATACTAGAGCTTAGAAGAGAGGAGAGATTGGGAAACTTGATGCTGAGTTAAGTCACTTGTGCAGATATGGATTAGCTGCCTCTATCTGAAAGGCATTTCGGGTGATAAAAATGGTGCCCCAGCCCCTCCTCTAAAGGGCTCCCAACCAGTAGAACCAACAGCCTCCTACAGAACGTTTCAAGATAAAAGGCAGCCTGCGACGTCATAGAGACATAAACCAAATATTTAAATGTAGATAAAAACACACTAATGTCCTTAGGTGAATCAGTCTTTAGTCGGGAAAACTGTTCTTTCCTAAACCTGCATGGAATTCTTCCTTCTCCCGTGCTTTGATGAGAGCTGCAGCTTTTGAAACTCTGTTTGATCAAGATCCCAGAGGGGTTGTCAACGTTTCCTGCATCACCCGTTACATTTGCATCTGCTATAGTAAGCACACTAAGGATGGTTCAAACTGAATCTGTTATTAACGTGAAAAGCAACATTGAAGTGGATGGTTTTCAGGATAAATGTTTTCTCTCACCAGTATACAATAGGTAACTGATATATATATATATTATATAATATATATACATACTATATATATATTATATAATATATATACACAAAAATATGTATATATATACACAAAAAATACATATACACAAAATAGGTGTGTATATATGTGTATACATATATACATATGTATATATGCCAGATGCTAAGAAAACAGACATAAAAACAAGACAGTGTCGACAGACTAGAGGATGTTGTGGGTCTAGCGAGGGAAAGGGTTAGCTGGGCTCTGTAATGCATTCTCTCTCTGGAGGACCCAGAGGAGACAAGGAAAAAAGAAGGAAATGACCTAGTCAAATTTCCCTGGAAACATGCTCATCAGACTTCCTCATGAGGTTTATGAGCAGAAAGGTAACAGAGAGTCCTCACCTATAGAATGCTCTTAGCAGGCCATACCTGGTCTGTCAAGATTGCATGTGATAAACGACCACAGGATTTATAAATTTATGGTCCATGAGCCCCTGGAAAATGTCAATGTCAAATACGCCATTATTAGAATATAAAGTAGAGCTACTTCATGATTGAAATGCCCCCCTTTGTGGGAGCCACACCCTACACGCCCCACTGGGAGCCTTGTGTGATAGCTCTTTCAAGCAGGACCCCAGGAATTGCCCTGGTGACCTAGCCTTCCCCTTGATTTGCCAGGGTCTCAGGATTACCTGAACCTGTTGAGTCACCGGTAAAGAGTAATAATGGGTACCACGGTACTAACATCTAACGACAGACCTTTTTAAAATTTTGCCAAGTGTTCCACAAATGGTTCTATATAGAGAAACAAACAAGCAAATCACACTGTGGCTTGGGCTATGATCCCAGGTCCCCATGCCGCACTGTGTCATCTTGTCTGTTTACCTTCTTTTACTGTACATCTCCTTGGACTCCCCTTGTCTTCATGACATTGGTCGGTTTAAAGACTGTATGGCCTATACAAGTTTCCAGAAGACATGTTTTAACAAGATGCTTGACTTGAAGGGGAATTTACCTTGTATGAGTTTTGTTAGAATAATGAATTCCTGTTGAAAGACAGAGAATGCCCTATGATTGACAGGAATATAAAAAATAATAATAAAAGCAAAATCCAATCGGGGAACATATGTAAGGTTTTTATCCATGTTTGTTTATGGTTAAACACTGAGATCAAAATAACTTGCTGACATATAAACATAAACAATGTAAATAAGCATGTCACCACTGAAGAAAAGGTGTATCTTCTGAGAACCAATTTTTGTCGTCACCTCATCGAGAGTTTATGGTGATCAAAACATAGTGTTGACAATTTAGGGGAACAAAGGAAGTGTGATGCTTGAGCACACACACCCCAGCTATTTATATACTGTAAAGTAATTGCTGGGGCCAAGCAAAGACTAGGGAAAGCCACTGTCGTAGCTAGAATATGATGCAACCAACTCAGGGTATCCCAATAGTGAATATATCACTATTCATGTTTGCCCGGCATTGGATAAAATAGCAAGTTTTCTGTTTGCCCGTGGTTTGTCGGGGCGGGGTGGGGGGGGGGGGTTGTTCATTTGTTTGTTTATGCGATACCTTTGTCTGGTATGAAACATAATCATCTTACCTGCGTTCTCTACTTCCCATGTGCCGTTTCTCTGAGTGGTTGGTCTAATCCAACTGGAATTCGATCTGGTAAATTTCCTTCAGGCTGTCGTGGTTTGCTTTGTGGCGCACGGCTCTGCACAGCCAACTCTGTCATTTGGCCAACATTCGAACGTTGAACTCTCCCCTGCACCCTGATGGAGGGAAGTGACAGGATGCTCATTCAATATTCATGTCTTGCCTGCTCTGTTTTCTGCCCCCTACTCAAGCGATGATGAACTCGGCCACCTGAAGTGGCCCAGGGACACTGGAGAGGTGTTTTTCCACAGCCATGGACAAGCTCTCGAGGGACCTCTGGGTCACCGTGTCAGACCCAGGGCCGTGGCCTCCCCCGAGGCGGAAGAGCACGCTGAGGGGAGCTCCGGGCCCTAAGCTGAAGCACAGGCAGCAAGTGAGCCCACTTTTTGGATAAAGGCAGACTTCTCACCAGCATTTTGCCAGCATTATGCATTCTCTTCCCTTGTTGCATTGTGTATGGATTACTGTCTTAGAAAGAACACTCAGATCCTGGTCTCACTGCCTGAATGGATATACTTTTTCCAATTCCATTTTATTCTCCAAAGAAAGGGAAACAAAGCCATTAATTATACGGTTCATAAATAAGTCCCCGGAAAGGAATTTGACCAAGAATCTCCCAACCAGAGTTCTTTTGAAATTTCTTCTTTTTTTACGTCTTTATCTAGAAATTGAGAAATATCTGCTGTTAGGTAACATTTTAAACTCAAAACAAATTTTAACACAGGCTGATGAGGCTTCCCTTCATTCAGGGGGACTGGCTTATCAAACTGATACCTGCTAGGTGAGGGCCAACAGCGGGCGTGGACGGGGGCAATGTTGCTGGACCCTGACGGTCAGACTGGTCGTACCCACTGGAAGGGCCTGAGTGGCCAGGGTCACAGGTGACGATGATGTCACAGACCCAGGGGCTGCCTGTCCTCGTTTTGCACCTTTCTTTATTAAGCAAGAACCGCTAGCGTCAGCCCTGAAGCTAGGGAAATGTCTACCCAACTTTCTGAATTAAAAATGAACTCAGGGGAGCGCCTGGGTGGCTCAGTCGGTGATGTGTCTGCCTTCGGCTCAGGTCCTGGGATTGAGCGTCCTGTCGGGAAGTCTGCTTCTCCTCTCCCTCTGCCCCTCACCCTGCTCGTGCTCTCTCTCTCTCTCTCAAATAAATAAATAAAATATTTAAAAAATAATAAAAAATAAAAATGAACTCAGGTGGCACTCTACAGATCATCAAAGAAGGAAGGGGTCTGAAGATCCCTTTGTTGCATCTCAAAGTCAGCAATCAAACTTGGGTAAACTCGGGTTCCCAGATGCTCTCTCTGTTCCTTGTCTACCAGATAATCAAACCCTTCCATAATTTCTTGACATCACTCATGATAAAATGGTGGCTTTCTACGTGGCCATTGTATATACTTTTCTAGAGGCCCTTGATACACAAAATTTTCAGCATTTTGACACAAACTAAAAATTCCAACAAATGCCATTATTCAAAAATTAAGCTATTTATCTGGAGTTTTCCCCCCTTCCTTCTAGAGATTGATCACAGAATATACATTCTTAAGCATCCATGTGGCACTAATAAGCACCCATGTGGCAATATGAAGTATTGTGAAACCGGATATTTCTTAAAATCATAAATGCATAAATTTGTGGATGCTAAAGATTTCAACTACCAAGCACTTTTTTCCACAGATTTTTCTGAACAAAACGTCCATAGTTAAAATAATGAGAATCATATGTACCTCCAATTTTTGTAAATATTTCCAATTTCCTGGATCTCTTCTCCAGCATTTGAAAACCGATTCTTTATGAGAACACAAGGAAATGCTAAATGTGGGAGGTATGTAAACAGTCTCAGCTCACGTTTTGTAATCTGGGGATCATATATTTCAATACCATGTAGAAATAACCAGTTTAAAAGTTCACACATTCTACCATTTCAGCATTTATACGTGTGAGGAGATCGGAACCAACTGTTAAAGCTCTCTGGAAACTTGGGGCTATCAAATTATTATTGTACTGAAAGCATCCACACAGCCAAGAGCAGTTTGTTGAACCAGAAACCTAGACGCATTTTACTGAAAGTTGCCATTCATTTCTATTTTAAATAAGATATATTTTTTAATGTTTTTTGGGGGTGTAATTTGGCTAACAACTTTAGGGATCTACAAAGCAAATATCTCAGAACCGTAACTGGCTTGTCGAGTCAACACAAGGCTTCATTTGTAGTGTTGACATAGATGTGGACATAGTCTGGGATCTCTCTGGCACAGTCTTGGTGGGGTCACTGGGGACAGAAGAAGAGACTCAACAGCTGCATTGGTGAAGAAAGAACATTCACACTTCCCAGCTACGTGAGAGATAGATCACATCCAACTATGGTCAACAAACACAAGGATGACTCAGTCAATCATTCGACAATATTTGTTACGCAATAAAATCTGGCTGGGAGGGGAGGGATGAAATACATGAGAGCACAGGAAAGGAATGACATAAGTCTTCTGGAAGTGTTGGGAAACTTCACAGAGGTTATCTACCCTCTTTGAACTGAGACTCGAAAAGTCATTAGAAATTTCCTCGGCCACTAAGCTGGAGGAGAACTGGCAGAAGAGCATCCTTCACAGCACATCCAAGAGAGTTGGGGTCATTTACATCTGAGGTGCAGTGAATACATATAACAAAGCACTTACCAGGTCTTAGAAACAGGACCAGAAGTTATGAGAGTAAACTGACAAAGAAAAAAAATACATCATTAGAAATGAAGAATAAGAGTTTGGGGATGTGAGACAATAGGAGAGAAAATGTCAGATAAAGAAGGGAGGGAGATCAGTGATCAAAATACCCACCCTAAGTTGCTGAGCACTTGAAATTGGCTCTGTACTTCCAACTA
Source organism: Mirounga leonina (assembly GCF_011800145.1). Taxonomy (NCBI): domain Eukaryota; kingdom Metazoa; phylum Chordata; class Mammalia; order Carnivora; family Phocidae; genus Mirounga; species Mirounga leonina. The sequence goes on from NW_023270816.1 coordinate 8,508,301, forward strand.
GCCAATGCAAAGAGGAAGATGCAATCAGTCGCCTGTTGACAACGCAAACAAATTGTTTAAAAAATTAATTGTTCCAGGGAAGCACGGGTTAATTCAGCAGAACCCTGACATATGGGTCTCTGGCATCTAAAGGGGATTCTTCATGATATAGTGAACAGTGTCCTAGACAACATCTGCATATGAAGAAAAACTTGAATGGAAAATAGCTCCCCTTAATGTAGACTTGAGGCACAATGACTGAAGCACAGTTGGGTAAAAGAAATTCCATTCTGGGTCAAAATAATGCTACCCAAACCCACAGCTCTCTGATAGTCTGGCAGGAGGAACTGATGGACTCCATGCCCATAGACACTCCATAGGATGGGGTGCATCCTTGGACCGTTCAAAGGCCCTTTACCCCTCACAGGGAGGAGATCTGAGGCAGTATCTGAAGACAGAGTCAAGGTTTTTCTCAGAAAGCAATTCTGGGTTGATCACAGCCCAGAGAATGGCCACGGTGACTCTAGCTTAGTAAACTAGACCACGTCACAAAGTCTAGGCTGGGTTCAAAGACTGGCTGACGTGAAGTTTTGGTTCAAGGTCATTTATACTATGCTCACTACCATTAGTGATGGTAGGATACATACGAGCCAAGAATACAACAGAGTGGCTGGATGCACTCCAAACTCTCTTCTTCAGCTGCTCACAAAGGTGTGACTGATGTCTGACGCCATGGAAAGAGCTATGGCTACCCGGCTAGAGAGACCACATGGAGAGAGAAAGGTATATGGCCAGCTGCCAGCTATAACAGCCATCAGCAGGAGCACCAGACACCTGAGTGGAGTTGTCTTGCGCCCATATGATTAACACCAAGTGAGATGAGCGGAACTGCCGAGCTGAGCCCTGTCCATGCTGCAGAATCATACAAAGACCAATGGTTAATGGTTTCAGCCACTGAGTTTCAGGCTGGCTTGCCAAATGGCATTAGATTACTAAAATAGCTCCACACTTAGAAAAAAATTAAAAGCACATGTATCAGAACACCTACTAAGACCCCCTGTCCCCAAATTTTAAAAAGTAAACTAATAAAACATCTAATATTAAGCATTGTTACTTCCTGATTACCAAGTAAGTCAAAGGGTGGTGTAGGCTGTTACCTCTCTACTAGCTCAATGCTGAAGGGCGACGCGGTTATTTATGGTGAATGGGACCAGAAAGTGCTTTCAACAACTGAGTGAAGCATCTCCCACAAAAGATACACATCCACCAAAAATGAGGGTTTTGATTTTGAAATAGTTACTCTTCAGCCCTTCTCCTGGGTTTTGGTCGAGCCTCTAATGACCCCGAAGAGCCAGCTTTGTGGCTGCGTTGGAAGGGAAATTCCATCCGGATGGAGAGGACGTCGTGAACAAGGTCTGGAGGGGGTGAAACAGTGGGCGTGCTCCAGGACCAGTGTGGCCAAGCAGAGATCCGGGTGACAGAGACACGGACATGCGTGGAGCCTACAGCGGAAGACCTCTGTGTCAAGTCCCAGGGGCCACCATCACAAAGTGCCACAGCCCAGGTGACGGATAACAACAGGTAACTACTCTTTCACGGGTCTGGAGGCCAGAAGTTCTAAATCAAGATGCTGGCAGAACCGCGCTCTCTCTGAAGTCTCAAGGGAGGACCCTTCACTGCCTCTTCCAGCTTGAGGAGGCTGCCAACAATCATTGGGATGCCTTGGCCTGTGACAGTGTAACTCCAATCACTGTGTCTGCGGTACCATGTGTTCTCCATGTGTGTTTCTGTGGCTTCACATGGCCTTCTCCTCTCCGTGAGTCTGTGTCCAAACTTCCCTCTGCTTCTAAGTCATGAGAGCCACCCTATCCAATATGGCCTCGCTTTAACTTGATTACATCAATAAAAACCCGTATCAAATAATTTCACATTCTGAGGTTCCAGGTGCACATGAATCTGGCGGGGACACTTTTCTACCCAGTACAAACTTCAGTTCCAGTTAAAGATACTGGAATGTTGCTCCATTGGAGCAGGAGTTCAGTGCATTCCTGCAAGACGATGACAAGGTCAGGACCTTCTGTGAATGGGGGACGGGGAGCCTCCTCTGGTAATCACAAACGTTTGTGTGTTACTACTTGACTCTTGCAGTATCTCTTTTCACCCTAACTAGAATCTGGTGGAGGGGCAGTGATCTACATTTTTTTCATCAATGGATTGTTCAAGAAATACTTTTGGAGTGGAGGAGTAAGGGAAACCAGGAGTAGAACGTGTATTGAATCCCCACGCTGTGTCCGGCCTTAGTCACATGTCTTCTCACTAGGTGTCTGCAGAGCCCACACCAAAATGAGGACACTGACAAATGGAGAATTTGACACCTGCCCAAGCACACAGTTTGCATATTTGACTTGTTTTTATGGGACCCCGCACCTGCACCTCAACAGCATCTAACAAGTGTTGGCAACGAAAGAGGGAAGGCTCTGGGGTCTTGTGAGAGGCTCAGCGCTGTCGTGGGGTGTGGACCTGAGAGGGGCTCTTAAAAGACTGGATTTTCCTTCAGGTTATTTGTGGCTAGATCGTGCTTCCCTGAATGCAAGGGAGCCACGTGGCCCCTCAATAAAATATGTAAACTTTAAAACCATGCAAGAAAATACTGTTCGGTGGAATCGGAGATTATGTTTTTTCTTCTTTATATTTTTCTGAATCTTTTAATGAACATCTTTGCTTCTGCAATAGAAATGAATAAACACTTAAAAATACAAAATAAAATTTGACTTTGGGATTTTAGGTCAGAATATGAATATTACTTCCTCTACTAATCGCTGAGCACCTACTAGCTAAGTGAGGTTGGGTCCCTTCTTTGCCGTCTTGGCCCACAACTAGAAATACATATATAAATAATATCTACCGCCCAAGATCATTGAGACTCAAGTCAGATCTTGGCTGTTTAATCAGCAAGCACAGTAGAAAAGACAACATATGTGGCATACATATAAGCAGCTGTCTCCTTGTATTCTATCTGTGGGAAGCAGCCCAGCTCCCAGTAGACGTGACCACGGCTCACGCACTTTTTACACAGCCCTCGACAGCACCGTTCGCCGATACTGCCCTTGTTACAAGCCTGTCTCCTCACCAGGGTCTTAACCCTTCTCAAAAGAAAATAAAATGGAGACCAAGCTTGAAAATCCCCCAAGCAGACAAAACTCTTTAAGCCACATCAGCAAAACTAAATCTAGCTTATGTTGTGAACTGAAGCCTAGGATTTCTGGTAAATGCCTCTGATAATCACAGAAGAAACTGCAGTCATCTTCCTAATATGGTATGAGGTCATTGCTTTTAGCCAATTCCCTGCCCCCTGGAAACCCACATGTAATAACCGGTCACTGTAAAGGTTAGACAACCTCCTCATTGTCATTTCATAAGCCATCCTGTAACACCATGCCCCCGAGTTCATAACAGTTGGGGTTTGGAAGCTCCCAGCTGCAAACTGCACTTACGTTTACAACAAACTCCTACTAAATACGATTTCACTGATCTGATGGTTTCAGTTTTTACTGTTTCTGGATCTTGGACACATTTCAGGGTAGATTGCGTGTTCATGTCTTAAGTCTATCTCCCCAGAACAGCTTCCAGCATGTGGTGGTGCCCAAAAGTTTTCAAAGTAACAAATTAATTAAGGAGCACCCAGGTGGCTCAGTCCGTTAAGCATCTGACTTCGGCTCAGGTCATGATCTCAGGGCTCTTGGGATTGAGCCCCAGGTCTGGCTCCCCACTCGGCCAGGAGTCTGTTTGTCCCTCTCCCTCTGCCACTCCCCACCCCCCTGCTTGCTTACTCTCTTTCTCTCAAATAAACAACTAATATCTTTAAAAAAATGAATTAATATTACCCAACAATATGGTTTTATAAATTTTTAAAAAGAGCATGTAAAAATTTAAAAATAGACTTTTTCTTTAATACTATTTTACAATTTAAAATCTTTTTAAATTTATTTTATTTATTTTATTTATTTTATTTATTTTATTGTTATGTTAGTCACCATACATTACATCATTAGTTTTTGATGTCGTGTTCCATGATTCATTGTTTGCGTATAGCACCCAGTACTCCATGCAGAACGTGCCCTCTTTAATACCCATCACCAGGCTAATCCATCCTCCCACCCCCCTCCCCTCTAGAACCCTGTTTGTTTTTCAGAGTCCATAAAACCATATACTTTTAAAATAACAAGTACTTACCTGGAATTTGCTGCTTATCAATTGGACGGGCAAACCATTTATCCAACAGAAGCCCATTTGCTCATCTGTAAATTTGGAACAGTGATCCCTCACTTGCAAGATGACTGCAAGAATTCAAAGAGGTAATGAATGTGACAGTGATTTCTGCATCTCAAGGGGACTACCCCCCCACACACACACATAGGGCATATTACTATCAAGGTGGGTTCAGGAAAGAGGCAGAAATATATCCGAGGTTATATTTGCTCTGGGATTGCTATTACCCAGAGCCTCTTCCTACATGCTCTCTGAATCTAAGAGCCTCAAATGCTAGGCCTTCTCCAACCTTCTATTTTCTCCTTTTTTCTTTCGCTTCTGCATCTGTTTTTAACAAAAGATGAAACCCTTAAATATCTTTAAGAATACTTCTGGGCTGCTTAGCAGGCGCCTCTGACCAATTTTGTTGACTGTTAAAACAGCTTGGGGAAGGAAAAAAAATCTAAATTTTGGAATCAATATTATAAAATCGACTGCCTTTCTGAAACTTTGAAAGCTTGCCCGTAACTATTATGGTTGGTAAAGTGCTGACTCACACCTTTTTGTGGAGGAAAGAAGTCTACATGTTCTAAGAGACACAGCTATTAGGTTTTCCCATAAATGTGGGTAGAATCTTTACTCGGAAAAAGTAAACCACCCAGCTTCCCCCAAATTAGTCATGTCACATGATTGGTCATTTTTACAAGCCTCTAAATACCTTTTCAGAGCTAGCTGAAAGGCAGACATCTGCTCCTGTTTGCATGGCCCGATCCCCTTTTCTTCAGGAGAGTGAGCACAGAGAAGAGCCTCTCCTGGCCCACACACAGGTGAGCCATGGTAATCTGCTCTTTGTTTTCAATTAGCAGTGATCGCACCTTGCATCAGCTGCACTGGCTACGATCCTGCCCCTGTGCAAAGCTGTAGTGGACTTTGGGAAGTGCCACACACCTGCAGAAACGGAACAGGGAACCATTTAAGGCAGGTGCTGGGACAGCAGCCACATTTCAGGTCACCATTGGCCAGCTTTGTGGTTTCCAGCTGTTCTGGGCTCTCATGGAAAGAAACACAAATCAACTCATTCCAGGCACCAGGTGGGTCAGAGACGCAATTCTTCAGAGAGTCAGAGAAAAGGCAACTAGGTGATGGCAGAGATCGTAATAAAAATCAAAGGCCTTTCAGCATATAAAACTCATGGACTTCCATAGCAGAGTCCAGGAACATGCTCTTGCTCTTGGGAAGAAACGGTTTTTTGGTGCTTCGATGTCTTAGTTCATCAAATGGGTGGCCCAATACCACCACATTGTAAGGTGTTGTGAGACGGGGAAAAGAAAATTAAATTTTCAAGTTTAACATGCATACAAACCCCCTGAGTATCTCGTAAAATGGCAGATTCTGAGTTCACAGAGCTGGGGTGAGAACAGAGATTCTGTATTGCTCACCAGCTCCCAGGAGATGCTGATTCCGTGAGTGCAGGGCCACAGTGTGAGCAGCAAGGGGGCAGCCCCACGCCATGCCTCTCCTTGATGGTGGCTTTGTAGGGCTGGCTGGGCAACCTAATCAGAATCCATTTACAATACAGTGAATACACTTTAAAGTGAAATATAATGCAAACCCCAAAGCGGCGATCAAGAGTCAAACTGTTCAATTGCCGCATCAGAAAGAAGACGGGACTGCAGGAGCTATGCACTGCTTTTCAGTCTCCTTTGTTGTGTTTCCTGATGCTCTGCGTCCAGTTCCACACTCCTTCGGGCTTATGTTCCATTCATAAGGGCTGAGAAGAAGAATATCATTCCTATCTGTTTCAATGTTAGGCCCCAGATTTCCCAGTGTTCATTTTAGCACATTTACTTCTGTGAGATCATGAATCCTCCATTTGATTCAGAAAGTATGGCCACCACATTGGAGAGGGTGGTGTGACGTGTCTGCTGCATCTGGTGGTCATGAAACAGAAGGTGGCACATCATCATTCTGGGGCCCAGGTGTCTTCTGTCTAGTGGCTCCACCACTCCCTGGAGCCTCAGGGCCCCTGGGTCCTCTGCGCTCAGGTGGCAGAGAAGGGAAGAGAGACCGAGCGTGGCATTGCAGAGACCAGGCCTGGGACAGTGGACCCGGCCTTGTCCATCAGGAAGGAGCGGTCATGTGGCTCCCCTAACTGCAGGGACCCTGGTCTAGAGGTGTGGACAGGAGGGAAGGAGACACAGCATTCTCTCTGTGGTGTCACCTAATTGATGTTTAGCTACTGCTGGCTTGGTGTTAATGATAAAGAATTCACTGGACTTGAAGAGTGAGTCCAGACCGTGTGGGGAAACGTAACAGGACGTGGAGTCTGGGAGAACTCTGAGATGTTCTCAGACCACACCTCCCGCCCTGGGAGGCGAGTCCATGCAGAACTGTTAGCTCTCCTGAGCCAAATACATCCCAGCAGTATGGCTCCCCAGAAAGTGGAGGGGAGGTTCAGCAGACAGAGAAGATGAGACTTACCAGATGACCTTCACAATAGGCCAGAGGTCGATACGATCCTCTAGTTAAACACACGAAGGGGCAGGAAAGGTCTGTGAGTTGCTGGCAGGGGGGAGCCAGTTCTCCAAGGTCCATTCTACCCAGCACCCAACTCCTCCCACATTGCCCTTCTTGATGTGGAAGAACCTAACCAGACTGCCCCAAGTTGTGTGTGGGGGGAGTGGGGGGGTCTGGGCATGGTTGTGTGTGGTTGCCTAGGCCGTGTGTGTGTCCAGGAGAGACAGTTGCTGTATTCGTTGCCCTCACAGGACAGTCACACCCCCAAGGCTTCTGCCCAGCTATGTATTCCGAACTCCCAGCACGCGAACTCCAGCCACACGGAAGCATTGTTGACCACACCGAATGTTTTGTTGGAGTTTCGCACCGATGTGTGTCACTAATACCACCTCAGGTGACCTTATTTTGTGTTCCCGCCGGAGAATGACTGTGGCCCCCCAGGGGAGCGGCCTATGGTTCTTACTTCATGCTACGTTGAAACCGACCCCAATCGTGTTTCAGTCTGGGTGGTTGTGTTCGTGACGTAACAGCCCTGCTAGGAAACCAAACGTACCTGGGCAAGCTCGCGGCGACTTGATTTCTCTAAGTGTGAAAGAGCTGAGCCAGTAGCATGGGAGAAAGGCTCCCACTCTGGAAACTCACCGCCTGAGGAGAGTCAACCGCCTTCGGGAAAGTCTCAGGCAGCGTCCCAAAGCTTAGCCAAGGGGCTAATCACACCCAGACAGCAAATGGCAATGTAAGAACGGAGAATAGTGGCCCCCACCATCCTTCCTGTGTGCTTTGGTTCCTCTGTCCCCCACAGAACCACTGCCTCAAAACGGACAGGACATACATAGGACTTAGCTTCAAATTTGCACATTTTTAATTTGACAAAGATTTGGAATCATCCTTTTTAGTTAGAATGTCTTGTCAGGACAACGACAGGCTTAGAAAAATTGGATGGGCCAAGAGAAGGGTGGGAATGACTCGGATTCGAGGCCCAGGCAGCTTTCCAGACGCCCAGCTTCCCTGAGGAGGCGGCGGGGAGAAGGGGAGGAGGGAAGCAGAAATCGCAAGTTCAGAATTTTTCTAACGGTCACCCCAAAATCACACACGCACACGCCGCTAATCCTGGTTTTATGTACAAAGTACCTGAGAATTCAGTCAGAGTAACTGCGCCTGCGAACGTATTGACAGGGGATCGGCAACGCGTTCACCTTGCTCTTCTGCTGTCATATCCTGGAGCGATTCCAGCTGAGAACTTCCCACACCTGATCCCGTATAACGAAAACGGCTTTCCATCTGCCGTAGCTTCTACTTCAGAGTCTCCCGGTGCCCATCAGGGCCGCACAGGACGGGCAGAAGCTGCTCCATTCCACCCTCTGAGAGCAGCCCAGCAAGGGGGCGCCCGGCCCGCGCCACCTGCTGCGTTGCCCAAGGGGAATGGCCGGCCAGCACCCTCTGTTTGCGTGCAGGGCAGTGGGTGTCGTGGGGGGCGCGGTGAAGGAGGCTCCCCGCCGGACCCCCGTGGGCCCCACACCACTGGCGGGAGGATGCCCCTCAGCCAACATCCCGAGTAATGCAGCCCCATGCATCTGCATCGTGGGACAAGCCCCTGCAGGAAAGCTAGCTGCCTCTGAGTCCAGCTATCCCCGTCACTGTGGACAGTCATTCCATCTCTGAGACTCAGTTTCTTCCTCTATAAGAGGGTCATTCTCAGGAACCATCAGCGGGACTCGAAGACTTGGAGATGCTGGCTGTCCTCAGGGTCGCCTGCGCGTGCCACCCCCACGCACCAGAGGACCGTCCGATCCGCCCTTGCGTTTCCGTGTGAGACTCCCTCCAGGACAGGGTCATTCCCCGGTCCTGCGGGCCTCCTTCTCTGTTTTCCTCGCCGACAAGCCCTTCCATGGATTCGTCTACACTCTGTGTTCATCTCTACCTCCCATTCACTCCTTTTTTCCCCTGGCTAGCTTCCATCCCCAACATGCCGAACCCACAGTTTGTTACACTTCTACCCTAATCTTCCCTGGAGGACGCCCCATCCTGGAAACACCCTTGTCCCCTGGCTTCTTCCATTTGGTGCTCCCCTGGCTCTCCCTGTGTGGACAGTGACTCCATCTCTGTCTTCTTGGTGAGCTTCTTCTCCCCTTCCCCATCCCTAAAACATCGTGTGGAACCTAAGGCCTTCTTCTCATCTGTCCCTGAAATTCAATGACCATCTGCATGCTGGGGACTCCAGATGTTCATCCCTGGCCTAGATTTTCCTCCCATTATCAAATGTGAATATCCAACAGGAATCACAGGCATCTCGAACTCAACGTGTCTGAAAGGAAACTCTTTGATTCCCGCAAACCCACCCCCAACATGCACCTGACACCCAATCCATAGATAGGGCCACTGTTCACCCAGTTACTGGACACAAAAAAACCCAGGCATGTACCTCTGTCCCCTTTCTCTTAATGTTTACACCTAATTCCCAGCAAACGCAGTCAGACCAGTGCCCAAATGATGACAGCCCATCCCCTAGCTTTCTTCTCAGCCCGGCTGCTCATCTTTCATGGGGAGGGATGCCAACACCTACCAGATCTTCCTGTGTTTGCTATGGTCCCCTAACCCCCCCAACTGATCTCTTTCCCCTAAATTCTTATGGTCCTTAAGTCTCTGCATGGCTTATAGCCTTACCCACCTCCCCACCCTCATCTTGATTTACTATTTCTCTCTCTCACTCACATCTGTGGCATTTCTTTGGTTCCTAGAATACACCAAATTGTTTTTCTTTACTGAAGGGCTATTTCCTGTGTCTGGAGTCCTCACATCTGCACTATTTGTAGAGTAAACCTTCTCATGCCTGTGTCTTAACAAAACATCACACCCCATGAAGTTATGCCACCTTCCACCTCCGATTATGAGAACCTCATTTATCTGCTCTAGAGCAGGCTCTGTGGGGTGGGGCACACTCAGCACCAAGCACCATGGCCGGGGTGCAGCAGGCACTTAATAAATTATCTCTGAAGAGGGAGTGAAAACTCCTGCTGCATACTTCATGGGGGAAGGCAGATCCGATCAAGCAATGTTATTGGAAAATACTTCGTAATCGTTAAACAAGTAAAATCTTTACCTACTATGCATATATATTGGTAAAAATTTAGTGTAAGAGAGGTCTAATAAAAATAAAATAAAAGCATTGACATTTTTAAAAAGAATAACCATACAGAGTTTTTAAAATCCTCTTTAGCTGGGGTGCCTGGGTGGCTCAATTGGTTAAGCGCCCGACTCTTGATTTCAGCTCAAGTCATGATCTCAGGGTGGTAAGATTGAGCCCTGTATTGGGCTCTGCGCACAGTGGGGAGTCTGCTTGAGATTCTCTCTCTCCCTCTGTCCCTCCTCCTGCTTTCTCTCTCTCGCTCTAAAATGAAAAAATAAACCTTTTTAAAAAATAAAAAAAAATCCTCTTTAGCAAATTAACTTCAAACACCAACGACCAATGCCGTGTGTGTGGATGCTTTCTTTATTCACCCAAATTATATCTAACAGCCTCCTCTGTGGCAAGCTGTGTTTGATCAGTTAGGATTTTCTGGCTATAAGTAACAAACAAAACAACAACCAAAATAATAACAACAGCAACATGATTCAAACTGATTTAGAATCGTAAGGGAATTTATGATCTCATGACAAGAATGCCAGACATAAATTGCATGCTAGAATCACAGTATCTCAGAGGTGGGACACACATTGAAAGATGTCTCCACACCACCATCCTCACACAAAGACTCTCTACTTGACCAAACCTTAAGAAGGCCCCTCTGAGCTCTCTTCTCGACTGCGACTCAAACTTGGCCAGCCACCCTGCCTTTGGCCTGCTGAGCCCAATGTTAGCAAAGAATCCTGCTACGTCAGTTTAGCCAGAATCCCTCACCCTTGATGTCTAATCAGGCTCCTCTTAATAGTTTTCTAGCCACTGACCTCACTCTGCACATCGGCTCTAACTCCCCAGTTGTCTTTGCTGTATTTGGAGTGGAGCTCGGTCCTATGCAAAGTCTCTCTCCTCTACTGCAGTAGCTCCAATAAAATCAGTCCCTCTGTCTTTCACAGGTGTGTGGTGAATAATTTCTCTATTACACCTTGTTACTGGCTTCTTTCTCAGCTTGGCCACTAAAGCAGTTCTGTGGGTCAGATCTGGCCAGGGCAGCAACAGAACACAAAAGAGCATGTGTCTTTCTTGAGACCAAAGAGACTTTCTCCAAAGCAATCCGGCAGCCTCCCTCATTTCCCTGGGGCCACAGGCCCATCCCTAAAGGCAGTTGAACAATATTATACTTTGTAATTGTAAAACACTTTAAGTCAAATATATCAGCACTCTACCTACTATGCACATATATTGGTAAAATTTAATATGAAAGATGTTTATTTATTTTTTTAAAAAAGATTTTATTTATTTGTCAGAGACAGAGAGAGAGAGCACAAGCAGAGGGAGCAGCAGAGGGAGAGGGAGAAGCAGACTCCCCGCTGAGCAGGGAGCCCAATGCCGGACTCGGTCCCAGGACCCTGATCATGAGCCAAAGGCAGACGCTTAACGACTGAGCCACCTGGGCGCCCCAAGAAAAATGTTTAACCCCCAAATAATAAAAGCCACTGACGTTTTTTAAAAGAATACACATGCAGAGGGGCGCCTGGGTGGCTCAGATGGTTAAGTGTCTGCCTTCGGCTTGGGTCACTATCCCAGGGTCCTGGAATCGAGCCCCACATCTGGCTCCTGGCTTGGCAGGGAGCCTGCTTCTCCCTCTCCCTCTGCCTCTCCCCCTGTTCATGCTCTCTCTCTCTCTCTCTGTGTCTCTGTGTCTCAAATGAATAAATAAAATCTTTTAAAAAAAAAAAAAAAAGAATACACATGCAGATTTTTAAAACTCCCTTTCAGCAAATTAACCTCAGATGCCAGTGGGAGCGCCGCCATTAGGGGAGACTCGGTATCTGAGACCGAATGTCTGTGGGGCATTCAAGCACAAGACCATCTGGGCTCTGGGAGGGGTGCAGCAGAGATCTCGTTGCGCGGACAATCACCTACAGACGATGGCAGCCTCCAAGCACCCTCTGGGGTCAGCTATCCCAGAGGTCACTGGCAGAATGTAATGCTCACGTCACGCACGTTACTACAATCAACTAAGGCAGCAAGAGGAACGAGACTGGTAAGTTAGCGCACTTAGGATAAGGTACAAGCAGGGAGGATCTTACCACCTGAATCCTGGGTATGCCACGTTCATATCTCTTCTCTCTCTTGCCTCATCTGTCTATCTATCTATCTATCTATCTATCTATCTATCTATCTATCTATCT